>NC_077226.1:3035288-3390338 GCF_024763615.1 Phlebotomus papatasi | reverse complement strand
TGTTCATAGAATTAAAACAATAAAACTGAGGATATTCATTCTTTTAGTCAAGATACAGTAGACTCTCTCTCAATCGTGAATATGGGGCAAAATGTCATCCGGTTTAGCGATTGAATTTAGCGTCAAAGCCTTTGTAAATTCCACAAAAAGTGCTCAATTATAAAGAATCACGATAAAATAGGAAGAACTACAGCGAATTTGAACAAATTAGCTTCATAATTAAGCGTGAAAACTGTCAACAAAATTTGACGCCCGATTGAGAAAGAGCCGATTGAGTGAGAGTCTACTGTACATCTTAATATTGCCTACGATACTGTAATGGTTAAATCTCATTTATTTCAAAAATTAATGAAAAAAATCGCCTCGTTCCATACTACCCCCGTCCCAAATCTCCCGGTCTCCCCTATATACTGTGTAAAGAAGGACGAACGGATTGTTGATTGGTATTACCTTTATCAGTCTTCAATAAAATGTTTTTTTTCGAAAAAGGAATTGCGCTCAAAAGTCGAAAAATCCATCCAAACCATCCCTACTCTCGAGTGCCTTGGTGTTGTCGCTAGGGTTATCATAGTTAATAAACCAATTTTTATAACAGCATTACTTAATCACATATAGTCCTACTGCTACCTTACTACGTGGACAATGTGATTCTGGCTTTTAGAATCCAAAAACGATTGATGCTACAAGTGCGTTGAATTTAGAAAGGAATAGCGTGACAATATATTTTGAGTCTCTTGTCATTTCTCTTTTTATTTTCAAGATCTTTCCACTGAATTTACTGTATTTTGTTTTTTTTTTTTGTTGAGAGTTTCTCAAGAACGGTATTAATGATTTTGTCCAACAAAAAAAAAAAAAGGTGCTCGATCTGTCGGCAGCAATGGAGGTGGTTGAAGTGCTGGAGAGCACTGTGGTCACAATTGAACAGTTGGAGAGTACCCAGCTGACGAGAAGTATCAATCACATGAGACGTCGAACTAGTAATGAACATCTGGCACGACGCATGAAGAACCTCCTCAAAAAATGGCGTCAGCTTCTACCTCAAGTTCCTGTTCAATTGCCAAATGGAACAGCTGATAAGGTTAGGCGCAATGGGGCACCAGATCCTGAAGATGATGAAGCCATAAGGAGACGAAAGAAACGACGGAAACAGGTTAGAGGAACACAGTGGAACTTTTCTTTTTTTTTTCTCTCTAAAATTTTGTGATTGGGGTATTTTAATGAAGAAACACTATTTAACAAACACAAAAAAAAAAATAGGTGGCACTGGATGAAGATACCATTCAAGCACCCCCTCAACTACCCCCTTTGCCAGAAAGTGCATCAAATAGCAGTACAGATGAATTAAACTTCCGTGGACGCTTTGGTCCAGCTTCACCGGTTCCACCGCCTGACATTAGCAGCAGCAACAGTGGCAGCGCCTTTCGTGACAGCGGAAGTGTCAGTCCGCATGAGATGGCGCCACAAATGTCAGCTGTGACAGTTTTGCCGGCAGCGGTGCCAGTGAAGCGACGAGGACGCAAAAAGGGCAGTCGTGGTGTTGATGCTAGCATCAGTGATGCCTACGATACGTCGCCATATTTGGAGTTCAAGCACAAAGTGGCATCAGGACCGAAGAAGGTGAAGACAACCAAAGAACTCCTGGCCGATCTGCAGAATCGCAAACTCAATTCATCTGCAACATCGTCGCCCATTTTGACAGTTAGACCACCATCACCAACACAAATTCTCCATTCAGGTAATAAAAAAAGTTAATCACATTCCTTTCTTTACACCTATTTCTGCAGGAATTTGAAAAAATTTATCTTCTATTTTAACCGCGTGAATTCTCCGGGAGTTATCAGTCTTTTTTTCGGAGAGCATTCCTTGGAAAGGAGAATGGTCAAAACTATATGGGCGCTGGTCCCGGAATCGCCACAAACGAGAATAGGTGCATTTTGTAGGTACTGATATAAGATTGAAAAATTGCCGGGACCCAGGACCATAAACGCTGGGAGTCCTTGTAAAAAGGCCTTTATCCTTCCGAAATATCGCTTTTTTGACAACGAATTACGCAAGAACGGCTAAAGTGATCTTGATGAAATTCGGTATAGGGTCACTGTATGACTTAAAGTTTTTATCCATGCATATCACCCCCTCCCTCCACCCTCCATTCTGATAGCCACCATACAAAATGGGGGCACTTTACCTTATAACTCCTTTCTAAGAGGAGGTAGAAAGCTGAAATTCGACAAGGGAACAAAGCTTAGGGAAGACTTTTAAACCATGTATAATATCTCCCTCCTCTGTCCCCCGTTCTGGTAGCCCTCATACAAAATGAGAGCATTCCACCTTATAACTCCTTTCTGAGAAAAGATAGAAAGTTGAAATACAGCATGGTAACAAGGCTTAAAGAAGACTTTTTAACCATACTGCCCAAACTCTTCGTCCATCACCCCTTCTGGTAACCCCCATACAAAATAAGACTATTTTACCTTATAACTCCTTTCTAAGAGGAGGCAGAAAGTTGTAATTCGACTAGATGTCTATAAATGCATATAAAATCTAGAAAATTATTGTTAACGTTATTAGTTATTCATTTTTTTCATTCTTTTACAAACAAACTACTTCTTCTCAGAAAAGAGGTCAAAATGTTCTGATTTTGTATAGGATTACTAGAATGGGTGGTGGAGGAGGGGATTAACATGCATGGTTGAAGTGTCTTCCATAAGCTTTGTTCCCTTGTTGAATATCAGCTTTCTACGTCCTCTTAGAAAGGAGTTATAAGGTAAAGTGCCCCCATTTTGTACGGGGGCTACCAGAACGGAGGGTGGAGGGAGGGGGTGGTATGCATAAATAAAAAGTTTAAAACATACACTGACCCTATACCGAATTTCATCAAGATCATTTTAGCGGTTCTTGTATAATTCGTAATCAAAACAACAATTTTTCGGAAGGATAAAGGCCTTTTTTACAAGGACTCCCAGCATTTATCGTCCTGGGTCCCGGCATTTTTCTCAACCTTATATCAATATCTTCAAAATGCGTCTACTCTAATCTTTGTATGAAGATGAACCAGCGCCCATATACTTCTGATCATTCTTCATCATTCTAAAAAAATAGTTTTTATGCTCTAGAACTGTTCCTCCATGGTTTAGAACATTGATCCCAGAACAAAAGTTGTTACCTATACTAATGTCTATCCAATGACATAGGTCCCGTTCGTGGCGATTCCGGGACCGGATTTGACCATTCTCCTTTGTTCAACATTTTTTTTTCATGAATATTTCGAGTATAATTTCCTTTCCATTTCCGACGAAAGGATTCATGGAATTAAATGTCAAAAATTCCGCATTTATTTTTCATCCTAACACAATAATTCTTGCGAGCAACACATAGATAGATAGATAGATAAAAAAAAAAAACGTAGTGTACTTTTGTTCGCAGGTGATCAGACATCTAGGCTCTTTTGAGCCCCTTAGTCTACCCAACAATCTCAACTCAAATTCTGTTAAAAATTCCATAATTAATTCCATAACTGAATTGTGGAGAATCTTATGTCTTTATTACGATAAGACCCTACACAATCTTTTCTTTTATAACATTATTTTTACTAATTTAATATCAATTGCACGGAATGAAAACAGTTTCATAAATACTATGTGTTCAACTGTTTCCAAATTCCAATATCATCATTGCCAGTAAATTCCGAATAAATCCTTTGTACAAGAAATATCTGACTTGAAATATAGAACTAGTCAATCTAATTTCTTGTAACCGTGCAAACAGACGGAATTCCCACGGGAATTCCCACAAGCAAGTGGTAAATTTGCTATACTAGCGCCCTCTGCAAAAGTGCAAGAAACTGCCCGAACACGACCAAATATTTTAAATTTCAAATGATGATTTTCCGTTGGAGGGTAAAATGTTCAATTTTGTGAAATGGTTTTGCATCTCTAAATAATCGAAAATCACTGAATTAGTCATCAAGGATGTTTTTTGCAGGATATATATCCTAGTTACTATAGTTTGAGACCAAGATTGTCAGAAAATGTGATCGGCATTAAAAATATCTCGTCAAAAACAAGCAACATCCAAAATTGCAGTCCAGAAGCTTTAATTGAGACTAGTATCACAATTATTTTATATAAGAAATCATGAGATACGTCGACTTTATATTTTTTTTCTGCTTCATATATCGATCTCTACTTTTTATAAACATACCATTTCATAGTATTGCGAAATTCTATTTAAAAAAAAATGATTTCATGCGCTCCAGGGACTTATTTTGTGATATACTTCTCAAATTTTATTAATAATGAGATAATATATTGAATATCACATGAAAATAATTTAAAACAGCTAAAAATATTATATTGTATCACAATTTGATCACTTTAATTGAAAATCAACTGCAATAATGCCCAAAATGGAAAAAAGCTATCTCACTCGAGATAGCTTTTTGCTTAAGGAAAATTCCGAAAATTTAATTTGGAGTGTTTTTGAGCAAATAATATATGAAAAAAAACATGTAAGATTTTCTGTGGTGATCAAAATATTGATTTTAAAAGCAAATTTGAAATCGAATAATAACACAGGTATACAATGAAAAAAATTCTTAAGAAGTATTAGTTGATTATTATGCCATTGGGTGTGCTGATTTATAAAATGACTTTAATTTTTTTCAATCACATCACAATTCTGAGAATTTATTTTTTTTGCCATTTAGCTGTTTTGTTTCACTTTATTGATTATATCTCCGGTTCTAGTGAACGGAATTTAAATTTTATATATCCGTTGGAAAGGTGAAGAGTTACCCTACAACTTTATATTAGTACATGAAATCTGTAAAACCACCCCTTGAGGGTGAAATAATGAGGTTTTCCTAAAAAATCTCCAAAAAATGCTTTGGACTGAGGTTTTAAAAAAATCATATAAGGTAAAGTACCCTTACTCGACCGGGTTCCTCTATTCGACCGGTGGGTCAATTTTTGAATATTTGATGGTGAATTTCATCAATTTCTATGAATTTGTCACTGATTCGTATTATCTAAAGAATAATTGACCTATTAATGTTAGATCATACACAAAATATTATAGCAAATATAATTAAATTGAATAAATAAATCTACCGGTCGAATAGAGGAACCGGTCGAATAAAGGGTACTTTACCTTATAACATACTAAACCCGATATTTCGGTGCTCTCTTTGGGAGAACATAAAGGGTCCTTGGGGGTATATATTTCACCATAGAGACGCCTCCTGTGAATTCTCTTAATGTCTTATTTATTGATCTTAGTCATTTTTGAAAATACAAAAATTCTATCTTATAGCGAATAAGATTTTTGAGATTCGATTCTTTAGAGTCGGGAAATTAATTCTTTAGCAATAGATTGCTTAAATTTGTTTGCAAAACACAAAGTTCTCTTAAAATCAACAAATTATGAATGAATTTAATATCACGTACGATAAAAAGGAATGGAGCCTGTTTATAGACCCACCGAAAAGAAACCTCAAAGCTGTCCTTCTTTATCGCGGAATCATCCCAATACTCAATCTCGACTCACAAAAAGTTTACGCCTAAATTTGTCGTTCAGCACTAACAGCACAAATTCAATTAACTCATTCAGAAACTCTATTAAAAATACAGAAGATAGAGTGTTAGATTTTGGAAATATTTTCGTACAAAGACGACTTTTTTAAAATTTAAAGTATTAAAAAAAACTAATTTATTTATAAGGCGCGAAGAGCCCTCTATCAAGCCATATGTATAGAATTCTATGTGCTCAGTATTATTTCAAAAGGTATAGGGAAATATCATAAAAATGCACTTGAATGTTGTGTGAACGTGAGTTTCATAGGTGTCTTAAGTCTAAGTCTCTTAGGTTTTAATAAGTCTCTATGGTCTTAAGCAATCTTGGCTTCTTTAGCAATCTATTGCTAAAGAATTAATTTCCCGACTCTAAAGAATCTAATCTAAAAAATCCCTAGAACAATTTGCTATAAGATAGAATTTTTGCATTTTCAAAAATGACTAAGATCAATAAATAAGACATTAAGAGAATTCACAGGAGGCGTCTCTATGGTGAAATATATACCCCCAAGGACCCTTTATGTTCTCCCAAAGAGAGCACCGAAATATCGGGTTTAGTTTGTTATATATGATTTTTTTAAAACCTCAGTCCAAAGCATTTTTTTGAGATTTTTTAGGAAAATCTCATTATTTCACCCTCAAGGGGTGGTTTTACAGATTTCATGTACTAATATAAAGTTGTAGGGTAACTCTTCACCTTTCCAACGGATATATAAAATTTAAATTCCGTTCACTAGAACCGGAGATATAATCAATAAAGTGAAACAAAACAGCTAAATGGCAAAAAAAATAAATTCTCAGAATTGTGATGTGATTGAAAAAAATTAAAGTCATTTTATAAATCAGCACACCCAATAGCATAATAATCAACTAATACTTCTTAAGAATTTTTAAAAAAAATAAATTTTGTAGACCTGTGTAATACTAGAATAATTTAGAAAGTATTTTAGTGTTTCTGCATTGAATTAAATATTTATCAATAACATTTAAGAAGAGGTTTAAAAGTTAAATGATTGGAAAGGCATATTCAAAATATATCTTTTTCAATAAATCCCATTATTGAAAAATGTAAAGAATATAATAATTTAGATAAGAAAATACAAGAATAATAAGAACTGTCGAAGTTCACTATTAAAAGTTACAGCCAGAAACCATATTAAACTGCCTTTTCGGATATAAAATATTACTTCAATATTTTTTTATTATTTACTTTTTTTGGAAATGAAATTTTAAAATATTTTACAATTTTCTTGTTTTTTTTTTAAACAATTTGTATTCAATTATTATACAATTAACTAATTTTTGTAAACATCTCTGTTCCGAATGAATTGACTGCTTGGTCACCCAGGGATATTTTATACATTTTCTTCCAACACTTTATAAAATTTTAAATTATCAGCAATACAATTAAACGAAAATTAATCAATAGGTCCTATCAGCAAAGATATCCAAAGCCTGTCGTTGATTTATCCACTTTAATTGGGGGTTTTTGACAAGATATTTACGCTATAACAACATTTCTAATCATTTCTCGAGAAATTTTAAAAGATTTTCCATGAAATGTATTAATAGATAATATTACTAATATCCTTGTGGTATAATAAAGCCACTTTAATAAAATAAAGTACGTAAAATATCTTCTAAATACACATTCCGTTATTTATATTCGGAAAAAACACAATTTGAAATTCAAATCTTCGGAGCATTTTTGTGTTGCACTTAAAGTCCACCAGAGGCGCATAGAGCAGATGGTAAAAATTTGACAGTTCAATATGGGAATTCCCATCCGGAATGGAAAATCTCATGGTAATTCCCGTGGGAATTCCGTCTGTTTACACGGAAAATGCACAAGTTGATTTAGATAAATTAAGCCTTTGGGCAAAGATGAATAAAATCTCAATTAATGAAAGTAAAACAAAATATATGCACTTTGGAAGAAAAAGTAGTTCTGATAATTTACATTTTAAAGATAAACAAATTGATATTGTAAAAAAATTTCAAATACTTAGGAATTGTCTTGGATGATAAATTAACATTTGAAGAGCATATTAATAGTTTAGTTAAAGAATTGGCACCTCTAAAGGGAACAATAGCTAGAAATAAATATAAAACCATCCCGAAAGAAATTAGGAAAATTATTTATCATTCTCTATGTGAATCTCTATTGAGTTATGGGGTTGAGATCTGGGGATGTACAAATAAAACACTATTAAAAAAAAAGTTCGAATAGCACAAAACAAATTAGTAAAGACAATATTTAATTATAATAAATTCACAAGTAGTAAAATATTATATAAAGAATTAGATTTGCTTCCATTACAAAATTTAACCAAATTACAACAAATACTTCACATACATAAAATGAAAATTGGTAAAATTCACACACAAAGCAAAATGGACTTAAAAACACAAGACAGGTAGAGGAAATATTATTAACCCAAAAGTTAAAACCACTAAATATGGTTTAAATTCTATAAAATATATTTCCATCACAAACTATAATAAATTACCACAAAAAACTAAAAACTATGGGAAATGAAATCCATGTTAAGGAATTTAAAAAAATTAATCAGGGAATACATTGTACATATAGTCTTATGAAAGGATCGTTGGATCCAAAAGGCAGGAAATAAACTGAAATCTAATCTAATCTAATCTAATTTGGGGAATGACAAGTAATTACATTGCTATTAAATATTAATATTATTAATAATATTATTAAATATTATTTTAATTGGATTTTATCCAATTAGTCATAAACGATCCACATAGCGAAGCGCCCCGATTAGCTCACTTGACTGTATTTCCTTAAGACAAATAACAACAAAATGATTTTTTTGGAATTGCTTACTACTGAAATTTTGTGCACACATTTTTAAAAATTAATTTTCTTGTGCAAATATTACCGGGTAAATTGTGATTTTTTTTTTTAATTTGACATCGTTAAACATAAAATAATCAAAAAATCGTATAATAATTAAAGTTTATGTAGGAAAATTATTTTTTTTTATCCATCAATTGGAAGAGAAGTCGATATTACAAGCATCGATTGATCGATATTAGGAGAGTTTTGGTATTACCAGCATATACCCTACTGTCTGAATCAAATTAATTGTTGTTTTGGCTTATTTTGCTCAACAGATGGCTCTCAGTCGCATGAGCCGTACGCGGAGGAGGCACCATCGACGGAAGGTGAACCGACAACGGAGGAACCAGAAGCGCCATCTGGTGACAGTGGTGGGGGCCAATTGGACGTTGAAGAGGAAATCAGGGAATTGCGACGGCAACTGCTGGCACTGGCGGACGATCAGGCAATTGATGAGGAAGTGCCTGAGTCAACGTGCTCGTGCACTTTTGTTGAGATCGATGAGACTGAGGTGGTGGGAGGAGGCGGAGGAGAGCCACCTACATGGTTAGAAGTGGGAGGAGGGGGAGAAATTGGAGGAGCAAAGGCGGCTGTGACAACGGAGAAGGAGGGAATAGATACCAGAAGACCACCACCAATTAGGTCAATCTTTGATCTCGATGAGACTGATGATCACAGGATTGAGGTTAGTTTACTCCCTACCTACCCGGCCGGCTATCTACTATGTACAAACTCAGTATAAACTGAGTATAATACTTAGTACGAAACTAGTATGCCCATATAAAATCACAGAATTCAATACTAGAACGGAAAATGGCGTTGGAGATATTCAAATGTCTCGTTGCAAGACCGATTGCAACCCCCTAGTGGCAAGACAAATAAACTCACATGCCACAGTGTCCACCTGGTGGCATGTTTTGGGAACATATTTAGACAGTGGCGCTTTTAACGGCAATTCGTGTAAACTTTTTAAATTTGATTCTTAACATTTTTTTATTCAAAAAAATTTATAATATTATAAAAAATGTGTTTAATGTCTTCTTAGAGATTGTGTGTTAATTTGTTATTGACCAAAAATAATTTTCTCTATAAGTAAGTAAACAAATACTATACAAATGGTGTAAATTGTGATAAATTTGTTATTTTGTAGAAGAATAGAAGACAATAACCAGTGGAATTGCAGTTGGATCTACCTTCCAGGGCAATTCTGAAGAATTTTAATTAAACAAATGATATAAAAAATCATCAAGATTTCACTATTCTGAGAATATTGTTCGAATAGTGAATCAGAACAGCTGCTGGCAGTAGTGTTACAAAACAGGAAAGGTGAAGAATAGTAATCTGATCTAGACTTCAGTTTTTTTTTCAGGATCTTCTGCTTGTCTCCAGTCAGATGCCACTAGGAATCCAAAGCATAAAACTCTGTATTCCATATCCCATAAGACTTTTATTTAAATCAGATAATAAAGAGAAACAGAAATAAAGAAGTTTTTATTCAATAATTATTACAAACGTGATTACAAGTTTGCAAGTTTTTAAAAATATTTAATATAATAATATAAAAATATAAAAAGAAAAATCAGAATAAATAATTTAAAAAAAATAGAAAATAGATTTAAAGATCTAAAAAAGAATTTTGAATTTTATATTTGTCGCTCTTCCTCGGATGATCATTCTTCACCATGTACGTTTAGCAATTAATTACGTTTATTCGCGAACACCTTCCACAGTCACATCTGAAAAAATAAAAAATAAAACAAACAAACAAATAAATAAATAAATAAATAAATAATAGCAGGTGAATAATTTGTCCAAAATTAATACAGTGCGACTCCAGTAGAGTCAACGAATTATTTTCAGACCCTTTGACGCTATTGGGGTCCGAAATCAATTAAAGTAGGATTTTAGATCATTGATAATTTCACCAGAAATAGTAGAATACGTTATCCAATTAACTTACAAACTCTATATTGATCAATATATAAAAAGATCAATATAAAAGTCGTCCATTTTTGGGCTTTCATTTGTCTAAATTTAGGAGATACCAATATAATGATTATCAAATAATACTGAGTTATAGTTTAATTTTGTTGAGTTCTACAAGTGGGCATAAAAAAACTAAATATATCAACTTAGAACTTTATTGCTCCGACACACCTTTTAGATCAGGAAAATTTCATGAAATAAAAATTTGCATTCCTTTTCGTTTTTCTCAAAAATTTTGCATATGTAGTACAGTGCCCGCTTCGTAATCCGGATGATTGGGAGACAATTTGACAGATGTCCGCTTCGTAATCCGGATGGATTTTTTGAATTTGTTCAACGTCTCGAAAATATAATACAAGGTTTTTTTCCAAGAATTAGAATAAAAGTTTTAAAGAAGTTTAAAAGGACAAAATTAGACAATTCTATGCTATTATACTTCATTTATTGAACAAAAACTTCACAGGATAATTCATTCTCATTGCTGAACACACATGCATACATAACCTCAAAATGATTTTAAAGGTAACCGTCGATAACTCGTCCGGATTACGGCGATCCGGATTAGAGAGCGGGCACTGTATATCTTATTCTTACGCACTCTAAATTAGGTGGAGCTAAATTGAATTTGTTGTGATGTTTAAGAGAATAAGAAGAGTGTGAAAAAGTGAGATAGGCATATGCAATAGGTTTGAGAAAGAAAGAGATGAGAATTTTGACTTCATGAAATTCTAATCCCTTTCTTTCTCACACGCTTTGCATATGTCTACTTATTATTTCGAATTCTTTTTCTTTTAAATAATACTCCAAACTAAATTTAGTTCCATGGAATTTGCAGTCCAAAAGAATGAGATGGACACATGGAAAACGTGTAAGAAGGAAAAGGATGTGAATTTAGATTTTATGAAATTATCCTGATTTAAAAGGTGTGCTACCGCCATTAAAATCTGCAGCCATAATAGAGGTTAATTACATAAATTAACACCATTTTTGCGAAGACTTAGGATTAATTTAATAAAGTTTAATAATTTTCTGAGAAAAGATACTATGGACGCACGGACGGACGGACGGATGAGACGGGACGTCCACGAAAATCGATTTTTGGCGCATATGATATTCGTGATCTATGAGTGACAAAATGTGTTATCCAAAATTTGGGCCCGATCTGTCGAGGTCGCATTTCACCTGTGACCACAAAAGTTGAGATTGTAAAGAATCTCAGCTAAGAAACAAATTTCATTTACTCAATAAACCTTCCAAAATTCCAATTATTTGAATCCATTTGAGCATATTTGTGAAAAGTCGATTTATTCATTGTCCTATAATATAAATTATTTATAAAACCGAAAAATGGACCCTCAGCATTGGATTAAAACTGATTAATTTACAGTTTTTATGACTAATTTATTTATACTTCTTAGTGAAAAATGAACCGAAAAATTTAAAAATCAACTGGAGGGAAATGTGAATTTATTGACTAACTTCATATAAGAATATTTTAGAGAAAGATAAATGGTAGTTTTGCACAAGAACTAAAATCTTCAAAGATAAAACAATTTTTTAGACCACATATTCAATTTTAGATAAAGTCGAATTTTCAGAGGGAAGCTCCGTCCGGATACGGTAACACAATTTGTGAAGTCAAATCGATAGCGATCAAAAACTTAACTCTTATCGAGAGCTTTTTAGACCATGCTCCGTGTCTTCCTCAATGGTCGAGTGCGTGGAGAATCTTACAATCGCTCCGGGGATACCATGATGCTCACACAAAGATCTTGGAGACAGCACTAGGCAATTTCCAACATTTCCAGTTATGAGGAGACAACTGAAATTTGGAGAACAATTTTAATTTTCTCCTTTGATTTGATTCTCCAAACTTCATTTGTTTCGAGATGATTGGAGAGTGACTGGTGATGTATCTTCGAGATCTTTGCATAAGATTCCTGGAACCCCCCGCTAGGATTGTAAGATTCTCTACTTAATGAAACCCAATGGTCGTTGACATCACTTGACCACTGAGGAGGACACAAAGCGTATCGAAAACTCTAAAGAAAATTTAAGTTTTTGATATAGCTATCGAATTAAAGGCTCCACTTGCGTTACCATGTCCGGATAGAGATTCCCTCCGAAAATTCCACTGCAGCTGAACAACAATTTCCCCCACGATTTACGATAAATTTAGAATTTTGTCGAAGATAAACGAACTATACATTCCGGACAGGTTCCGGAAAGCACTTTGGGACAATTACTTAATAGAATTTATATTTGAACTTTAGATTATTAAATATGGGAATTTAAATAGCAATACTCACGGTTTCTTGCTTAGCGACAGTGGATTGTGGGATTGGTTGTCAGGAAAGATCCGGGGAATGGGAATGGCCGAGTTATTCACAAACTTTCTGACGCCTCCGGGAAGAAAATCCTCTTGTTCAAAATGCTTTCCGCAGATCCTCTTATCGTTCACCTATGATTCGTCTAGAATGTTGTCCACTTCCTTCCTGGATGTAAGGAATCTAATGATTCCAATCTTGATACCTAATGGGGTCCAGAGCCAGAGGAAAACAAAATTACCTAGAGGAAAACAAAGTCATTCGAAGATATTGTTTTTTATCCAAGATTTTATGCTTGCCAGTGGAAGGAAACCCCACACTATATCTCCTCTGGTCTAGGCGACTGCTTTCCACAACACATTTCACTGCCATCGAATAGTTAAAAATGTTTTTTTAAATGTATTTTTATTCACTTTTTCACTCTTCAAGATCAAAATACGCACTGTAACCATAAAACACAAATGGCGGCGGCGATGTCGTGAAAGTTCTCTAAAATTTGTAGAGATGGCGCTCGGGCCGCAAGATATTTTCGAAGAAGAAGAAGACGAAAGTAGGTGGCCAGATGGCGCTATAATCATTCATGCAACCAACGGACATCCAACACCTTTTTATATGGAATTCTCATTCCAATTCCGTTCTAGTATTGAATTCTGTGTATAAAATACATAGTAGATTTTGTATGAAATGTCCCAAATACTCATCATTAGTGTGCGTGAGTCGACATTTATACTGAGTATATACTGAGTACATTTACTTTGTATTTACTTGATTTTCCCCATTAATTTTCAACAAATTTTCCGTGTATTTTTCTAATCCCGGCGGGACCAAAATACACAGTTCACATGACATACAATGTATTTACAACTTATTCGTAGAGGAAAAATACATAGTTACACATGTATTATGTATTTGATGAGGATTTGTCATTCAAAAATACAAGTTCACTCACATACACAGTATAAACTACGTATTTCTGTACTGAGAGTACATATTTATACGAAAACTCCGTATAAACTACGTAATTGTAACTGCAAAATAACTTTCAACACACACATACAGACGCACACGACCAAATGGCGACCAAACAAACTTGTCACATGCACCTGCCGTTTTTATTTCCAAATATTGACGAAATCATAGAAATCACAAGGATTTTAATATATTTTATTTAACCAGAGGCAACGATTGAACAATTTAGATAATCACAAAGTATCGTGTAAAAAAAAAATATTTTCCAAAAAACACTCACAGAATGGAATAAAAACTCGCGTATTTTAAGTTTGCAACTTCTTTAATATTATCACTTCACTGTTTTCTACAGATAACACAGTGTCGCATAATTATTACATTATTATAATGACTGAAATTACTAATAATTGTAACACATAATTTGTAAACAGAATATTCCAATGGAAAATATTTCCCGTTGTCAAAGCAGCTGACAACACGCCTGCCAACAGCATTTTCTGTCATATGGGGTTTTTATTATATTTACGATGTATGTAGTACTACGTATTTACTCTGTAAGAGATAATACTTCACACGGACCCACTCACACCAAAGCACACTTCGGGTCTCATTTGGTGCAAATAGTACTGAGTAAAATGTATGGGCGTACATGATGATACTGAGTATTCGTACAACGTATATACACAATTTATACGTAGTTTGGTCCGGCCGGGATATTTATACTAAGTATTTTTCGTGTATTGGTACTGAGGTGGTACCTAGTATTTTTCGGTTATTTATACTAAGTAAATACTATATTTTTTTTTTATTTTCTATAAATATTTATTATCTGAACTTTTTTTAAAATACATTTTTAACCAAGTATCCATAGTAGAGTAATCCTTAGTAGAGGCCATTATAGACGACTTCCGGTAACTGATCTGCGTGCGATGCTAGTTCCGGGAATGTAACAGTCCTGGTGGATATGGCAGGAACGTGATGCGTCTCAGCAAAGAATCTCGATCTTTTAATATTCTGGAAAAAAAAAATGTAAACAAACAGGACGATAATCGTACAATTTTTCAAGTCTATTTTAAAATTACTATGCGCAAGAAAATGAGAAAGATGGGAAATTTTCAACAGATTCTGAAATATATCTCTGTATATCACTTATAACAAATACCGAACCCTGTCTAACAATATGTGGTTTATGATTTGATCCTCCAAAACCATCATTATAATTTCTCGGTAGAATTTTCTACACGCACAGCCTACACTTGTTTCACAGAACGATCTTTCAACAGAGATTATCAACAATACGACATTTGTTTTTATTGAGATTTGATTTAATCGAGTGGAGTGAGGATTGATCCAATAAAAACACTTTAATTAACACTAAGAGAAGAAACGTGTATTTCACGGAGATTATAAACTTCAAGAGAGATGTCATGTGACAGCATGTCAGTTCATATTTTAAAATAACTGAACATCATTTTTTCAACAGTTTTCCGTCTTAATCCCTATCATCAAGATGCTTAACTGAACGAGAAAGCTAAGTACATTGGATTCGAATGGTTTCCGGAACGAACATCAAGAAGCTTGAACACTTTTTTTCACTAAAAATGACATATCTTTTTTTTTCCTCAAATTTGTTCACGAAAACTACCGCGCACACTTATCTCCAGTGATGCAATTCCGACGCCGTCACATTGCTGTCCCGCCAAAATTTTCCCGATTTTGCGAAATAGAAATATACATCATACACAGAGTCTTCACTCTGTATGAGTGGACACGGATAAAGAGTGTGGCGCTCTCAGCGGGATGGCATGTGTAGTAGTGCACAAAAAGCGGAATAATTGCTGTTATTATGAATATCCCGCGAATTTTATCTCGCGAGCTCCTGGAGGTGGCGAGTTGGAAAAATAAATGCATTTTAGGTGAAAATTTCGCGGTTTAGTGCACAAATAATATTTGTTAAAATTGTTTTATATTTAATTTATACTAAGATTTATAATTATAAATAACACTGTCCACGATGAAAAATTGAAATGATTATCGATGAACACTTTGGGGTTTCTTGGTGCCTCCTGAACATATCTCACGAAGGTACTTATTTGTGTAATATGGTTATATGATTCGGACGTCAAAGTTCTAAGATATTTTAATGTGAAAATTCTCAAGAAATGGGTAGAATTATTTTTATTAAGTTTATGTTATCTCAATAATGGTACTTAATAGGATTTTGGTGTACAGAAACGGTTCGTGGAAGACAATTCAAAGAAGACTGCCCTAGAACCAACCACTTTCTTATATTTTAATTTTTAATTTCTTTGGATGGCCTATTTTCAATCGATTTGCTTAAATTAGGATTTTTTTCGCGTATATTACTTTTTAATTTGTTCGTATGCTTGTTACTCATGCTAAAATATTTTAAAACCTACTTTCTTAAGCAGTGTCTTATTTTTGAATGGTTTATTTTTTAATTTATCAATTAATTTAATCGGTAGTAATACGGTATGTACCCAAAAAGCATGCGAAAAGATGATACACGGATAGCTCTTTTCCGTGAGTTCGAGCACTCCGCAAAGCCGGGACGATTTGCCATCTCTTTTTCTATAATTTTCTTCATTTTCCTCATAAATACCTGAATACCATTCGAATCCACGAAAAGGATTGCGCATGACTACTTATTTTCTTTACGAAAAAAGAGCTAAGTCACTGAAGATCATAAATACTAAAAAGTTAAGGTGTTCAAAGAAATTCTAATCAAATAATTTAGGAATATATAACACGGTGATGATATCTGTACAATCTTCTCTTTTATTCTCTCATACAACCTGCATCATTTCTTATATAAGACAGTACAAAGGTCATTACTGTCAAATACAAAGGTCATTTTCTTGACCGAAAATGCGCTTCAAATAATTTAGGGTCATATTCATATTTTAAGACGTTTTTTTTTGTTCATATTTTACCATATTGTTAACAGTGTCCTTCTCGATCCTATAATATTCAGTAATCCTAGCTTTTTCTTCAAGAAAATATTCACGTGAAGGACACAAGTTGTCCCATACAGCTTTATTCGGAAGTTTGAAAAATATTCAAGGATTTATAAGGAAAATCGAGGAAAACACAGGAAAAACTAAGTGATAAGGAAATTGTTTGTTCTAGGGAATTTTTCCTTGAATTCACGTTCACAAATTATTCCTAGATTCTGGACACCAATGTCCTGCAATGAATAGTTATTAATATAATAATATGAGTTTAAACAAACAAGTCAATTCATCTCTTGAGAATTTTCACCTGAACATATCTCAGAAATTTAAAGTGGTACTCCTCCATAAATGTCTTTGAAGAATATATGTTCATGAAACACCAAAAGGACCACAAAAGTACTGATTCACTTCCGTCTCACGAGAAAGGATTTAATTTTATTGCATTGTGTATTAGAAAAAAAAAACACTTTAGGTATTACAGTAATAACGAGATTGTTAAACAAACACCCAAGGCATTAATAAATTCATATGGAAAAATCATTTAAAAAAAAATATATTTTGTTGCCTTGGATCAAACTTATAACAAAGAAATTAAAATTTGAGTGATTTGATAAAATTGTGTATCTAACGGAAATGATTTTGAAAATATCCCGCAAATAAAGAGTGAATGAGAGAGTGCGAGCGAGAGCAATGTCATGATTGAGAAATGACAGTCTCATTGAACAAGTGTTGAATTTCACGGATTTTTCTCTAGTTTTTCGCGATTTTAGTGTTTTAGTAAATCAAATCACAACAATTTTCATCTTGTGAAAGGTGTTTCTGTGTTTAAATGTGAATAATTTGCTCAAAAATGCACAAAATATGAGCTGAAGCGGCTTCACACACACAATCACCATTCCGAAAAATCTGGATAAATTTCGTGACGGACATCAGAATTGGGGTCCAGATTGTTTTTGTGAAATGGAACTGAGAGGCGTCCCTTTTGATTGAATTAACTGAAAATAATTAATAAATTAAGGAAAACTTACCCTTTTCCACTGAGCGACGCAAATCTTTCACCATCAGACACGTCACAACTTTGTCAACTAGAGAGAAAATGATCGACGGGCACACCGATACAGCAAGGTTGTGTAGTTGTAGGGACTTTAAACCAGAAATACAAAGTTTATACTCGATATATTCCGGGCAATTCTTCAACATAGTATTTTTTGCGTAGAGATACAACGTATTACTTGAGTATATATTTAAATTTGTATATCTTTCACGTAAATACATAGTATATACCTAGAAAGTATGAAAATTAGTACTTTCCTCACATAAATACGCTGAATATACTAAGTAGGATCTGTAAAGTCAGTACGAATAGCCGGCCGGGTAGGTCGCCTTTTAGGTTTTTTTCTGACATTTTTTTTTTTGACATTTTTCTGACATTTTCTGTGTGATTGTTGCAGAAGGTGCCGACAGATGCTGCTGCAGCTGGCGTGGTCTCAACCAATCCCACCTTCCCCACTTTCAAGTGTATTGAGGATCCCGAGTGTCCGGCCAACCGGGAAGTTGGCCATGTGACATCTGAGGACATTTTGGCACTCCATTCACTACCACTTGAGCATGTAAATGGTAATTGGAGTATGGTGGGAGTGCATCATAGTGGTGACACAGTAGTGACGCCGCCATCATTGCAACTGTCAAATGCATGTGACAGTGATGGTGGAGTGTATGAACGTGTTGTACCACAATACAATCACATTGTGATGGATAGGATTCCCAAGTGTCCACCACCAGAGGGCATTAGGTGGCATCGGAAGTGTCCAAAGGCAAAAAATAATAATCCCGAGGATTCACTGATGGTGGCGCCACAGGCGAATAGAGTGTTCAGGGAGTGGTTTGAAACAGTCCAACTGCCCTCATACAATGACGAACTGTTGACCATATTGCCTTATGTTGTTATCGATTAGGAAAAAAAAAACAAAGTAAAAAAAAAGAGGATAAAGTGAAAAAGTGAAAAAGAATAAGTAAGAAAAAAAAAAACAAAAAGTGAGAAAGAGTAAAATAAGAGAAAAAGTGTGAATGTGTGTGAATTACGGTGACATTCCCTCAATGGATGAGGTGCTTGTGTGTGTTTAGGAAAATAATTAAAAAAAAAACAACAAAAAAATGAATTAAAAAATGAATTAAATTAAGAAGAATCCTGAGAATAAATTGTAGCCCATGGGGCACACGTGGACATCATTTGTGGTTTTTTTCTTTTGGTCATTTGGGGTCACCTGAAGGGCACTAGGCGCCTGAAAAACACTTTCAATCAAGGCAGCGTCTTCTGCATTGTCCGGAAGCGCATTTTTGTTCAATTTGGAACGCCGGGAGTTCATTGGTTTTCCCAGAAAAGTCTCTGAGAAACTCCTAGAGCCCGTCGCAAGGCAACTAACCCGGAAAATCTGGGAAAATTGCCCTGTGGCCACTATTTTGTCAAACACAACATAACCACACTTTCCCTTGGCATTTTTTCACTGAATCTAAGTTTTTCAGCCATTCCCACGCCTTTTTCGCTATTACCCCACTTCACTGACACTCCCAAGAGTGCCCCCTTGCGGTTCCAAGAGGTTTTCCACAGCTCCCGGCCCTACATCTTGAGAAAATTACAGTAGAATGTCCTCAAGGGGAAAAAAACGCGGGAACATCAAGAGAGCCATGGATGAAGTAGAGAGAGAACGACAGCGCCATCTATGAGTAAGCAGGATTGTGCCTATACATAGTAAAAAAAATATGTAGGGTCGAGTAAGTACTTTTGGCCACTTTAATACTTCGTAGAATCCTAACTAAAAGTGTCACGGAAGGACCAAGTGGCAGCCGCTGCCATTTATCGCATTTTATATAATATTTTAATATTTTTACTTATATTTAAACATTCGGAGCTTTAGTCAGTTCTTTTCTTGTGTCTGAATCAGAAATTTCATCTCCTTGGGTACTGGATCTAAAGATTTTTAACCGTTCGATGTTTTCATCTTTAACAGAATCACAATGTAAGTGAAAGTGGTCTGCCTTTGAATGCGGCAGCCTTTGAATTAGGTGAGATTCTTAACAATCTCACCTACTATAATCCTAACAAAATCTCATGTCCTCCGATTGGCCCCAAACTTGGCCAAAATGTGTTTCGCCACTTCCTGATTCCGAATATACGGATGGCTAAAAACCGTTCCCGTCCGTCCGTCCGTCCGGCCGCTCTTTGGAGCTTAATAGCTCCTAAACTAAAAAAGATATCGACTTGCGGTTTTCGGCAAAGGTTATATATCGCATGAAAATTGCAACTTGGTGCATTGACCCCCCACCCCCCACCCCTCCTTCCGCCATTTTGAATACCCCTCTTTTTTTGTTTTCTCAATAGCTCCGCCCCTATGGCATCGATCGGGCTCAAATTTTAGTATGTTATAGCTGGGCCTTAGAGCTTTCCATCAATACCAAACTTAAGGTCCCCCGACCCCCCTGACCCGAGCTATAAGGGTCCAAAAAAAATTTCTTAAAGTGGCCATAACTCCGGTTCTAATTGTCAGAATTTAAAAAGTGAGGGCTTTTTGGGAAGCTCTCGTGAAATGCCACTTCCCCTTCTAACATCGCAAGTTCATAAAACCACCGCTAGGGGCGCTATTATTAAAAAGGAAATTTTTAAATCTTAAAAGTTAAATAACTCAAAAATTCCATTGTGCATCGGGCTGAAATTTTAGTAGGTTATAGCCGTTGATTACACCTATCAAACAAAAAAAAAAACCTTAAGTCGATCCATAACCCCTGACCCGAGCTATAAGCGGTCAAAGTTCGAACATTGACCGGCCTCTATCTCCGGTTCTAATTAACATAGCGATCTAAATTTTACATTTTTGGTTTCGTCTCGATGAGAACTTTCAGATGGAAGTTCAAAAAGTCACCACAGGTGGCGCTGTGATAGCGTCAAAATTCATCGAAATTCAAAATCATTTTTTTCAAAAATTCCTTTGTGCAAGTTAATGAAATTTTAGTATGTTGTAGTCCAGTCTAGGACGTTTCCAAAATGGTGCAAATGTGCGCTGTGGTTAAAACAGAACCGGAGATATGATGGGTCAAAGTTGACGAAATTCAAAAAATCATATCTCCGGTTCTATGTGACCGATTTTGATGAATGAGGGCTTAAACGAAAGATCTCACCAAATGATACAACTTTATAGAATATTTGAACTTCGTGGGACCAACACCAGGGGCGCCACAGTCGAAAAACCAATTTCAATATCACATAACCTCAATTATCTCGACTGTCACTGAACCGATTTTGATGATTACTTTGACATAATTGTAGAGGACATTTGTCTCTACATTTCGTCCATACATCATTTTCCGCTCAGACTACGCTATCACTCCGATTTTGCCGTTTAAGTGTGAAAAAATTGATTTTTCCAATAATAACGCTTTGAAATCACTCAGATGCCAATTTGACTGCCTCTACTCCACCAAGACACTTAAAATAGGGTTTTAAATGGAAAGTCCCACAAAATACAACAATTCTTTGATAAAGTTGAAGTTCAACAAATGACTACTTGGGGCACTCTGGATGAAAAAACGAGTTAAGAAACAAAAAACCTCGCTTATCTTGACTTCTGAGTAATCGATGAGATCATGTTCTATGGGAAAATTATAGAGAACATTCTGGTCTACATTTCACCCATATAACACTTTTCTGTCAGTTCATCCAAATCCTTGATATTTTGGTTTAAATACAAAATTTGTATAATTTCACGAATTTGATTCAAGATAACTGAATGGCGACTCAAAATTTCAGCTCTAAATCGAATTTGCATGCACTCCGAGTTAGCTCACGTTAAGAATCTCACCTACATAAGCCGGTTAGGATTATCTGTCCCTTTTCTATTAACTTCGCTTAACAAAATGGATTTTTAGCTTTGGGAAACAAGAGAAAAATTGAATATTTCCCATAATTATTCATATTTCCCAATTCAATATTTCCCATAATTCTTCTCAATAATTTGCAAAAACACTTTCAATTTGTTCTTTTAATGCTTTTATACACTAACAATAAAGAAAATTACATCTGGAAAACGTCAAAGTCCCATATAAAATGCATATGGCAGCAACTGCCAATTGGTCCATCCGAGTTCAGTTTTTTTTTCTCTTATTTTTGCAATATATTTGCATTGATATTTAATTTTTATTAAAAAATTTTTTACGAGAAAATAGCCAGATAAATTCTGCACGCATTCAATCAGGTCTCCAGGAGAAATTCTATATTATTAATTTAAGAAAAAATAAAATTAAAAATTAAATTGGTAGCGGCTGCCACTAGGGTCCTTCCAAGTGTTAATGGTCCAATAAATTTAAAAAAAAAAAAACCATCCGTTCTTCGTTATCTCGTTTCGTTTGGGCGCCAGGGTATGAATTCTGAGATGTATGAGTTTTTCACGTGAGAAACTCACGGTTTTTAGATCGTTTCCTGTTAGCATATTTGGTGAAGCTTTCACAAAAAATTGTCACCTGAAACACTTACAGTATCTCAGAATTCATATGAAAGTTTTTACGAAAGCTTGATAAAATACTTACTAAAAGTGATCTCACTCAGAGCCGTGAATTTCTCACGTGAGAAACTCACGGAGAAATTCACGTGAGAAAGACATTTTTATTTTAAACTCAAAAAAAAAATTTTTTTTTTCAAAAACTTGATTTCGAAAAATTTTGATTTTTTGGCTGTTTATAAGTATTGTGGAGTACTATATTCCCTGAAAAGTTGAACTCAAAATTTTGAGTTTAACTGGTTATTTTTTATTTTGAAAATATGGTAATTTTTCAAATATTTTTAAAAAAAAAGTAAGTGCAAAAGTGGAAGCTCGCCTTTTCAGGGAATATAGTACTCAATGTTACTGATCAACAGTAAAAAAATCAAAATTTTTGAGAATGGGGTTTTTGAGAAAAATTAATTTTTAAATTTTTTCAATTTTTTTTTAAAAGACCGTTACAAAAAAACTAAAGCAGATAATGCAAAATCAAGTATATCGATTTAAAGAGTATAAAATTATCTTTCAAACAAAAAAAAAAGAGTAAGAAGAAATCTCAACCCGTTCCCGAAATAGAGCATTTTAAAATATTTGCTAAAAATCGCAATTGAGGAATGAAGCGCGAGACGCCATCTTTGACGCCATGTATCTCCGGCCAGGATTTTTTTTCGGACGAGAAAAAAAATAAGGGTATATTATTTTATCGTGTACTTTAACATATGTAAAATTCAAAAACATCTAAGACCATGACCCCTCGATTTGCGATATTTTCGGTCGTTTTGAGATGGATTGGCCGTTACCTATTTTTCGGGGATAGGGAACGCATTAAATGGGGAAGGGGAAAAATAAAGAGGTTGGGTTTGCGATAAGGTCATTTGAGGAGGGGTCATCGAAGACCGGAAGTTGATATCTCTTACCGTTTGAATTTTATATGGGTCAAAAGACTGAAAAAGTGCAAGAAACAGTATTTTCAAAATAAATCTATTACCGTTATTTTCCCGATCGATGACCGATTGTGACAGATGCAGTCGGGTTCAGAATTAAAAGATCTTTCAAAAATAATAATAATAATAATAATAATATTTATTTCACTTAAGCATACACGATTGATACGATTGATACAAATTTTCATTAAGCAATAAGGCATTCATTTTCTTGCGTCCGCCGCCGTCTTAGCGTTGATGACCAGCCTCCAAAGCCAAACGGCGGAAATGCTTCTTCACAGGCTGTATAGTCCAAATAAAATAATAATAAATGTCCAAATTTGTCCAAATTCTTTGAAAATGACCAGTGATAAGCCCGGATAAGCTTATGGTAGCTGAGATTCTTTACAGGTGACCTCGAAATGCGTGAAAATTCGATTGTGAGTTGAATTTTGAGGGTAAAGAATCGCGTCGAGTAAACTGTTTTCGGCAGTCGAAATGGATGAAATTGGCTCGACACGATTCTTTATCCCCAAAATTCAATTCCCAATCGAATTTTCACGCATTCCGAGTTGCACGCATTTCGAGGTCACCTGTAAAGAATCTCAGCTACCACATAAGCTTATCTGGGCTTATCACTGGTCATTTTCTATTTTAAATTAGTTTAAGTCGGAATCGATTAACCATTTAACGACGAGACGCTTTTTACGGGCCGAAAATCAACAATAAAAATTTAACCGATAAATAAAATCAATGAATCGTCTTATATCTGACTTTGGAAAATCCAACAGAGTCTGATTCGGTGTATTTTTTTTTTATCTCTACAACCGATAAGGACAAAAATATCCCAAAAATTTAAGTAATTTTTCTGAAAATACCAATGAATAATAATTTTCAGTCTAATGAATAATATTACGTTTGAGTATTGTAGTTTCTTTATCCAAAACGATTTTGAGCTTAGAGGGACAGATAATCCTAACCGACTTATGTAGGTGAGATTCTTAACGTTAGCTAACTCGGAGTGCATGCAAATTCGATTTAGAGCTGAAGTTGGGAGACGCCATTCAGTTATCTTGAATCAAATTCGTGAAATTATACAAATTTTGTATTTAAACCAAAATATCAAGGATTTGGATGAACTGACAGAAAAGTGATATATGGGTGAAATGTAGACCAGAATGCACTCTATAATTTTCCCATAGAACATGATCTCATCGATTACTCAGAAGTCAAGATAAGCGAGGTTTTTTGTTTCTTAACTCGTTTTTTCATCCAGAGTGCCCCAAGTGTTCATTTGTTGAACTTCAACTATATCAAAGAATTGTTGTCTTTTGTGGGACTTTCCATTTAAAACCCTATTTTAAGTGTCTTGGTGGAGTAGAGGCAGTCAAATTGGCATCTGAGTGATTTCAAAGCGTTATTATTGGAAAAATCAATTTTTTCACACTTAAACGGCAAAATCGGAGTGATAGCGTAGTCTGAGCGGAAAATGATGTATGGACGAAATGTAGAGACAAATGTCCTCTACAATTATGTCGAAGTAATCATCAAAATTGGTTTAGCGACAGTCGAGATAATTGAGGTTATGTGATATTGAAATTGGTTTTTCGACTGTGGCGCCCCTGGTGTTGGTCCCACGAAGTTCAAATATTCTAGAAAGTTGTAGCATTTGGTGGGATCTTTCGTATAAGCCCTCATTCATCAAAATCGGTCACATAGAACCGGAGATATGATTTTTTGAATTTTGTGAACTTTGACCCCTCATATCTCCGGTTCTGTTTTAACCACAGCGCACAATTGCACCATTTTGGAAACGTCCTAGACTGGGCTACAACATACTAAAATTTCATTAACTTGCACAATGCCGTTTTTGAGAAAAATTACTTTGAATTTCGATGAATTTTGACGCTATCGCAGCACCACCTGTGGTGACTTTTTGAACTTCCATCTGAAAGTGCTCATCGAGACGAAACCAAAAAGGTAAAATTTAGGTCACTATGTTAATTCGAACCGGAGATAGAGGCCGGTCAATGTTCGAACTTTGACCCCTTATAGCTCGGGTCAGGGATTATGGATCGACTTAAGGTTTTTTTTTTTGTTTGATAGGTATAATCAACGGCTACAACATACTAAAATCTCAGCCCGATTGCATAAGGAATTTTTGAGTTATTTAACTTATAAGATTTAAAAATTTTCTTTTTAACAATAGCGCCCCTAGCGGTGGTTTTATGAACTTGCGATGTTAGAAGGGGAAGTGGAATTTCACGAGAGCTTTCCAAAAAGCCCTCATTTTTTAAATTCTGACAATTAGAACCGGAGTTATGGCCATTTTAAGAAATTTTTTTTGGACCCTTATAGCTCGGGTCAGGGGGGTCGGGGGACCTTAAGTTTGGTATTGATGGAAAGCCCTAAGGCCCAGCTATAACATACTAAAATTTGAACCCGCTCGATGCCATAGGGGCGGAGCTATTGAGAAAACAAAAAAAGGGGGGTCTTCAAAATGGCGGAAGGAGGGGTGGGGGGTGGGGGGTCAATGCACCAAGTTGCAATTTTCACCCGATATATAACCTTTGCCGAAAACCGCAAGTCGATATCTTTTTTAGTTTAGGAGCTATTAAGCTCCAAAGAGCGGCCGGCCGGCCGACCGGGAACGTAACTTAGCCACATATATATTCGTGATCAGGAAGTGCTGAAACACGTTTTGGCCAAGTTTGAGCTCGATCGGAGGACATGAAATTTTGTTAGGATTATAGTAGGTGAGATTGTTAAGAATCTCACCTAATATATAAATAAAAACTTAATATTGTATTTATCGTGAAAACAATGACGTTTCCATTTGGAGTAGCGAAAAATTTCCATTTGGAGCAAGTTTTGAATTAGCTTAATTTACCATAGTTGTAAGATAATTTTAATCTTTTATTTTACATTTTTTTTCCTTATTCACCCTTAAAAAAAAATTAAATTTTAAGCTATATATAACTTGATTTATTGAGGTGCGGATATAGTTTTGCACAGCACTTTCAAAGAAATTATGAAAATTTTATAATATTATTATTATCTTTTTTTAAATAAAATAGATTTTTTTCTCAGTGAATTTTTTTTTCTTTTTAGATAAAATAAGAAAAAAAATGAGCCAATAATGGAAAATAAAAAAGATTTAACAGAATGGTAACAACGCTATTAGAATTCTGTTAGGCAGTTCATCTACAGGACAGACGGACGGGAACGGTTTTTAGCCGTGAACCGGTCATAAGCGGATCTACAATAAGCTAATTCTAGGCTTAAGAAACACTTTCCGAATTGTTCCAATTTAATTCCGAAATATTGACAGAAAGCACCTGGATCGGTGCATTTTGTGTATTCCGTGGATGCCTTTGGTGCTGAGATTTTGGTGTCCGAGTGGCCAGAAGAAGGGGAAGAAATTTCCGAAAAAAAGGGGTTGATTTGTGTGTGTTTTTTTTTATTCCGGAGAAACAAAACGATAGAGAATCCTGGCAAAGGGTTAGAGGTCACAGAAACCAGTTTGACCAGTTTAAACCCCTTTTT
The DNA here is from genome assembly GCF_024763615.1 of Phlebotomus papatasi. NCBI lineage: Eukaryota > Metazoa > Arthropoda > Insecta > Diptera > Psychodidae > Phlebotomus > Phlebotomus papatasi. Next base: position 3,363,648 of record NC_077226.1, on the reverse strand, counting down.
TTTCATCCGGTGCCCAGAGATAGGTAAAAAGGAATTGAGAAGGGGGTAAGAAAAAGGGTCAGAAGCTGGGCAGCTGTCCAGGCGAGAGATTTTCCAGTTCCTGGGAACTCATTTTCGGCAAAAGGGTTCACCTCTGCCCTTTGTCCAACCTTCAGCTTCATTTGCATACTCAACTGACTTCTTTTTTTTTTTTTTTAAATATTTCTTCCTGCCAAAAATACCCTTTCGGAATCATCATCATCCTCTTGGACATCTGGCTCTCTTTTGGCCAGTTCTACCTCAAGATGCGGAAGAAACAGCCACGAAAAGTCCGCGGCAGTGGTTAGTGTCGCAAATTCAGTGAAGTGACTAAAATATCCAGATTTCCGGAAGCCCCAAATGCAAATTTTGTAGGAAAAATTCAATTTTCCCAATCAAAAACCCTTCCGGAAGACCTCAGGAGACTCCATAAGCAATATTTTCCATTCTTTTTCCCACCTAATTATCACAAATACCCCTAAAATTGACTTTTTCCGCTTTCCGAAACTTTTTCCGAAGTCCATTGGCCTTCCGGAAGACCTCAGGAGACTCCATAAGCAACATTTTCCATTCTTTTTCCCACCTAATTATCACAAATACCCCTAAAATTGACTTTTTCCGCTTTCCGAAACTTTTTCCGAAGTCCATTGGCCTTCCGGAAGACCTCAGGAGACTCCATAAGCAACATTTTCCATTCTTTTTCCCACCTAATTATCACAAATACCCCTAAAATTGACTTTTTCCGCTTTCCGAAACTTTTTCCGAAGTCCATTGGCCTTCCGGAAGACCTCAGGAGACTCCATAAGCAATATTTTCCACTCTTTTTCCCACCTAATTATCACAAATACCCCTAAAATTGACTTTTTCCGCTTTCCGAAACTTTTTCCGAAGTCCATTGGCCTTCCGGAAGACCTCAGGAGACTCCATAAGCAACATTTTCCATTCTTTTTCCCACCTAATTATCACAAATACCCCTAAAATTGACTTTTTCCGCTTTCCGAAACTTTTTCCGAAGTCCATTGGCCTTCCGGAAGACCTCAGGAGACTCCATAAGCAATATTTTCCACTCTTTTTCCCACCTAATTATCACAAATACCCCTAAAATTGACTTTTTCCGCTTTCCGAAACTTTTTCCGAAGTCCATTGGCCTTCCGGAAGACCTCAGGAGACTACATAAGCAACATTTTCCATTCTTTTTCCCACCTAATTATCACAAATACCCCTAAAATTGACTTTTTCCGCTTTCCGAAACTTTTTCCGAAGTCCATTGGCCTTCCGGAAGACCTCAGGAGACTACATAAGCAACATTTTCCATTCTTTTTCCCACCTAATTATCACAAATACCCCTAAAATTGACTTTTTCCGCTTTCCGAAACTTTTTCCGAAGTCCATTGGCCTTCCGGAAGACCTTTTCTGCCAACACAACTTTTTTCTCTGCATCCACAATGCCCACCGAGAAATTCAATTAAATTGTTCAAGGAGAAATCACAGAGAAAATTACTCAAAAAAATTCCAAAACAATCCTTGTGAATTGATTTGGGAAGTATCAAGTCAAAAATTGACTTATTTCTCAATAAATACATAAATTTTCCCTCAAAATCCAAGAACAATTAAATTTGCAGAAAGATTAACCATTCCGAAAAGTCTTCTTGGAGCATTTTCCCCTGATTTCTGGGTACTCCGAAAATCTTTTGGCAGCCATTCAAGGTGAATTGGATTGAAATTGATCCAAAAATTTTGGGAAAATTGAATAAATTGAAGGCATTGAAGGTTAAAAAGTATTTTATAAATTGCTATTTTAGATATTTTCCATTCCGAAAGCCTTCCGGAATGGAATTCTTGGGGAATTTGAGTCCATAAAATTCATCTTATTTCTTTTTTCTCCCGGTTTTGTGTTCTGGAATTTTTCCGGTTTTGTGTTCGAATGACATTCCACAGTGACATGGGACTGACAACCCTCCCATTCCGGAATAAGAAAAAATTTCAATAGATCTTCCGAATGCCTCTTTCGCCAAAGCTTGCTCTCCGTAAGGCTTCCGGAAGACAATTTTTGAGAAGTTTGAGGAGTAAATGAACGAAATTGGAAAGCCAAATGCGCCAAGGAGATACTGTACACATCCTTTAATGCATTCGGAATAAAATAGCATCTTCTAAAATTTATTTAGGGCTACCACCAACCAGGTTCCGGAAGACTTTGAAATCGCATCTCTTCAATGTATTTTTCCACAAAAAAATCCGTAAAAAATTCAAGGATTTTCAAATAAATTACTCATTTTGTACTCCGAAAGTCTTCCGGAAGGCATTATTTGGGTAATTTGTGCCCAAAATATAAATTAATCATAAATAATTCCAATGAAATTTAAACATCATGTTTATGGCATTCCGGAAGGCAATACAGTGTGCAAAATATCAGCAGATTTTTTTCCGGAAAGTTACTTTTTGCACAAAATGGTTTTGTAGATGGGAAATCTTGGAGAATTTGTGCTAAAATATCAATAAATCAGTTTAGATTACTTCTATTAGACTTTCTATAATTTCTATCAATCCCGAGAGGCAGTGTTGCAGCAAAAATCAATGTTATTTGTTTTCCAGAAAAGCAGTCTTTTTGATGTTTTGGACATATTGACCTTCAAGTGGCTGATTTTAGCGGGATTATTGTCAAAAACAGAAAAAATCAATCAATTAGTCATTTTAATTTGTTTCTATTGCGTTTTGTCAGGCAATACAGTACCCAGAAAATAACTAATTGGTTTCCGGAAAAGTATTACTGGATAGTATTTGCATAAAATTAATCAATTGGTCATTTTAAGTTATTTCTTTTCAATTCCGAAAGGTAACACAGTACCCAGAACATAAGTAATTGCATTCCGGAAAGGTATTATTGAATAGCTTTTGCATAAAATCAATCAATTTGTCATTTTAGATCATTTCTTTTGAATTCCGGAAGGCAATACAGTAGCCAAAATATGTGTTATTGCTTTCTGGAAAGGTATTTTTGGGTATTTTTGAATAAAATCACTCAATTAGTCATTCTAAATCATTTCTATTGCATTCCGGAAGGCAACACAGTGGTGAAAATGTGTGTTTTTGTTTTCCGGAAAGGTATTAATGGATATTTTTGCATAAAATCAATTAATTGGTCATTCTAAATCTTTTCTATTGCATTCCGGAAAGCAATACAGTGCCCAAAATATGAGTAATTGCATTCCGGAATAGTATTATCGGGTATTTTTTGTATAAAATCAATCAATTGACAATTCTAAATAGTTTCTATTGCATTCCGGAAGCAGGTACGTAGCTAGTGTTAAATTTAAGGTAGGGAATCAGTAGTTAAAGGTAGGGCGGTAGTCAAAATAGTGTATTAAAAAATTATTTTTTTTATTTATTCTGAAAGAAATTGTGAAAATATTATGTTTTTTATAGTTTTTTTGACCCTGCGATTCCTTTAAGGAAGCATATTGAATTTTTTTTTAAATGTAAGAAGTGTAAGAATCTTTACGATCGTTTTGTTCAGAACCATTGAAAAAGGTTATTTCATTTAATTATTTATAAGAAATCGGTTTTTTTTCGAACGCAAGGAACAAGAGTTTCCTAAAAAATTTCTAAAAATAAGCTTAATTATTAGACTTTGAGCTTAATTAAAAATCAATAAAAGGAAAAGGGAATCCACTTACGATCTGTTTTTTTTTGAGGAAATCACTCTGTGCCGATTTATATGATTTTATCTGACTTAGATAACGGATGCAAAATCGCTTTCTTTAATCCAAGTACCTTTCCGGAAATTGTCTTTTAAACCTAAGGATCCCAAAACGATGTTATCATTGACCAAAAAAGCTTTTAACTTTATATGCTTGAGAAAATCAGTATCAATCTTATTTTAATCCGATTTTGATGATTTTAAATGATACAGATACTAACTTAATCATATTTAATTGATTTCCAATGATAAGTACTAGCTAGTATACTAGTTTTTTTTTTTTTAACTTTCTCAAGAAGATTTCGACAAAGTTTCTGTCAAAAGTTCAGAATAAATTAATTTTCAAGTCGGTTTGTAATAATGATATCAACTTATTATCACAGGCGATCAAGAATTTAATTAAGGCTTAATTTTGATCAAAATGGGATTGATAATGCTCTGTTTTTAGTTTCAAAAACATTATTTGATAAACCTGTTCCATAGCGACATTGTGTAAGGGGTTCTGGAATTATGCGTATCAGAATTCGGGATTATGCAAACATATCTATGCATCTTTTCCTATCACTTGGAGCACATTTCGCTGACTCAGAATATAAGTCGAACAACTATATCTTTTACAAAAATTGTTTTATTTGCTTTATGGATACTTCTTTATACCTTCTACCTTCCCTGTCAATTTTATACATCAATATTACACGTAAAAATTTGAGTCGTTCAACTTATGTATATTCTGATTCGTCGATATCATACAACAAACAGTTTACTTAGAATACTATTTCAAGTTCTGATTTTCCCAGAAGAGTACCCAGAACATAAGTATAGTTTTCCGGAAAGGTGTTATTGGGTATTTTTGTGTAAAATCAATTAATTGCTCATTTTAAATCGTTTCTTTTAAATTCCAGAAGAAAATACAGTGACGAAAATATGAACTATTTTTTTCCGGAACGGTGTTAATGAGTATTCTTACATAAAATCAAGTAATTGGTCATTCTAAATAATTTCTATTGAATTCCGCAATGAAATACAGTATCCAAAATATGAGTAATTCCTTTTCGGAAAGGTATTATTGAGTGTTCTTGGATAAAATCAATCAATTGATGGCCATATTTATCATTTCTAAGGCATTTTTCTTGGCCATTTTGAGAGGATATCGTTTGACTATTATGGTCGATTTCTCAATCAATAAATTGACCATTTTAGGTAATTACAATTGGCATTCCGGAAGGCAATACAGTACCCAGAAAATAAATAATTGCTCTCCGGAAAGGTATTATTGGATATTCTTGCATAAAATCAATTAATTGATCATTCTAAATCGTCTCTATTGAATTCCGGAATGAGATGAAGTGTCCAAAATATAAGTAATTATTTTCCGGAAAGGTATTATTGGATAATTTTTGAACAAAATCAATCAAATGGCCATTTTAAATCGTTTCTTTTAAATTCCGGAAGGAAATACAGTGACCAAAATATGAGTAATTCCTTTTTGGAAAGGTATTATTGAGTATTTTTGAATAAAATCAATCAATTGCTGGACAGATTTCCCATTTCTAAGGCATTTTCTTTACCATTTTGAGAGGGTATCGTTTGACTATGATGGTCGATGTCTCAATCAATAAATTGACCATTTTCGATAATTTCAATTGGCATTCCGGAAAGACATACAGTATCAGAAGGTAAGTAATTCCTTTCCGTAAAGGTATTATCGGGTATTCTTGCATAAAATCAATCAATTGGTCAATCTAAATTATTTCTTTTGAATTCCGGAAGGCAATAAACTACCCAGAAAATAAGTAATTGTTCTCGGGAAAGGTATCATTGGATAGCTTTTGCATAAAATCAATCAATTGGTCATTTTAAATGATTTCTTTTGAATTCTAGAATACAGTGTCCAAAATATGAGAAGTTTTTTTTTTCCGGAAAGTTATTTTTTGCACAAAATGGTTTTGTAGATGGGAAATCGTGGGGAATATGTGCTAAAATATCAATAAATCAATTTAGATTGGTACTATTAGACTTTCTATAATTTCTATCAATCCCGAGAGGCAGTGTTGCAGCAAAAATTAATGTTATTTGTATTCCGGAAGAGTAGCCTCTTTAATATTTTTGGATATATTGACCTTCAAGTGGCTAATTTTGGCAGGATTTTTTGTCAAAAACAGAAAAAAAATCAATAAATTGGTAATTTTAGGTCGTATCTATTGAATTCCGGAAGGAAATACAGTGGTGAAAATATGTGTTATTGTTTTCCAGAAAGGTATTATTGAGTATTTTTGCATATAATCTATCAATTGGTCATTCTAAATTGTTTCTTTTTAAGTCCGTAAGGAAATACAGTGTCCAAAATATATATAATTACATTCCGGAATGAAATAAACTACCCAGAAAGTAGCTAATTGCTTTCCGGAAAGGTATTATCGGGTATTATTGCATAAAATCAATCAAATGGTCAATTCAAATAGTTTCTATTGAATTCCGGAAGGAAATATAGTAACCAAAATATGATTAATTGCATTCCGGAATGGTATTATCAAATACTTTTGCATAAAATCAATCAATTGAGGAATTTTAAATTGTTTCTTTTGAATTCCAGAAGGAAATACAGCACCAAGAACTTAAGTAATTGCTTTCCGGAAAGGTAACAATGGATAGTTTTGCATAAAATCAATCAATAATTGGTCATTATAGATAATTTCTATTGAATTCCGGAGGGCAATACAGTACCCAGAATGTAAGTATTTATTTTCCGGAAAGGTATTATCGGGTATTTTTGCATAAAATCAATCAATTGGTTATTTCAAATAGTTTCTTTTGAATTCCGGAAGGCAATAAACTACCCAGAATGTAAGTAATTCCTTTCCGGAAAGGTATTATTGGATATTCTTGGTTAAAATCAATCAATTGATGGCCATATTTCTCATTTCTAAGGCATTTTTCTTTGCCATTTTGCGAGGGTATCGTTTGACTATGATGGTCGATTTTCTCTTGTGCTTTTTTTTTCTGCGTCCCCTTTTTCTATTAAAAGACTGCAAATTCGGGGTTGGGGGTCGATGGAGAAAAGACGCGTGGAAAATCGAGGGCGTCCAGAGAGACAAGAGGAGAAGGGGGGGGAGGAGGGAGGGAGGGCGAGTGGAGGGTAGAAAAATATAGCATTGCTAGAGAAGAGAGCTCAATGGTATCAACTTTTTCCGTCATTTCTTCCGAAAAACCCTTTCTTGTATTCCCTCCAAAATATCCTCTCACCCCCCTCACCACCGTCCTGCTATTTGCTTTTTTCCCGGCGACCCTTCTCTGTCCCCCACTCCTCCCCCTACCACCTCCAACTCCCCCTTTCACTGTTGCCGCGCGCGCCAAAAAGTACAAATATCGCGCGCGCGAGAAAAAGTCGAGAAAAAGGGAAAAAGGCGAAGAAGGGTTGCCGCATTTCGGGCGCGTGTTTCACCAAGTCTCTGGGTCCCCCATCCCCCACACCCCCCCCCACCCAATTTGCCCAGTACCGATGGAAAAAAGGGGTTGAATTGGTTGAATGTGAAATGGGGGAAGGGGGAAGGGGTGGTAGGTCCGATAGGGGTGTAGAATGAGAAAAAACGTTAAATGGGAATAGGGGGAAGGGCATAAGAAATATTCCGTGGCAAAAAGCAAGGGCAGAAAAGAGGGATAAAATAAAAAGGAAAAGCGATTGGTCGAAATTATATTCCTTCTTTTTGCTCTGTTGTTTTCTTCTCTCTTTCTACTTTATTTCCCATTCCTCTTACCTATCTCTTCTGCCTTCTTCCTCCTTCCCCCTTCCCCCTTCCACCCCATTCTTCTGTTTTTTCTGGGTTGATAGCTTTTTTCCCAAAAACCCGGGGACGACGCGTTTTCCAGCTTTTTCTCTCTCTCTCTCCTTCACTCTTTCGCGCCTTTTTTCTTCGGCGCGCACACCGAAGACTTTTCTTCAACTCTTTTTCAGAATAAATTACCATCTACTTTTTCCACCATTAATTTCCACCAACCCCCTCCCCCCCCTCTCCATCATCTCCTCCCTCCACCAGGCAAAAAAAAACCACCCTCATTGTCAGAAAAAGGGTGATTTGAAGACACAAGAGTCCGGAGTTGATGCCTATGGCGACTTATTTCACTTTTTTTTTTATTTACATTTTTAATTCACTTCTGTATTTTATGCCTCTAAATCGGCTCAAATGTCGTATTTTACGAGATAAGAAATGGATTAGCACTGAGTCTTCAACGGGAATAGTCATAATTCCATTCCGGAATACAAAAAAAAATCGATTAAAATTCGCCAATTGATTGATTTTATCCAAGAATACTCAAAAATACCTTTCCGGAAAGCAATTACTCATATTTTGGACACTGTATTGCCTTCCGGATTTCAAAAGAAATTATTTAAAATGACCAATTGATTGATTTTGTGCAATATTATTCAATAATACCTTTCCGGAAAGCAATTATTTACATTCTGGGTACTGTATATCCTTCCGGAACGCAATAGAAACAAGTTAAGATGACCAATTAATTGATTTTGTCTAAAAAGACCCAATAGTACTCATTCGGAAAGCAATACGATACGATCTAAAATGACCAATTGATTAATTTTTGTGCAAAAATACTCAATAATATCTTTCCGGAAAATAATTACTTATGTTCTGGGTAGTGTATTTCCTTTCGGAATTATCTAAAATGGTCAATTTATTGATAGATAAATCGACCATCGTAGTCAATCGATACCCTCTCAAAATGTCAAAGACAAATGCCAAAAAAATGGCAAATATGGCCAGTGATTGATTTTATGCAAAAATACTGAATAATACCTTTCCGGAAAGGAATTACTCATATTTGGCCACTGTATTGCCTTTTCGAAATTCAATGGAAGCGATTTAGAATGACCAATTAATTAATTATATGCAAAAATACGCAATAATACAATTTCGGAAAACAATTACTTACTTTCTGGATAGTGTATTGCCTTCCGGAATTCAAAAGAAATAATTTAGAATGATTAAGTGAGTGATTTTATGCAAAAATACCGAATAGTACCTCTTCGGTGAAAAATCATTTTTTTTTTCTGGGTACTGTATTTCCTTCCGGAACGCCAACTGAAATTATCTAAAATAGTTAATGCTCTTGAAATGCCAAATATGGCCACAAATTGATTGATTTTATGCAAAAAAATACTCAATAATACCTTTCAGGAAAGCAATTACTTACGTTTTGGGTAGATTATTGCCTTCCGGAATTCAAAAGAAATTATCTATAATGACCAATTGATTGATTTTATTCAAAAACTATTCCAATGATACCTTTCCTCAAAATAATTACTTACATTCTGGGTACTGTATTTCCTTCCGGAATGCCAATTGAAATTATCTAAAATGGTCAATTTATTGACTGAGAAATCGAATATCATAGTCAATTGATACCCTCTAAAAATTGCCAACAAAATTGCCTTAGAAATGGGAAATATGGCCACCAATTGATTGATTTTATCCAAGAATACTCAATAATGTCTTACTGAAAGAAAATTACTCATATTATGGACACTGTATTTCATTCCGGAATTCAATAGAAACGATTTAGAATGGCCATTTGATTGATTTTGTTCAAAAATTATCCAATAATACCTTTCCGGAAAATAATTACTTATATTTTGGACACTTCATTTCATTCCGGAATTCAATAGAGACGATTTAGAATGACCAATTAATTGATTTTATGCAAGAATATCCAATAATACCTTTCCGGAGAGCAATTATTTATTTTCTGGGTACTGTATTGCCTTCCGGAATGCCAATTGTAATTACCTAAAATGGTCAATTTATTGATTGAGAAATCGACCATCATAGTCAAACGATATCCTCTCAAAATGGCCAAGAAAAATGCTTTAGAAATGATAAATATGGCCATCAATTGATTGATTTTATCCAAGAACACTCAATAATACCTTTCCGAAAAGGAATTACTCATATTTTGGATACTGTATTTCATTGCGGAATTCAATAGAAATTATTTAGAATGACCAATTACTTGATTTTATGTAAGAATAGTCATTAACACCGTTCCGGAAAAAAATAGTTCATATTTTCGTCACTGTATTTTCTTCTGGAATTGAAAAGAAACGATTTAGAATGACCAATTGATTGATTTTATTCAAAAATACCCAAAAATACCTTTCCAGAAAGCAATAACACATATTTTGGCTACTGTATTGCCTTCCGGAATTCAAAAGAAATGATCTAAAATGACAAATTGATTGATTTTATGCAAAAGCTATTCAATAATACCTTTCCGGAATGCAATTACTTATGTTCTGGGTACTGTGTTACCTTTCGGAATTGAAAAGAAACAACTTAGAATGACCAATTGATTAATTTTATGCAAATACTATCCAGTAATACTTTTCCGGAAACCAATTAGTTATTTTCTGGGTACTGTATTGCCTGACAAAACGCAATAGAAACAAATTAAAATGACTAATTGATTGATTTTTTTCTGTTTTTGACAATAATCCCGCTAAAATCAGCCACTTGAAGGTCAATATGTCCAAAACATCAAAAAGACTGCTTTTCTGGAAAACAAATAACATTGATTTTTGCTGCAACACTGCCTCTCGGGATTGATAGAAATTATAGAAAGTCTAATAGAAGTAATCTAAACTGATTTATTGATATTTTAGCACAAATTCTCCAAGATTTCCCATCTACAAAACCATTTTGTGCAAAAAGTAACTTTCCGGAAAAAAATCTGCTGATATTTTGCACACTATATTGCCTTCCGGAATGCCATAAACATGATGTTTAAATTTCATTGGAATTATTTATGATTAATTTATATTTTGGGCACAAATTACCCAAATAATGCCTTCCGGAAGACTTTCGGAGTACAAAATGAGTAATTTATTGGAAAATCCTTGAATTTTTTACGGATTTTTTGTGGAAAAATACATTGAAGAGATGCGATTTCAAAGTCTTCCGGAACATGGTTGGTGGTAGCCCTAAATAAATTTTAGAAGATGCTATTTTATTCCGAATGCATTAAAGGATGTGTACAGTATCTCCTTGGCGCATTTGGCTTTCCAATTTCGTTCATTTACTCCTCAAACTTCTCAAAAATTGTCTTCCGGAAGCCTTACGGAGAGCAAGCTTTGGCGAAAGAGGCATTCGGAAGGTCTATTGAAATTTTTTCTTATTCCGGAATGGGAGGGTTGTCAGTCCCATGTCACTGTGGAATGTTATTCGAACACAAAACCGGAAAAATTCCAGAACACAAAACCGGGAGAAAAAAGAAATAAGATGAATTTTATGGACTCAAATTCCCCAAGAATTCCATTCCGGAAGGCTTTCGGAATGGAAAATATCTAAAATAGCAATTTATAAAATACTTTTTAACCTTCAATGCCTTCAATTTATTCAATTTTCTCAAAAATTTTTGGATCAATTTCAATCCAATTCACCTCGAATGGCGGCCAAAAGATTTTCGGAGTACCCAGAAATCAGGGGAAAATGCTCCAAGAAGACTTTTCGGAATGGTTAATCTTTCTGCAAATTTAATTGTTCTTGGATTTTGAGGGAAAATTTATGAATTTATTGAGAAATAAGTCAATTTTTGACTTGATACTTCCCAAATCAATTCACAAGGATTGTTTCGGAATTTTTTTTGAGTAATTTTCTCTGTGATTTCTCCTTAAACAATTTAATTGAATTTCTCGGTGGGCATTGTGGATGCAGAGAAAAAAGTTGTGTTGGCAGAAAAGGTCTTCCGGAAGGCCAATGGACTTCGGAAAACGTTCCGGAAAGCGGAAAAAGTCAATTTTAGGGGTATTTGTGATAATTAGGTGGGAAAAAGAATGGAAAATGTTGCTTATGGAGTCTCCTGAGGTCTTCCGGAAGGCCAATGGACTTCGGAAAAAGTTTCGGAAAGCGGAAAAAGTCAATTTTAGGGGTATTTGTGATAATTAGGTGGGAAAAAGAATGGAAAATGTTGCTTATGGAGTCTCCTGAGGTCTTCCGGAAGGCCAATGGACTTCGGAAAAAGTTTCGGAAAGAGGAAAAAGTCAATTTTAGGGGTATTTGTGATAATTAGGTGGGAAAAAGAATGGAAAATGTTGCTTATGGAGTCTCCTGAGGTCTTCCGGAAGGCCAATGGACTTCGGAAAAAGTTTCGGAAAGCGGAAAAAGTCAATTTTAGGGGTATTTGTGATAATTAGGTGGGAAAAAGGATGGAAAATGTTGCTTATGGAGTCTCCTGAGGTCTTCCGGAAGGCCAATGGACTTCGGAAAAAGTTTCGGAAAGCGGAAAAAGTCAATTTTAGGGGTATTTGTGATAATTAGGTGGGAAAAAGAATGGAAAATGTTGCTTATGGAGTCTCCTGAGGTCTTCCGGAAGGCCAATGGACTTCGGAAAAAGTTTCGGAAAGAGGAAAAAGTCAATTTTAGGGGTATTTGTGATAATTAGGTGGGAAAAAGAATGGAAAATGTTGCTTATGGAGTCTCCTGAGGTCTTCCGGAAGGCCAATGGACTTCGGAAAAAGTTTCGGAAAGCGGAAAAAGTCAATTTTAGGGGTATTTGTGATAATTAGGTGGGAAAAAGGATGGAAAATGTTGCTTATGGAGTCTCCTGAGGTCTTCCGGAAGGGTCATATTGGGGGACTTTCCGTCTTTATGGTGCAATTTTCCGGAAAAAACAAAATATTGTGATAGCTAAAATGATGTAGAGCATGTAACAGAGTGGTAATGCTTTGGTTTATAGTCAATTTTGAAGTTTTTTTTCGCACGCAAAAAGCATTGTGTAGCTCTTTCTATTTTCCCGAAAAGTACGAGACGACACTTTTCTGATGACTTCTACTTTTCGTCGTGTCGGAAAAACTCCCGCCAACATTTTTCATTGCCCACTCTTTTCTCCCTCATCCTCCTTTTCACTTTTCCATTTTCTTGTTTTTCTACAGAAAGCGAGCAACAGAGAGAGAGAGAGAGAGAGAGAGAGAGAGAGAAAATGAAAGTATTTCGATTTGGGCACAATTTTCTTCAATCTTTAGGAGTTTTTCCAACCTCCGCAAAGACTTTCCCAACTGTCCATCCATTTGTTCATCTTAACGGCAAAATGAAAAATCACTTTTCACACAGGGTTGTAGCTTTTCTTTATTTTTACAAGAACCTAAAAACTCATGGGGCAATGGAGAAAAATTGTAGGGGGGGGGGTCACCGAAGACCATAAGTCAATATCTCACACCGTTTGACAGACAGAATGGTGAGAAACTGCTCTCTCGTGGAATTTGGAGCAGTAAAAAAGAATTCAGGAAAATGGAAAATCCACAAAAAAAAAGACATTACATTTACACAGAACAAACAACATAGAAATCCTGCGGAAAATTCCATGAGAGACCAGGAATTTTACAGGACAAAAAACATAATCTTCCACAGTATTTCCAATGGATTTTCCAATGAAGGGAAATTTAATGTGGAAAATCAAAAGAATACAGTGGAATTGTCTGAGAGAGCAAGAGTGAAAAATATGGAAAAAATCAATGGAATTTCCATTGGAAGTACTTGGAAAACTCTGAGATTAGTATACTAATTTCAGTATCACAAGTATTATTACCGTGATACTTTGACTGTGGTTGCAGTAAAAGATACGTGTAAAAAAAAAAATAACGTTTAGGGGAGACTGGGGCAAAATTTGTCGAATCGAAAATTTTAATATTCGATATCTTCCAAAAGAGTAGAAATACCATTACTTCAAATTTTTAACATAGATACACAGCTCTGAATAAAAATCCAAATGACATTTGGGTTTTTGTAATCAACGGTTTTTTTTCTACACTTATGCTCAGGGTTGTGCTTTTACATAGTAAAAAATATTTTTTACATTTTACATGTAAAAAATATGTAAAAATGTAAAAAATATGTAAAAATGTAAAAAATGTGTAAAATGTAAAAAAGGAAAATTATGCATTTTTGAATCTTTTGAACATTTCCTGTTAGCAATACCAATATTGATATTTCTTATGAGAAATTTCAAGGAAACATTTTTGGGAAAACCATGAAACAAATTTCATTTTGAAAACCCATAGATATGAAGTAATTGAACGATTTTGTACACATAAAACATACTGCCTGTAGTAAAAAATGTTAATTTTTTCTAATTAACACTAAACCTACCGACTGTTTTTGGCCGTTTTTCTGTCAAGTGACAAACTGCGATAATGTAGGATTCTCAACAAATTTGTTTTGTAAAAGAGCAATAAATTAAAATTTGAATGCTGAAAAATATGTTACATGCATATTTCAGGAAATTCATAAAGTTTGATAGGGGCATTGTACCGTTTAAAGTATGTGTTTATTTTAAACCGGTCAATTTGACTGGGTCTTGGTAGGTTTAGGGGAAACTGGGGTACCACTAAACACTTTTGAAAGATGCGCTTTTGACTAAATTTCCCTAGAAAACTGTAAATTTTAGAAAAATTTTGCTTACCGCATATTATAGCCTTGAGTATAAGCTATATATTGAGGCATATAAAAATGATGTGGAGCACTTCAGTTTTTCGTAAAAAGGAAAATTGTGTCACCATGCATTTTTCGCTTTTTTTCAACCACCCGGGGTACCAATAAACACTTTCTGGGGCACCAAAAAACACCTCTTTTTCTCATCCATAACAGTTATACTAGGTATTCTCCACAGCTCTTAATTATAAAGGAACTATTAAAAATGTGATTAAAACTGAAAAAATACTGCAACAATCACAATGAATTACTTAAAAAGGAAAAAAAATAAAGGAATGAAAATCGAACACATTTTTCAATAAATTTTTCGTCAATTTGAGACCAATCGACTTCTTACTGGTAAGCAGCGCCACCAAAAGTGGTTAAATGTTTGACATTAAGTTTAAAATTTTCGCGCTCCCCGATTATTGCTAATTTGTTTCTAATGAGACTAGAAAATCATCCATCCATGCTTGAATTAGAAAATTATTCTAAGCAAAATCAAGTCATGATACGATATTACGCATGGACGAACATTCCTTGTACCTTAAACAAATATAGATTCTGGGAATGTACATTTTTATTTTGCAGCTTGATGAGAGAAACCTTTTATATTCGTTTTTTTTTAAGTCTAAAAAATGTAAATGTAAAACCTGCTTAAGAATATATTTTTTTAAATAAACGTATTCATAGTTTAAGAATATTATATTTCCTTTATATTGTATCACATAGTCAATATCATGGAACAAGTTTCTTCACATCATTCTTATTATTTCATATCAGTTTACTGTCTTGCAAATATTCCTGTTAATTTTCTACACTTTCTTAATTAGTATATCCTTTTTTGCTTTCGTCACTTTCTGTTTTTTATTTTCTTTTTCCTTTCCTGGTTCTGAATTCTTCCTCTTTATCTGTTTCTTCACTGGATTCTTCTCTTCTTCTATCTTGCACTTACAAGACACCTTATGCTCTTTTTTTATTTGAATCAATTGCCTCCTGCCTCGTTCGGGCGAGTTGGTAAGGATCAAGGACGTCACGGTTTTCTTTGGTTCTTTTTTAACATTTAGGGGTCTGTGAGGAAGTGGTCGCATGTTTTCTAAAGCCTTCATAGGCGAGAATTCTGATTCAGTTTTAATATTATGAAGCATGCTTTCTGTGGGGCTGTGTTCTGTAGAAATACTTTCATCACATATTTTGTCTTGACTTTGAGCGATTTGCCCCACTTCTTTTGCTTTCTTTATTAGTCGGTCTCTGTCAAATGGACATATTCCTGCCTCACGAAATCCTGCTCGAATATTATTTTTTGTAAAACTTGGCTCAAACGCGCCTGCAGAAATGCGGACGACATTGTGGATGGTTATTCGAGAGTTTTTTTCCTGATTCTCCCTCATCCACGTTTGAAAAATTTGGGCACAACGCCTCTTAAAGGGGCCAAAGACACTTATGTCGAGGGGCTGTGTCTTATGTGATGTGTGTGGGGGGAAGGACACCATCACAATCCCATTTTCTCTGCAAAAATTTATACATTGAATGTTGCAGTGCGACGCATGGTTGTCAACCAGCAATAAAATGGGATCATCCTTCGTAGGTGATGCAAATTTTTGCAAATGTTTCAGGGTTTCAAGGAAAGAGTCCTTGTCTTGATAGCCTGTTCCATTAAAAATTCCAATAGACCCTTCTGAGCTACCTTCCATGTAGACAGGAGACGACTTTTTCCTTGGAAACAGAAAGACGGGGGGAATTGAAGATCCTGCAGCACAAATAAGGCCAACCATTGTTATATGCTGCCCCCTTTCATCTGACGTTGCTTGAGCCACTTGCCTGATACCTTTTGTGGCGATCACATTCAATGGTGAAAGCACTGTGCTCAATGCGGTCTCATCAATATTATAAATTTTTTCTGCCGAAAAGTTATATTGAGTGAGAACTTCATGCAGATTATTGTAAAAAATCTCGAGTTGCTCTTCGTTGAAGTTCTTATTTCGAGCAAGGGATGTGTTTTCGGGTTTCCTTACTGAGAGTGACCTGGAGAAAAGAAAAGAATTAAATAGGAAATTTAAAAAAAAAAATCAATTTTTCTTTGAAACATACGGATTAATACGGATAACATACGGAGAAATAATTTGCTCTCAAGCTACACTCGCGACATCTACAACTGTGAGAAAATTGCCTGATTGGTGGTGCCCCAAACTCTGCTTTGTGAATAATTTTGTATTTTTTTAAAAAATTGATAATATTATTTTTTTCAGTAAATACATAAATATTATCCTAAAACATGTAGGAAAGTACTGGTGTAGTGAAATTTTACTTAACTTATTTCATTTTCATTTTCCAAGTAGATATACAATTGACAAAAATTATCAAAATCTCACAATTTTACGAATAATAATTTTTATTTATAAACCACTTGAACTATTTTGATCATTCTGTTTCTGGACAAGCATCTCTATAGTACCTATAAATTCCCATAAGTTTCGTCCTCTGAAGTTTAATACATAATTAAAAAATCGCAGTGTTTAGAGGTACCCCTGTTTAGTGGTGCCCCAGTTTCCCCTATGCAAAAAAGAACTATTTCACGGTGAGCTCTATCTCGTGAGTTCGAGCATTCTGCAAAGTTGTGACGCTGTGCCATCTTTTTTTTAGTGGTAATTTTGAAATTACACGTTATTATTTTTACACAATTTTTTACTGTGTAGATTTTAGTCGTTTCTTTTAAATTTAAATTCCGAAAATGCGTGTGGAAGTGCTTGGAAGTGCCTGAAAATCATCTCTGTGGCACTTGCGGAACCATGAAAAACTTTAGCACTTTCCATACAAATTTAGGAAGTGCTGGAAGTGGTGTACATATTTTTCCGACTAACATCCTATCCCCCTTGATCTACAATACACAATTTAAATAAAAAAAAAAAGTACAAATTGAAAATAAGGGAAAATTTCTGAATATTTTAAAGTAAAAGTGTTATCGTTGATTTTTTTTCTTTTCTTCTGCTTTCTTTTGTGTACATATTTATATATTTAAAAAAAAAAAAAAAAATTCAATTGATTTAAAATAGAATTTTCCTAATATGATTAATTTTTCCCCGATGAGTCATTGTTGTTGCTGGATGGAAAATTGAATATAGTTTTTGTTTTGCTTCTGTGTGGCATATTACCTGGCGATTGGGGTGCGAGGTGGAAAAGCTAAGAAATGGACGTGCAGGAAAAATTGTGAAAGGGGGAGGGGGTGGGGGGGATGGGGTAGAAGAAAAATTAGAAAAGAAGAAAGGGAAAATTCTGGCGTGTCTCTCCTCTTTTTCTTCTGCCATGCCAAGAGCACAAAACTTTCAACTCCAATCGGACAATTTTCCCCGGGAAAATCGAAGGAAAAAGGGTCTTTCTTTTTTTTTCCCTTCTTCTGTTTTTGTTAACTGTGCCTTGGCCTAAATGGAGATTGGGGGGAGGGGGTGGGTGGAAGAGGGAAAAGTACGGAAAAAAAAGAACCCTTCGCTAGCGCGAAGACAGCCAAAAATTCGACGGTTCGGAGTTTTTGGGAAGGAAAAACGTTTTGTTGAGAGGGTTGGAAGAGCCAAGGAAATATAGAAAGGGAAAAAAATTATATATATATATATATATATATTTGTATATATATATATAATGGTGTATTTGAAATACCCAACTGACCTCACTTTAGGGGGAGATTTTTGATGGAATTTTCGCGCTTGCAAATTGTCGTACAAGTTGGTAGTAGTACCCCTTTCCCTCCCCCAAAAGTAGGCTGGAAAATTGACTGTACGCAGGACGATGATCAGCGAAAATTCTATAGAAAATTTTTAATTAAATTTTCCAGAAAGATTTCCAAAATGATTTAGAATATAGTTTCACAGGATTGTTAGATATTTCCATATTGGAAATCTTTATGAAAGTTTCATCACAAAAATTTCCAATAGAATTTTCGTGGAAGTAAGATTATGTAGGGAAAAGTTCCCATACTTTGGACGGTCCCAAGTTTCAGTAGGGTAAGTGCTCATAATTTTGGACAGTTTCTAAATTTGGACACTTTGAGCGTAAAATTGGACACTAAAAATAAATTCATTAAAATGATGGATTTTTATTCCAATATTTGATGAATAATGAATTCTATCTAAATATTTGTTCTTTTTGGAAGATTTTAACACTAAATCCGTTAAAATTTGAATATGATTTGAGTTGAAATTGCTTTGTTGAAAATTCAGTGTGAGCAATTGCTTACGAGAAATATGACAGAACTTCGTGGCTTACTTCAGTCTTATTTAGTTTTGGTGAAGTACTAACAAAGTTTCTTCGCTGTTTTTGAGTGATATTATTGAATATTCATTGAATATTGTGTTGATTCACGTTACTGATGATTTGTACATTTGACCTGAAGTGAGATTTGCCTTGTGAATTATATTTTTCGTGTGAAAAATGGGAAATTTTTTAAGACATTCACCAGTGAGGTGATGGCTCTTATTTTGGACAGGTGTTTTTCTCACGAAATTTCGTGGAGTTTTAGCTTTTGTGATGACTAGGTTGGGCAAATGCCTGGAGAAACAAAGGAGCATCATCTCTACGAAAGAGATGTAGTGAGAAAATCTTTGAAAGGCTCCCGGAAAGGTCAGGGAATGAGCGAATCTGCACGTACTTGGAGTATCGAAGTCAACTCACTTTAATGAATGATATGGAAAGTTTCCGGGCTTCTGTGACATTCTACGTTTCCCTTACATGAACAGGAAGAGGACTTGGTAAGATTGGTTCATCAAATGAAGAACAATGGGCATCCTGTTGAGGCGTATTATCTGTCCAAATTTACAGCCAAGTTGGCCAAATTAATAACCAAGTTGTCCAAAATAAGAGTCAAATTCACCTCTACATATCAATTCATTTTTAAACGTATTAAAACTAATTTTAGTAAAAATGAGATGATAAATAGCTTGCTAAGTTTCTAAAGAACCCTTCTGAAAAGAGAGTAACAAGAAATGTCAATTAGTATAGAAAATATCACACTTCAAACTTGGAACTTCGATGCTTATAAGCAGACTGTCCAAAATTATAAGCACTTCCCCTATAACTAAATTTTTCCTTTCATAAAGTGTTTTCAATAAATTAAATTGGAAAAAATAATGTAAATAAAAAAAATAGATAGAAATAGTGTAAAAAATTTACAAGGAAATAAAAATTACACATTTTGAAATTATATGTTTTTCTATTTTACACACTTAAATTTACACATTTCTCAATAATGTATTATCCAAATTACACGTTTTGAAAAATTACAACTATGAATAGACATGTCAAAAATTACCTACACAGAGAAAAAACTGGGGTGCGATTAACACTTTTTACGTGTAAAAATAAATCAACATTTTTTAAATGTTAATTTTACACCTTTTTAAGTGTAAAATTAACATGAAAAAGGGTAACTTTAACCCCTAATACACCTAAAAAGCGTAATATTTACACAGATTTCCGATCAATATTGAACAGGGTAAAATTTACATTTTCGGAATGTTATTTCAACTTTTTCGGATTTCTCTCAGTCACTGTAGGGGAAAGTACTCTCCCTTCGAAAGTTCATGCCTTCGAATACTGTGAATTTCTTTGACTTTTCTTAAACACTTGCACATTTATATTAAATATTCGTTAGATCATTATAAATCACGAGTCCCCTTCCAAAAATTGTGGGCCTAATGATTCGTTTTTATGTTTTTTTGAAGAAATATTAAAAATGGGCTCAACACTTAATTTTAATGGTCAACTTAATATCTGTTTTTTTTCTATTTAACATTTATTTTGGAAGAAAGTTACTATTGTAGTATATAAAGGGTTAATTAGGGTTGATATTTGTTAAGATAGTTTTCCTCAAGAAGGAAACTATGTGTGTGGATGGTGGAAAAATTAGAAAACCACCCATACGCAGGGTTGGAATTTTAGAGTTACATGCCTTCGAATGTTCATGTGGCAACTCTACCGCCATTTGATATGTCATATGATTGCTCGACATAACCTCACAGTTTTGTTTACTTTGCTTCATGTGTGGTAAAAGAATTTTGAAGTATTCTCAAGATATTTTGTTTTGAAATTTAATGAAAGTGACTTAGAAAAAATGAAAGAGAAATTCTGAGCAAAATCATGTGGGAGTACAACCCAACTGCCGGTGCTCGAGTCTATTCCGCAATTCTGCTCATATTTGACCTCATCATGATCTTTGTGCAGTGGACCTATTTTGTATTTGAGGGCATCTACCTACTCTTCAAGCCACCGGAAGAAAAATCTGTGGTGGGGGAGATTGTCCTGATAACAGGAACTGATCATGGGATTGGCAGGGAAATGGCACTCCAATATTCAGCACTGGGAGCCACAGTTGTCTGCTGGGACATCAATGAGGAGGGAAATAAGGAAACTGTGAAAGAAATTTGCTCCCGTAAAGGAAAAGCCCATGCATTTGTGTGTGACGTCTCGAAGTGTGAGGAGATCATTGAGGTGGCCAAGAAGGTTAAAGCGGAAGTCGGAATTGTGATACGATTTAAGTGGACCAAGGAGACCAAGGGTGAATGGGAGACAAAAAGAATCCCACACTAATGACAAGGCTAAAACACCGCGATATCAACATCTGGAAATCTAAATATCTGGAAATCGAAGAGGAAAAGAACCTTGCAGAATATTTTCTTGAATCTTCCAAGATGAAGACTGAAAGACACAATGAAGCTAAACCCGGATACTTCCGGATAATTAGTGGGCAGAAATCGCTAGGACAACAAGTGCAAGAGGATTTTTGGGAAGGCACAAGTATGCCTTTTTATTCTAAATTTTGCTCTAAAACTTTACATTTACAGTAGAGTTCCTCAAATTTGAACATTTGGGGGGGTATAGATGACATTTCTCACTCCTCAAATTTGAACGATTTTTTCGAAAACGTAACGGAATTCATGTGAAATCCACTTTCCGTAAATTAAGATAAACAACTTTAGAGAATATATCAATGTAATTTATTGTGAAATAAATGGAATTTTTTGCGGAAGTTAATATAAAACGATAATATTGAGGAAATACCAGAAAAAAATGGCACTCCACGCAAAACTTTCTTCACATAACCTCAAAATTTTACATCTTGAACTCAACTGTCGTTCAAATTTGAGGAGTTCAAATTTGAGGAACTCTACTGTATATTCAATTGTCACAAGTAACAAATAGACAGTAAACTTCATTGGTAAAATATCACATAATGAGACGCAATTTTCAACATTTTTCTTTTATTTCCGGAATCTACATAACCTCAATTTATTTACTTCAAAATACTCTCGAAGCATCACCCTTCTCTTACAGTCGTATTTTAGGGTTGACATATCGATAATATGGCGTTTCTATCAATTTTTGGAAAGAGAAAAGCAGTAATTGACAAAAAAATTAAAAAGATTCTATTTACTCGCGCTTTTCACTGCAGTGATAGTTTCAGTAAATGAATTAGACCTCCAGCTAGTTCATCATAGGTCGTTTAATGTATCGTCAGCAATATTTTCTTAGAAAATTCAAGATTCACAGGCATGTACCGCCACATTCGAAGGTAAAAACTGCACCATTGGTTGGACCAAATCGACACAATATCTTTAATATTCTTGTAAGAAGAAACTAAGAACTTTTGAATCCTAAATGATGTAGGCGTGGAATCTTAAAGAACTAGAGACTTTGTCGGTGCATCGAAAATTAACATACAATGTCAATTTTCACAGAAGAAAATGTTAATGTTTGAACTTCGTTTTTCTGGTCCAACCTAGAGTACTTTCCCCTACTATTTATTACACTGCCTGGTAAAAATGAAAGATTCATTTAGATCTTTTCGCGATCCTTTCAGGGGATCAAATATCAACCATCTTGTCAAAAGGTTCATTTCGATTAGGTAAGAACTGTCGAAGTTCACTGGTGAAAGTTATAGCCAGAAACCATATAAACCGCTTTTTCGGATGTGAAATATTACTTCAATATTTTTTTGTTGTTTAATTTTTTTTTTGGAAATAGAATTTTAAAATGTTTTACAATCCTCTTCTTTTTTTTTTTTTAAAAACAATGTGTATTCAATTATTATACAATTAACTAATCTTTGTAAACATTTCTGTTCAGATTAGATTGACTGCTTGGTATTCCAGGGATATTTTATACTTTTTCTTCTAAAACTTTATAAAATTTTAAATTGTCAGCACTACAATTAAACTGAAATTTATCAATAGGTTCTATCAGCAAAGATATCCAAGATCAATCGTTGATATATCCTCTTTAATTGGGTGTTTTTGACGAGATATTTTCAGTATAACAACGTTTCTAATAATTTCTCTAGATATTTTAAAGCATTTTCCATGAAATGTATTAATAGATAATATTACTAATATCATTGTGGTAGGGGAAAGTGACCATGCTTGATACTGTAAAATGATGTCCGAGTTTTGGATTTTTTTTCCTGACTACTACATAAATCGCAGCGTTTTTTCCACCAGGACAAAAAAATGTTTTACTTATAAGGTTCATAATCCCACCTGAAGTAATTCCTGGAAATCCTTTTAATTTCCTCATAAGGAAAATGAAAATACAGTGGCGATTTTTTATAAAGGTTGGACCAGATGCCTACCTGTATAGAGATTTTCCCTACCTATATAAGCCCATTTTCCGCTGTAAATATTACACCGGACACAAAAAATGACACATTAATATTTAGACAGAACTCTAATCTACCTGATTAATTTGTTTGCACATGGATTAAGATAATAAAGAATCACTTTTAAGCAATTTTTCTAGGACGTATTTTCACAACAAAAATGAAACCATTCTTCTAAAATATGGACACGAAAGTTGAAGGTTATGTCAATTGACATAAACGAAAATAAAACATCTGATGAATAATATTACTAAACAATTCTATTTTCCAATGTTTTATGAATTTTTAAGTTAATAAATGAGTGAGTTAATAGAAACGTGGAGTGGAAGACCACCTAAGTTCCACTGTTGCCTTGTGAAGCCTGATATCCCCTAAAAATTTCTTTGGAGGCACGCACAACTTCCTGAAGATATCCAATCTACACAGTAGCAGAATTAGGGATTTTGCTCAGGATTAAAGCTTTATCGGATGAACAGGACCATCAGTATAGATTTTGAGAAACCCTCAGGGGCAGTTGAGCATCTCAAGCGGTTTTCATTGAGTAAGATTTTCGTAAGATTTTATTGAGTAAGATACCACTTCCGGAAACCATTGAACTCAAAGTCCACTGCTGACTTTCCGGAAGATCAGGATTCCAAAGACTGCAGAAGTGTCCTGTCCCTAGTTTTCGTTCTGTTTTGGGAAATTTCCTGAAGATTAGTCTGCATTGACTGTCTCATCCAAACTGTTGCGTTTCTCGCTTCTCACTTTGTTTTTCACCACCTTCTGGATCTTCTGCGTAAATAAATAGAATATATTTTATATTGTATTTATCGCTAAAATGAATAAAATAATTAACTCACCTTACTTTGAACTGAATCACAAAATGTTTCACAATCTTCATGAACTTACTTCTTTTGAAAAAAACAAAAACAAAATATGAAAGTGAGGTTATGTTAAAGATACACAAAAATCAGTTATAAGCTGTAGGAGCTTATGGAAGATGTGATTCTTTCATTGTGTAATCGGTTTTTGCAATCTTGAAAAAATATTCTTATGTGAAAATAATGCAAATTTGTTCCATAAATACTCAACTGCGGCATAACTGAGTCAGATTATTTTTGGTTTATTGACTTTAAGTTTTTTTCTTTCTAGATTCTAGTATTCGATCAAATCGCATGATTGCAATAGGTGTGAGGACGAAAGAATCTGACATAATGATAGTGAATTATCAAGCATGGCTCTTTCTTATTTTAAAGCATGGACACAGGCAGGATTTATTAATTTTCCACCACCTACACAACAAGGCTTTCTTAGGAAAAAGATTTTTCCAGAAATATTAACCATGGTCAACCCTCAATGACCTGTAATTGAAATTTCTTTTGATAAATAATATTAACTATGAAAAATCGTATGAAATATCATCCATCGAAATTACAGATTTGGGTCTATTTTTGATTTTTGCTTCCCAAAACTAGGAAAAAAGGGCTACGCTCCTAATTTTTTTTCAGGAAATGTGAGGCTTAGGACTAGCTATTAAAATATATTGCCATGAGTCACAATTATTGATTAACATAGGAAAAAATTAGTTATTATCAAGGTTGGACATTATCAAGCATGGTCACTTTCCCCTATAATAAAGCCATTTTAATAAAATAAAGTACATTAAATATCTTCTAAATAAACATTTTGGTATTTATATTTGTATTCGGAAAAAACACAAATTGAAATTCAAATTTTCGGAGCATTTTTGTGTTGCGCTTGAAGTCCACCAGAGGGGCATAGAGCAGATGGTAAAAATTTTACGGTTCAATATGGGAATTTCCATCCGGAATTAAATATTTTGTGGGAATTCCGTCTGTTTACACGGTAAAGAGTTAAAATTGAGCAGTAATAAAAAAAAATCGGAAACAGTGATACTATCGTCCAAATTTTGGCAAAGACAAAATAAAGGGTTCTTCATTCTATTTACAACAATTTCAGATGCTATATATATAATATATATATATATATATATATAAATTAAACCCATTTTTGTAAAGTTTAAAGTTTTTTACTAACCATTATTAGATATTTTACTGTTCTTTATTAATTTTTTACTCCTAGTTTGCTTTTTGCCATATACAGTGAGTGTCAATAGTTTGTTGCCTAATGCATGTTTGAAAAATCAAGTCAAAAAAAAATGATAGAAAAAAGTACTTTTTAAAATTTTTCTTTTTGCATATGAGTTCCCTGTAATCCATGGATATTATTTATATTTTTCAAAAAAAAAAAAATAATAATAATAATAATTTTATTTCGCATCAAAAAAAAATAGCCGTACTCACTATGGCGTTGTTATCTCGTAATCTCCGTAATCTGTTATCTTGTTATAATTTTTCATTTATAAAATACATTACGAGAACATAACGAGATAACGAGATAACGATATTACAAGATAACAGCGCCATAGTGAGTACGGCTAATGTTTTCCAAAAGTTGGTCATTTTTGAAAAATCAAAAGTTTGTTGCCTCATTTGAAAAACCAATTCAAAATGATCAAAACATGCAACAAACTTAATGTAAACCGGTTACATTTTGAACTTATGTCATTTGTGAAGCAAATGGTGGATTTGCAAAAAAAAAAATAAAATTTTAATATGATTGACATTAATTGTCACTGGTGAGAGTCCAAATGTGTAATTTGTGTGTTTGAATCATTTTATGTTCAAAATTTGATCTATTTGTTGATAAAAAGGTAGACTTGGCCCGCAAAATTTGATATAACATTGATTTATAGCATTAATGCGAAAAATTAATGCGATTTTCTCATTAATTTTTTAATGTGAAAAATATTTGTGCTTTAGGTAAATTTAAACTTATTTTTTCAGGCCAAGTCCACTTCTTTATCAATAAATAGAAAAAACCTAAATATTAAGTGACACTCAATGACACAAATAACATATTTGGACGATAAATAACAAGAAATAATCTGTTTTTTGATAATTCATAATTTAGGTTAAAATGGCAAATTACAAAAAGTTAAAAGGTGGGAAATTGTCCAGTGATACTGCCGGAATGAATCTGCGTCGTCAATTGTCAAATTTTATGGAAAATCGTGTCAATGTATACATAAAATATTCAAAATTTATGGTAAAGAAGTACGACTACATTCCGAAAAAGTTACTAATAGACCCAATGATTCGACTCAGAGAGTTGATAACCACATTATAAGTATCTCTGATAGTAACCCCATGATGTGTGCTCCAAAATTAGATTATTTCTTGTTTTCTATAATCACTTTTATATACATATATTTACCATTGACAAGTTTAAAAATGTACAAACCCACCATTTGCCTCTCAAATAGATAGAGATAGATAGATTTATTTGCTCTTAAACCATCTGCGGCTGCCGCCGACTTCACAACCGACCTCATCCGGCAAGACGGCAGAAAATCCCGAATCACTGGTCGTATAGGCCATATTTATTTTCACAATTCATCATTAGATAATATATGAGTGTGTTTTGAGAAGCTTTGCAGATGGAAAGAGGTGGATCCCAGCATGGACTCCTAGGAGTAGTACGTATTTGCTGGAGACTAAGCAAGGGATAGGAATGGATGATGGGGAAAGGGAATAATCAACACCAGGGATACAAAGAAAACCAAAACTGTCAAACGTATGAAGGCCACGAAGAGGCCCCCAGAAGAAAACAAAAAGAAAATCAAACAAGAAAAAAAAAGTGAATAGACACGCGATGAAAAATGAAGAGACGTGGAGAAAAAGACAAAACAAAATAAAACAAGATCAAGCAGAATGTCATAAACTACACGAGTGCAAATCAAATAATACAAAAAAGACTACAAATTCCAATGCGCATATGAAAAGTGAGACCCGAGCATCAGCAGAAGTAATCAAATACGGGACATCCACACACGCAACAAGAACCCGGGACACCAGCCACCGCCTCCCAGAGCCCAGACAACAACCCAAAGAAAACCCCCGCCGTGGCAAACCCCAAAGCCTCCCGCGCCCACCTGACCTTCACAATTTCGGGCAAAAGAGAAGCTGAAGGCCGAGAGAAAAACCCAAACATAGGCAAAGCTAGTGAGGGAGCTTCAGTTTCAGGATAAATGAGTTAGCCTAGGCAGTACATAAGGTATCCCTGCAAGCCGCCAACCACTCATAAGAAGCAGAGACTGGATTATCCCAAGCACGCATCGCATTATGTAACTATCCCGCGGCGGAAATGAACCCCGGACGTTCAGCGCAATACTCCGCCCAAATCAAGCGCTTCAATCGATTCGAAAAGGTCTGGTAGCTTATATGTGGTTCTTTCAAGTTTAGAGGCAGTTCATTATATAGAGAAGGTGCCACATATAAAAAGGATCTTTTAAAAAGTTCCTTCCGCGGAAATGGAACTGCTGCGGGTGCTACACTTCGCAGTGGTCTACCTCTATTAGTATTATAAAAACCACCACGGACAAAAAACACTCTAAGAGTCTTATATTTAAAACTGTACGAGAGAGGGAGTATACGGAGATCAATGAACGACTTAAATAAGGAATCGCGCTTACTTTTACGAAGTATGGCTCTCAAAGCACTTCATTGAGCCATTCTCACGGGCTTCAAGTTAGTGTGATAGGCACTGCCCCAAAGTGTAAGACCATACTGTAAGCGAGAGTCTACACACGCGAAATAAAACATGCGGGAGACACTCAAAGGGGACAAGCGGCCAATATGAAATAAACTACTAATAATAGAGAGCAGGCTATTTTTCAGTTTTTGGATTTGAGGCTTCCAATTGAGTGAGGCATCAATAGTTACTCCAAGGTAACAAAACTCTTCAACATATGGAATTGTTAAGCAAGAGTTTAGACAGACGTATCCATTACAAACAGATGAATGACATACAATGGGTTCAGGAGTAGTATCTGATTTTCGAGGGAGAAAACGCATAGCCCTTGATTTGTTACTGATAACCATGTTATGTTCATCAAGCCAGGCTTTGGAGGACCTCAAGTCCCTGCTTACGCTGCCATCGACTTCCGCCCACGAACTTCCTCTGTATTGCAGTACAAGATCATCCGCATATGCGACCACCCTCCCTTCACGCTCCATGTTCAGAAACTCATTGATATATATCAGAAAAAAGAGCGGACCAAGGACTGTGCCCTGAGGTACTCCGGGATTTAGAGTGCGTGCCCCACTAAAGCTATCCCCAATCTTCACTAGTTGTGTTCTGTTATCTAAATAGGAAGCAAATAAATTTAAGGCAATCCCCCTGATACCACAGTTACCCAGCTTATCCAAAAGGATCTCGTGGTTGACAGTGTCGAAGGCTTTAGTCAAGTCAAGGAAAATAGCTGAGACACAGTCCCCATTATTTACAGCTTCATACACATCCGTCATTACCCTCAGCATAGCGTCCTCGGTACTTCTACCCTCCCTGAAGCCATACTGATAATCACTGAAGAATTTAGTCCTGTGCAGGAAATCAATCAAACGCGTCTTCAAGAGTTTCTCAAAAACTTTTGAAAAAAACAGATAATAAAGATATTGGGCGATAGTTGCTCATTTCTGTTTTGTCACCCTTTTTAAAGATAGGCACGACTACCGCGGATTTCAAGCAATCGGGATATACCCCATTTTCCAGGCAACGATTAAACAACACCTTCAGAATATCGACGATATAGAATACTATATGTTTTACGCAAGTGGTGGAAATACCATCATAACCCACAGACTTCTTATTAGTAAGGGAACTTATAACCTTTAATATTTCCATCCCGGTTATAGGACCTAGATAAAGACTATTTAAGCATGAGGAAACGTTGCCCCTATGGTTGTCTGATGCATTTGCATTATTGGAATTAATTATATTCAAAGGACCCTCAACAAAGAATTCATTCATTTTATCCGCGATCATCTTCTCATCAGTTATCGAAATACCACCGCACTTTATCTCTATCAAATCATTCCTACTCCTGGCATTACGACCCAATGCCTCATTGATAATTACCCATTGCTTTCTTCCATCCCTTCCCGCCTCCCGAAACTTGTCCTCATAATATCTACGCTTCTCCTCGACGACCAATCTTCTCACGTTCCTCTCAATGGCTCTAAGCTTTTCCTTTAAACGAGCATCACCAGGGTGCTTCTTGTATCGCCTACTAAGATTATTTTTATAGGAAATCAACTTTAGTAGATCATTAGAGATCCAGGGCTTTAATTTCTTGTCTTTACGCCTACCCTGACCAGAATGAATGGTGCATCTAGCAATATATTCATTGAGCTTATCAATAAAGCGAGAGAAAGATACATTGAATTAAATGACATAAACCCAAAATGTAATCGGTTTACATAAAGTTGGTTGCATGTTTTGACCATTTTAAATTAGTTTTTTTTAAATGAGGCAACAAACTTTTGATTTTTCAAAAATGACCAACTTTTGGAAAACAATTATTTTTTGATATGAAATAAAATTGATTATTTTTTCGAAAAATATAAATAATATCTACGGATTACAGGGAACTTATCTGCAAAAAGAAAAATTTGAAAAAGTAATTTTTTTTCTATAATTTTTTTCACTTGATTTCTCAAACATGCATTAGACAACAAACTATTGACACCCACTGTAATTCGGACAGAGAAAACAATTTTGGATCTAAATAAAATAATCCTATTTGTAAAGACCACCTTCATTTAGAAATGGGCGAAAAAATCATGTAACAATGTAGCCCTACTTCCTCTATGATTTTTTTGTCTCTAAACGAGGCATTTATTGCATTTATTTAAGGAAATGAAGGAGACATGGGAGTCATCTGATGGAATGAAGAGCCTTCAGGATTCCTGAACTCTAGATCCTGACATTTGTGCTGCAGAAAAGTTGGAAAATGCACTGAGATGTATTCAATAAAGCTTTAAATTACAGAAGTTAAAATAATTATTTATTGCTCTCATCTGGCTATTTCTTCTGATCCTCAAAAAAAAACCTAGGTCTCTCTATAAATCCTCTGTGAAGGGACGTGAAAATATGTTTTCTTGTGACAAGAGAAAATGCTGTGGAAAATTTCCTTGGAGAGAAAGAAAACAGAAAGAAAATAGCAACAAAAAAAAAGAGAAATAAATAGAGAAAAATTTTGATGATATTGTACAGATGGAAAAAAGGAAGAAATATCTTTCTTTTTTGGCGCCAATTCATGCTCCTGCCCCACTTACCACCCCCTTGCCCGCCCGAAATAACACATAATTTTAATAAATTTAGAAAGTGGAAAATATCTTAGCGAAGATACAAGGAAGCAAAAGGACAAGAAAATAAACATAAATTCATCGCAAATTTATAATTTGATTGTTCACAGAATTCTCTTTTGGCATTTTGGAAGGACACAAACCATCGAGAAAAGTCTTTTCCCCTTATTTTTGGATTTTTTCCCCTCTTCTTCTTCTTCTTTTTATTTAAAATCTTTTTTGCAACCCTATCTGAAGATTGCCCAAGACAAAAATGAAAGGGAGAGTTGTTTTGGTTGATGAGTTTTGAGGATAACGATTGAATAAAAAAAGAAGAAAGAAGTGAGAATATTCTCTTTAACCCCTTTTTCTATCCCCTTGTCCGATAATTCCCCTTTTGTCTTCTGGTGTACTGGTTTTTTTTTTTATGTTTTTGATTGAGAAACTGCGTGAAAAGTGGTCAAATATGCGCTAAAAGGTAAGTTTAGTCCATTTAAATCATACTTGGATTTTTTGTTTTTCAAAAAAAACAATAAAAAGAATATTATCCAGCTTTATCCAACTTTATCCAGATTTATCCAGGTTAATTGAATAAGTCTACAGGGCTCTAATTTGCATAATATTGCTGTTAAATGCACAATTTAACTATATACCAAACAAATACATCACTATCCACCCTTATCCAAGTTTCATACAATTATTTTTCTCACTTAAATACATTATCCAGCTTTCTACTATCCAAATTTCAATCCAGGATAAAATACAAAAATAATTGTAAATAAAAATAAAATTAAAAAAAAAACATACAAATAAATCGAGTATACAGCGAATAATAATGTCTTTTTCGTTGAATTTTCACGAGAGATTGCCCCTGTTTTGCCTAAATCGCGGCATTTTCTCCTATTTTTTCCATGCAAAAGGCCAAAATACTTCCCCTTAAGACTATTCTCCTTCCCCCTCCCCTCCAACGCCATCGGCAAATAAATTCTCAAGCACAAGACAATCCAAAGGACTCTCTTTTTCCTAATAAGACTGCCGACAGTGCTGCCACATCACGGGGAATTGCGGAAGTTTAGGCAATTGGAGGGTACTACTGAGGCAGCGACCAAAGCTGCCGCTAGATGGTAGTACGGTCAGTGCCCAATTGGAGAGACATCGAGAGTGAGAATTGGAAAGTTGGGAGACTGCTATTGCAATTGATCAGAGAAAATATGAAAAATTAAATTAATTAATAAATACAATATTATTGTATATTTTTTTTTAATTTTAAAATATCTAAATTAAATTATAATTACAATAATAATTTTTTTTTTAAATTAAATATTTATAAAATATTAATAAGAATGAATTATTTTTCCAAATTAGTTTATTAATTTATTATTCCACAGGATAATGGGAAAAATGGTCCAACTTTTCGCCACGAATGAGACATATACCATCCAATAGCCTATTGTCGAAAAAACAGTGCCGCATTTAGGTGGGTTCCCCGGGGCCAAGGAACCGGGCCCCCACATTTTAGAGGCCTCCACATTTAAAAAGTTTACTACACTATGGTTACAAAATATAAATTATTACAAAAAAAAAAAGAAAAGAGCTTTCACCATTCCATTTTTAATCAATTTCCCGTAATTTTTGTCAAGAAAAAAATTTTCTTGGTGGCTTTAGCAAGCTTTCAGCTTACGAATACTCCGAAATATTAGATTTAATTTATGTTTTTAATTTTAAACGCATAAAAGAACATATTAGGTGAGATTCTTAACAATCTCACCTACTATAATCCTAACAAAATTTCATGTCGTCCGATC
Source organism: Phlebotomus papatasi (assembly GCF_024763615.1). Classification (NCBI taxonomy): domain Eukaryota; kingdom Metazoa; phylum Arthropoda; class Insecta; order Diptera; family Psychodidae; genus Phlebotomus; species Phlebotomus papatasi. The sequence goes on along the minus strand of NC_077226.1, from coordinate 3,331,822 downwards.
GACCTCAAATTTGGCCAAAATGTGTTTCGTCACTTCCTGATTCCGAATATATATGTGGCTAAGTTACGTTCCCGGCCGGCCGGCCGGCCGGCCGCTCTTTGGAGCTTAATAGCTCCTAAACTAAAAAAGATATCGACTTGCGGTTTTCGGCAAAGGTTATATATCGGGTGAAAATTGCAACTTGGTGCATAGACCCCCCACCCCTCACCCCTCCATCCACCATTTTGAAGACCACCCTTTTTTGTTTTCTCAATAGCTCCGCCCCTATGGCATTCAGCGGACTCAAATTTTAGTATGTTATAGCTGGGCCTTAGAGCTTTCCATCAATACCAAACTTAAGGTCCCCCGACTCCCCTGACCCGAGCTATAAGGGTCCAAAAAAAATTTCTTAAAATGGCCATTACTCCGGTTCTCATTGTCAGAATTTAAAAAGTGAGGGCTTTTTGGAAAGCTCTCGTGAAATGCCACCTCCCCTTCTAACATCGCAAGTTTATAAAACCACCGCTAGGGGCGCTTTTTTTAAAAAGAAAAATTTTTAAATCTTAAAAGTTAAATAACTCAAAAATTCCATTGTGCATCGGGCTGAAATTTTAGTATGTTGTAGCCGTTGATTATACCTATCAAACAAAAAAAACCTTAAGTCGATCCATAACCCCTGACCCGAGCTATAAGGGGTCAAAGTTCGAACATTGACCGGCCTCTATCTCCGGTTCTAATTAACATATCGACATAAATTTTACCTTTTCGGTTTCGTCTCGATGAGCACTTTCAGATGGAAGTTCAAAAAGTCACCACAGGTGGCGCTGTGATAGCGTCAAAATTCATCGAAATTCAAAGACATTTTTCTCAAAAACGGCATTGTGCAAGTTAATGAAATTTTAGTATGTTGTAGTCCAGTCTAGGACGTTTCCAAAATGGTGCGTATGTGCGCTGTGGTTAAAACAGAACCGGAGATATGAGGGGTCAAAGTTCACGAAATTCAAAAAATCATATCTCCGGTTCTATGTGACCGATTTTGATGAATGAGGACTTAAACGAAAGATCTCACCAAATGCTACAACTTTCTGAAATATTTGAACTTCGTGGGACCAACACCAGGGGCGTGACAGTCGAAAAACCAATTTCAATATCACATAACCTCAATTATCTCGACTGTCGCTGAACCGATTTTGATGATTACTTCGACATAATTGTAGAGCACATTTGTCTCTACATTTCGTCCATACATCATTTTTCGATCAGATAATGCGATCTGTCCGATTTTGTCGTTTAAGTGTGAAAAAATTGATTTTTCCCATAATAACGCTTTGAAATCACTCAGATGCCAATTTGACTGCCTCTACTCCACCAAGACACTTAAAATAGGGTTTTAAATGGAAAGTCCCACAAAAGACAACAATTCTTTGATATAGTTGAAGTTCAACAAATGACTACTTGGGGCGCTCTGGTCGAAAAACGAGTTAAGAAACAAAAAACCTCGCTTATCTTGACTTCTGAGTAATCGATGAGATCATGTTCTATGGGAAAATTATAGAGAACATTCTGGTCTACATTTCACCCATATAACACTTTTCTGTCAGTTTATCCAAATCCTTGATATTTTGGTTTAAATACAAAATTTGTATAATTTCACGAATTTGATTCAAGATAACTGAATGGCGTCTCCCAACTTCAGCTCTAAATCGAATTTGCATGCACTCCGAGTTAGCTCACGTTAAGAATCTCACCTACATAAGCTGGTTAGGATTATCTGTCCCTTTAAGACTAGTTTTAGATTTATTTCGACGAAAATGACTTAATCATGAGGTTAAAGCCGATAATTGTAGGAAATACTTCCAGAGAATAATAAAAAATTGAATTTAAAAAAAAAGGCTTTAATGCAGAATTTTCCATGAATGACTGGTATGTAAAAGTTAAAATAGATGCTTATTGGTTGTAAATTATAAACTTAATAAAAATATTTATTTAAAATTATGCAATATGCAATTAATATGCCTTTTATGTGATAAAATTTTTAAGTTCAAAGGAAGACTGAAATCTATAGATACTCAGGCTACACAGTAAAAAAAATTAACACTATTATAGTGTGTAATCTTTCACACCACTATTATAGTGTTAAATTTGGAAAATGTGTTTAATTTAAAATTGTTTAATTTGAAGTTGTTGACTTTCAAGATGTTGAATTTAAAAATTATTGAATTTTTAAGTGTAAATTCAAAAATTGTTGAATTCTGTTTATTGTTGAATTTTCTTCTCATTACAAAGATTTTGATCTTTTTGCCTTTTTAAACATTTTAATTGGTTTTTCCTGTACTCGGTTCTTCACGATACACTTATTATGCATATAAATATTTGATGTTCTATATGACTTTTGCCCAATGAAAAGCATCTCGACTGAAGTATAAGTCTTAATTGGAAATTCAACAATTTTTACACAACTTTTGTTTAAAAATTCAACAAATTTGGTTGAAATACACAAGGTTTCACACTATAATAGTGTTAAAAATTATGATCAAACTATAGTAGTGTTAATTTTTGATCATGTGACAAAAAATACCATAAAGTTGTGTATTTTTTCACACTATAATAATGGTGAAAACTGTAAGCATACAATAATAGTGGTAATTTTTAGAATTTGTCAAACAGTTTTAAATCGCGAAACATTGTTGAAAAATTTTTATGATTATAACTGTGTTATCACACTTGCACATTAAAATTTTAATATGATTCACATTAATTGTCGCTGGTGAGAGTCCAAATGTGTAATTTGTGTGTTTGAATCATTTTATATTCAAAATTTGATGTATTTGTTGATAAAAAGGTAGACTTGACCTGCAAAATTTGATATAAATTGATTTATAGCATTAATGCGAAAAATTAATGCGATTTTCTCATTAATTTTTTAATGTGAAAAATATTTGTGCTTTAGGTAAATTTAAACTTATTTTTGCAGGCCAAGTCTACTTCTTTATCAATAAATAGAGAAACCCCAAATATTAAGTGACTCAAAGACACAAATAACATATTTGGACGCTCACAAGCGACAATTAATGTGAATGACATCAAAAATTTAATGTGCAAGTGTGATAACCCCGTAACAGTGAGAAATTTTACACAGATCGCAATTAAATAATTAATTTATCAGATTTCACACTATTATAGTGTTAAAATTTTACAATAAAACCCTTACTAGCATTAGATTACTTTAAAATAATTTTTTTTTGCACTGGATTCAGCTTCAGAAAATAAGTTAGTAAGACTACAACTGAGGACACTGTAGATATTTCAACTTCAAATAAGTAATATTATCGCAGTAAATGCAATTTATAGGAGTTACCGTCTTGAGATGGTTCTACGTGATAGAGGATTAAAATATTTACAATTATTTTGTTTTAAAGAAGAACAGGTTCAAAGACAAGACAATACAAAATTCGAAAAACTCTATCAACCCTCAAATATTTCTGGAATTACCTCATATGATACTATCCATTTGGTTCCCATGATACCCTTCTAGAAGTCGATAAACCTGTGAAGAATCCCGTGAGATTCCCACGCGAAAAACCTGAAAGGATTGGAAACTCGTTCAGAAGACGACTTTCCTGTGACCTTGAGTGGTTTGTCCAGTGTCCAGAGTCCCGCCAAAGGAAGGTACTTTCTCACAATCAACCAAATAAGGAAACAGGATCAGCCTCAAAAGGGTTGAACCTCAAACAAAAAAAAAAGGGGCGAGACTTAAGAACTCTCTCTCGAAGGAAAAATCACTTTAATCGCAACTTCACAGTTGTAAAACACATTATAAAACATTATAAATTTATAAAAAATTATAAAACAAGTAACTGACCCAATTAATGAAGGAAATCTCAGAGAACAATTGAAAGACTTGACCACTAATGAAGGCTTGGAGACCGAGCCGAAAGCTCTGCGATAAGTTGATGAGTTTTCCCTGAGTGAATTGCTTTTCCCGACGATTTCCGGAATTTCCACCTCGTCAACTTCACAGTCTCCTCGTTGACTTTCACCTAATTTTCCACAGGAATTTTCACCGGAAAATCCACTGAAAGTTCCTTTTGACATTCCTCAAACATTCTTCAAGTCCTCACAGAGACTTTCTCTGCTTTTCTCTGGTTTTTCACCGTTGAGAAAAGCCACTTTCCTCAGAATGACTCGGTAAGAGAATTTTCTCACTTTCCAAGAGTGCCACAGGATCAAGAAAATTCCCGGGAAAATTCAATTTTAAAAAGATTTTTTGAACAAAAGACTTTGTAGAGACCTTTCGGAAGGATTTCCAACGATAAAAGCAGTTTTCCCACGAAAATACAATTTAATGGGAATTTTCCAAGGTTTTCCAGTGCACCTCAGATGGGGAAAACCTGGGGAAAATTGGATCTCTGTGAATTTTCTGGAGAAAAACCTTGGAGGGATCTCAAGTAAAGTTTGTAGAGACTTTTGAGGGATTTCCACCAAGAAAAACTATTTTCTTTCTCAATAACTAATACAGAGAAAATTTTCCATGCGTTCAACATCAGGAAAATCTGTGGAAAATTGGTGGAAAGCTGATGAAAAGATGATGGAAAATTGAGAGATATCAGGTTTTTGGAGACTTATTTGAGGCATTTTCCACCAATAGAAGCCATTTTTCTTCTTCAAAAGGATTCGTGAGAAAATTTCCGGGGATTTCAAGTGTTTCCATGGTCAGGAAAATCAGAGGAAAATTACATTTCTTGTGAATTTTCTAAGGAAAACTTGGAGAGATCTCAAGTACGGTTTGCGGAGACTTTTAGGGGATTTCCACCAAGGAAAACTATTTTCCCTCCCAATAAGTAATTCAGAGGGAATTTTCTAAGATTTTCCAGGAGTTCAAAGTCAAGAAAATCTGTGGAAAATTGATGGAAAGTCGGTTCTTTGAGAGATATCAGGTTTTTGGAGAATTCTTAAAGCATTTTCCACCGAGAAAAGCCATTTTGCTTCTTCTAAAGGATTTTTTTTTTGGGAAATTTTCCGAGTATCTCAAGTGTTCCTAAGATCGGAAAAGTCAATGGAAAATTGTATATCTGTGAATTTTCTGAGGAAAAGCTTTCGAGAGATCTAAAGTAAAGTTTTTGGAGACTTGAGGGATTTCCACCAAGGAAAACTATTTTCTTTCTCAATAACTAATTCGTAGAGAATTTTCTGAGACTTTCCGAGCATTCAAAGTCAAGGAAATCTTTGGAAAATCGCTTCTTTGAGAAATCTCAGGTCCATTTTGGAGATTTTTGAGGCATTTTCCACCAAGAAAAGTCACTTTTCTTCTTCAAGAAGATTCCTGAGAAATTTTCCTGCTATTCAAGTGTTTCTAAGATCGGGAAAATCAGTGGAAATTGAGTGATTTAGGATTTTTCAGTGATTTTCTTTTTAAATGAAAATCTTAACAGAAAGTTCTTTTTTTAATTTTTCCCAACAATTCTCTGTTGAAGTACAATGAAAACTTTTCAAAGAAGAATTTTCCAAGGGTTTTCCTACCCACCAGCGAGATCAAGAAAATCCGTGGGAAAATGTATTTTTTGAAGAAAAAATTTTGCGAAAAAACCTTGCAAAAACACTTTTAAACTATTTTCCAGAGACTTTTGAGAGATTTTCATCAAAGAAGGCAATTTTCTTTTTCAACAACTGCCTAGAGAGAATTTTTCAAAGTTTCCCGTGCCACCAAGGTTGGGAAAATCGGTGGAAAATTGAATTTTTGAGAAATATTTGAGTAACACCTTGCAATAAACTCCTAAATCTATTTTTTTGTGGAAATTTTTGAAGGTTTTCCATCCAGGAAAAATACCATTTTGCTAAGAGAAACTCCATGGGAATTTTCTCCACTTTCCATTGTGCCTAAGATCAAGAAAATCAGTGGAAAATTCGATTTTTGATAAATGTTTCAAAATGCAGAAGGTACTTTAAATACTTTTCTTCAATTTGATTTGGTACAACTTTCGGGAAATTTTCAATGATTTCCATCGAGGAAAGGAATTTTTCTCTGTAAGAGGGTACCTGGCAAAAGTTTTCCACGCTTTCTAATGTGCCCAAAATTAAGAAAATCAGTGGAAAATTGGATTTTTCAGCAAAAAATTGAGAAAAAACACTACAAAAAGTTTTTCAAATATTTTATGGAGACTTTTGGGTGGATTTCCACAAAGGAAAACTATTTTCCTTCTCAATAGCTAATTCAGAGAGAATTTTCTGGGATTTTCTGTGCGTAAAGTAAAGAAAATCTATGGAAAATTGATGGAAAATTGGTGGAAAATCGATTTATTGAGAGATCTCAGGTTTTTGGAGATTTTTGAAGTATTTTCCACCAAAGAAAATCATTTTTCTTATTCTAAAGTATTTCTGAGAAATTTTTCTGGGATTTAAAGTGTTCCTAAAGTCAGGAAAATCAATGGAAAATTGTATCTGTGTCAATTGTATAAGGAAAACCTTGAAGAGACCTCAGGTAAGTTTTCTGGAGACTTTTGGGGGGATTTCCACCAAGGAAAACTATTTTCCTTCTCAATAAATAATTCAGAGGGAATTTTCTATGTAAATAAAGTCAAGAAAAACTGTGGAAAATCTGTAAAAATCGGTGGAAAATCGGTTCTTTGAGAGATCTTAGGTTCTTTGGAGACTTTTGCAGCAATTTTCCACAAAGAAAAGCCATTTTTCTTCTTCAAAAAATTTTTTGGGAAATTTTCCGGATATCTCAAGTGTTTCTAAAGTTGGGAAAATCAGTGAAAAATTGTATCTCTGTGAATTTTCTGAGAAAAAACCTTTGGAAGGATTTTAAGTAAAATTTGTGGAGACTTTTGGGGGGATTTCCACCAAGGAAAACTCTTCTTCTTCTGAATAACTAATTCAGAGAGAATTTTCTGAGATTTTCCACGCGTTCAAAGTCAAGAAAATCTGTGGAAAATTTGTGGAAAATCGATTCTTTGAGAGATCTAAGTTTTTGGGGAGACTTTTTAAAGCATTTTCCACCAAGAAAACCCATTTTTCTTCTTCAAAAGGATTTCTGAGACATTTTCCAGGGATTTCAAGTGTTCTTAAGATCGAGAAAATCAGTGGAAAATTGCATCCCTTGTGAATTGTCTGAGAAAAATCTTTGAAAGATCTCAAAAAAAGTTTGTGGAGACTTTTGAGGGATTTCCACGAAGAAAAACTATTTTCTTTCTCAATAAATTGATTCAGATCGAATTTTCTGAGATTTTCCTTGCGTTCAAAGTCAGGAAAATCTGTGAAAAATTGATGGAAAATCTATTCTTTGAGAGATCTCAGGCTTTTTGGAGTATTTTTGAAGCATTTTCTACCAAGAAAAACCATTTTTCTTCTTTAAAAAGATTTTTTGGGAAATTTTCCGGGTTTTTCCAGTGTTCCTAAGATCGGGAAAATCAACAAAAAATTGTATCTCTGTAAATTTCCATAGGAAAAACCTTGGAGCGATCTCAAGTTTTTTTTTTTTGGAGACTTTTTGAAGCATTTTCCACAAAGTAAAGCCATTTTTCTTCTTCAAAAGGATTTTTTGGGAAATTTACCGGGGATTTCAAGTGTTTCTAAGATCGGAAAAATCAGCGGAAAATTGTATCTCTGTGAATTTTCCGAGGAAAAACCTTTGAAAGATCTCAAGTAAAGTTTGTGGAGACTTTTTGGAGGATTTTCCACCAAAGAAATCTATTTTCCTTCTTAATAACTAATTCAGAGGGAATTCTCTGGGATTTTGCATGCGTTCAAAGTCAAGAAAATGTGTGGAAAATTGCTGTAAAATCGGTGGAAAATCACTTCTTTGAGAGATCTCAGGTTTTTGGAGACTTATTGAAGCATTTTCCACCAAGAAAAGCCATTTTTCTTCTTCAGAAAGATTTTTTGGGAAATTTTCCGGGTATTTCCAGTGTTTCTAAGGTCGAGAAAATCAGTGGAAAATTGTATTCCTTACGAATTGTGTTAGGAAAGCCTTGAAAGGACCTCAAGTAAAGTTTGTTTAGACTTTTGGAAGATTTCCACCAAGAAAAACTATTCTTTTTCAGAATATCTAATTCATAGAGAATTTTCTGAGATTTTCCTAGCATTCAAAGTCAAGAAAATCTGTGGAAAATTGATAAAAAATCGGTTTTTTGAGAGATCTCAGGTTTTTTTTTGGAGACTTTTGAGGCATTTTCCTCCAAGAAAAGCCAGTTTTCTTCTTCAAAAGGATTTTTTGGGAAATCTTCTGGCTTTTCAAGTGTTCCTAAGATCGGAAAAATTTGTGGAAAATTGCATCTCTGTGAATTTTTTGAGGAAATACCTTGGAACGATCTCAGGTTTTGTTTTTAGGAAACTTTTGAGAGATTTTCACAAAGAAAAACTATTTTTCTTGTCAATTTTCTGGCACAACTAATTCAGAGAATATTTTCTGGGATTGTACATGCGTTAAAAATCAAGAAAATCGGTGGAAAATTGATTCTTTCAGAGTTTTCATATTTCTTGGAGACTTTTGAAGCAATTTTCCACCAACCAAAGCCATTTTTTTTCTTCAGAAAGATTTTTTGGGAAATTTTCCGTGTATCTCAAGTGTTCCTAAACATCGGGAAAATTAGTAGAAAATTGTATCTCTGTGAATTTTCTGAGGAAAACCTTAAAGGAATCTTAGGTTCTCTTTTGGAGACTTTTGAGGCATTTTCCACCAAGAAAAGCCATTTTTCTTCCTCAAGAAGATTCTAAAGAAGTTTTCTTGCATTTCAGGTGTTCCTAAAATCGGGAAAATCAGTGGAAAAATATTAATTCTTCAAAGTATTTCCCCGAATGTGATGAAAAGTGATCATGTTGGAAAATCGCGTGAAAATTTACTGTGAATTTTGTGGCGCGATTGGGTGGTGGGAGGACATAAAAGCAGCCCAAGATGGCAAAGTTTTCCTTCCATATATTCCATATTGATTTTCCCATTTTCCTCATTCTGATGGGACCTCCACAGCAAAAAGGGGTGGGGGGGAGGGGAGTGGGTATTTTCTTTCAGTGCAAACGGTGCTTTTCCCTCGGAAAACTAATCAAATTTTCTTGAGAATGGTGGTTGAGAATGAAGGAGCGAGCGAGTGAGAAAGAGAGTAAGAAGGAAAATTTAATTAGTTTTCCTTCTATAACGCTGCTTTCCTTCGAAGAAAATCTCTGAAGCGGGAGTGCTCTTTTGTACCTTGGAGGGTTTATAACGGTCGGGCAGGAGGGTGGGAGGATGGTAATGTGGGTGGTTTTTGGGAAAATGTTTAAATATATATTAAGATGTAGGAGATCCCCGGGAAAATTGCTTTTGGAGGGATTTTCTCGAGGGCGTCGAAGATATTTTGCGAAGTGGAGAAGCGCAAAAGAGACGCCATGTAGCTCCTTATAAGGATATATAAGAGGCACAAAATTTTCCCTGCCAAGATAGAAAAGGAAAATCACTCACATACACACATGAAAACGCGTTCTCTCCCTGTGGGGTGGTTTTTGGGGGAAAAGCGAAGGAAAATCAAGGGGGGTTTTTTGGGTATATGGAAAAAGTCGTCGCAGGGAAGCGCAATCGCGCAGTGATTCGCTAAGGAAAAGCGTCGACGCTTTTGCCACGTCCTTCTGAAACGCCTCAAGATGCCAACCCCAAACCACCCACAGCCACCCAACCACCCACAAATCATTTTCAACAGAGAAAATTCTGGAGTGAAAACTCAATTTTGAAGAGACAAAATGGCTCTTCGGGCCCATCAATTAACTCTACACACCTTCCAAATCACAAAATTATAAACAAAAAGTAATAAATTATTTTATTCCTGATTTTCACAGAGGAAAATAGATTTTCCTTGGTGGAAAATTCTTCAAAAGTTTCAATAATCGAGTTGTAACGATTATTGCTAAAATACTTTCACAAATCAAAAAATTCCAACTCGTTATTAATTTCGTATTAGTTATTGAGAAAGAAAATAGTTTTCCTTGGTGGAAATCCCGGAAAAGTCTCCACAAACTTTACTTAAGATCTCTCGAAGGTTTTTCCTCGGAAAATTCACAGGTATACAATTTTCTGCTGATTTTTCCGATCTTTAGAAATACTTAAAATCTCCGGAAAATTTCTTAGAAATCTTTTTGAAGAAGAATAATGGCTTTTCTTGGTGGAGAATACTTCAAAAAGTCTCCAAAGAACCTGGTATCTCTCAAAGAACCGATTTTCCACCAATTTTCCATTAACTTTCCATCAATTTTCCTGACTTTGAACGTATAGAAAATCTTAAAAATTCTCTGTGTTAGTTCTTGAGAAGGAAAATACTTTTCCTTGGTGGAAAATAACTCAAAAGTCTCTAAAATAAACCTGAGATCTCTTAAAGAAACGATTTTCCACAGATTTTCCAATGATTTTCCCGATCTTAGGAACCTTTGTAAAAGTGGAAATTTTCTCAGGAATCTCTTTTGAAAAAGAAAAATGGCTTTTCTTGGTGGAAAATTCCTTCAAAAGTCTTCAAAAAACCTAAGATCTCTCAAAGAACTAACTTTACACCAATTTTCCACAGCTTTTCTTCACTTTCTCCGCATGGAAAATATCTAAAAATTCTCTCTGAATTAGCTATTGGGAAAGAAGATAGTTTTCCGTAGTGGAACTTCCCGAAAAGTCTCCACAAACTTTACTTGAGATCTCTCGAAAGTTTTTTTCTCAGACAAGTCACAGATATACAATTTTCCGCTGATTTTCCCGATCTTGGGAACACTTGAAATACCCGGAAAATTTCCCAGAAAATTAGTTTGAAGAAGAAAAATGGCTTTTCTTGGTGAAAAATGCTTCAAAAGTCTTCATAAACCTGAGATCTCTGAAAGAATTGAATTTCCACCGATTTTCCACCAATTTTCCACCGATTTTCTTGATTTTTAACGCATGTACAATCCCAGAAAATATTCTCTGAATTAGTTGTGCCAGAAAATTGACAAGAAAAATAGTTTTTCTTTGTGAAAATCTCTCAAAAGTTTCCTAAAAACAAAACCTGAGATCGTTCCAAGGTTTTTCCTCAGAAAATTCACAGAGATGCAATTTTCCACAGATTTTTCCGATCTTAGGAACACTTGAAAAGCCGGAAGATTTCCCAAAAAATCCTTTTGAAGAAGAAAAATGGCTTTTCTTGGAGGAAAATGCCTCTAAAGTGTCCAAAAAAAACCTGAGATCTCTCAAAAAACCGATTTTTTTATCAATTTTCCACAGATTTTCTTGACTTTGAATGCTAGGAAAATCTCAGAAAATTCTCTATGAATTAGATATTCAGAAAAAGAATAGGTTTTCTTCGTGGAAATCTTCCAAAAGTCTAAACAAACTTTACTTGAGGTCCTTTCAAGGCTTTCCTAAGACAATTCGTAAGGAATACAATTTTCCACTGATTTTCTCGACCTTAGAAACACTGGAAATACCCGGAAAATTTCCCAAAAAATCTTTCTGAAGAAGAAAAATGGCTTTTCTTGGTGGAAAATGCTTCAATAAGTCTCCAAATACCTGAGATCTCTCAAAGAAGTGATTTTCCACCGATTTTACAGCAATTTTCCACACATTTTCTTGACTTTGAACGCATGAAAAATCCCAGAGAATTCCCTCTGAATTAGTTATTAAGAAGGAAAATAGATTTCTTTGGTGGAAAATCCTCCAAAAAGTCTCCACAAACTTTACTTGAGATCTTTCAAAGGTTTTTCCTCGGAAAATTCACAGAGATACAATTTTCCGCTGATTTTTCCGATCTTAGGAACACTTGAAATCCCCGGTAAATTTCCCAAAAAATCCTTTTGAAGAAGAAAAATGGCTTTACTTTGTGGAAAATGCTTCAAAAAGTCTCCAAAAAAAAACTAGAGATCGCTCCAAGGTTTTTCCTATGGAAATTTACAGAGATACAATTTTTTTGTTGATTTTCCCGATCTTAGGAACACTGGAAAAACCCGGAAAATTTCCCAAAAAATCTTTTTAAAGAAGAAAAATGGTTTTTCTTGGTAGAAAATGCTTCAAAAATACTCCAAAAAGCCTGAGATCTCTCAAAGAATAGATTCTCCATCAATTTTTCACAGATTTTCCTGACTTTGAACGCAAGGAAAATCTCAGAAAATTCGATCTGAATCAATTATTGAGAAAGAACATAGTTTTTCTTAGTGGAAATCCCTCAAAAGTCTCCACAAACTTTTTTTGAGATCTTTCAAAGATTTTTCTCAGACAATTCACAAGGGATGCAATTTTCCACTGATTTTCTCGATCTTAAGAACACTTGAAATCCCTGGAAAATGTCTCAGAAATCCTTTTGAAGAAGAAAAATGGGTTTTCTTGGTGGAAAATGCTTTAAAAAGTCTCCCCAAAAACTTAGATCTCTCAAAGGATCGATTTTCCACAAATTTTCCACAGATTTTCTTGACTTTGAACCCGTGGAAAATCTCAGAAAATTCTCTCTGAATTAGTTATTCAGAAGAAGAAGAGTTTTCCTTGGTGGAAATCCCCCCAAAAGTCTCCACAAATTTTACTTAAAATCCTTCCAAAGGTTTTTTTCTCAGAAAATTCACAGAGATACAATTTTTCACTGATTTTCCCAACTTTAGAAACACTTGAGATATCCGGAAAATTTCCCAAAAAATTTTTTGAAGAAGAAAAATGGCTTTTCTTTGTGGAAAATTGCTGCAAAAGTCTCCAAAGAACATAAGATCTCTCAAAGAACCGATTTTCCACCGATTTTTACAGATTTTCCACAGTTTTTCTTGACTTTATTTACATAGAAAATTCCCTCTGAATTATTTATTGAGAAAGAAAATAGTTTTCCTTGGTGGAAATCCCCCCAAAAGTCTCCAGAAAACTTACTTGAGGTCTCTTCAAGGTTTTCCTTATACAATTGACACAGATACAATTTTCCATTGATTTTCCTGACCTTAGGAACACTTTAAATCCCAGAAAAATTTCTCAGAAATACTTTAGAATAAGAAAAATGATTTTCTTTGGTGGAAAATACTTCAAAAATCTCCAAAAAACCTGAGATCTCTCAATAAATCGATTTTCCACCAATTTTCCATCAATTTTCCATCAATTTTCCATAGATTTTCTTTACTTTACGCACAGAAAATCCCAGAAAATTCTCTCTGAATTAGTTATTGAGAAGGAAAATAGTTTTCCTTTGTGGAAATCCACCAAAAAGTCTCCATAAAATATTTGAAATACTTTTTGTAACGTTTTTTTCTCATATTTTTGCTGAAAAATCCTTTTTTTCCACAGATTTTCTCAATTTTGGCCATATTAGAAAGCTTGGAAAACTTTTTCCATGTACTCTCTTATAGAGAAAAATTCCTTTCCTCGATGGAAATCATTGAAAATTTCCCGAAAGTTGTACCAATTGAAGTAGAAGAAAATATTAAAAATACCTTCTGCATTTTGAAACATTTATCAAAAATCCAATTTTCCACAGATTTTCTTGATCTTAGGCACAATGGAAAGTGGAGAAAATTCCCATGGAGTTTCTCTTAGCAAAATGGTTTTTTTCCTGGATGGAAAACCTTCAAAAATTTCCACGAAAAAAAAAAGATTTAGGATTTTATTGCAAGATGTTACTCAAATATTTCTCAATAATTCAATTTTCCACCGATTTTCCCAACCTTGGTGGCACGGGAAACTTTGAAAAATTCTCTCTAGGCAGTTGTTGAAAAAGAAAATTGCCTTCTTTGATGAAAATCCTTCAAAAGTCTCTGGAAAATAGTTTAAAAGTTCTTTTGCAAGGTTTTTTCGCAAAATTTTTTTCTTCAAAAAATACATTTTCCCACGGATTTTCTTGATCTCGCTGGTGGGTAGGAAAACCCTGGGAAAATTTTCCTTTGAAAAGTTTTCATTGTAGTTCAAGGAAAAATTAATAAAAAAAAAGAACTTTCTGTTAAGATTTTATTTGAGAAGAAAAGCACTGAAAAATCTTGAATCAATGAATTTCGACTGATTTTCCCGATCTTAGGATCACTTGAAATGCAGGAAAATTTCTCAGAAATCCTCTTCAAGAAGAAAAATGGTTTTTCTCGGTGGACAATGCCTCAAAAGTCTCCTTAAACCTAAGATCTCTCAACGAAGCGATTTTCCATCAATTTTCCACAGATTTTCTTGACTTTGAACGCATGGGAAAACTTAGAAACTTCTCTATGGATCAGTTATTTCGAAGGAAAATAGTTTTTCTTGGTGGAAATCCCCCCAAAAGTCTCTGTAAAATAGTTTCAAAATCCTCTTGCAAGGTTTTTCTCAGAATTTTTCTCCAAAAAATCCATTTTCCCAGGGATTTTCTCGATCTCTCGGGTGAGTTGGAAAACCCTGGGAAAATTCTCTTTTGGAAAGTTTTCATTGTACTTCAAAAGAGAATTGTTAGAAAAATTAATAAAAAAAGAACTTTCTGTTCAGACTTTATTTGAACAGAAAATCACTGAAAAATCCTGAATCACTGAATTTCCACTGATTTTCCCGATCGTAGGAACACTTGAAATGCAGAAAAATTTCTCAAGAATCCTCTTGAAGAAGAAAAATGGTTTTTCTTGATGGAAAATGCTTCAAAAGTCTCTGGAAAATAGTTTAAAAGTGCTTTTGCAAGGTTTTTTCTCAGAATTTTTCTTCCTAAATACATCCTTTTTCCCATTTCCCGTGGATTTTCTCATCCGAGAGTTGGAAAACCCTGGGAAAATTCTCCTTTGAAAAGTTTTTATTGTGCTTCAACAGAGAATTGTTAGAAAAATTAATAAAAATGAACTTTTGGTTAAGATTTTATTTAAAATGAAAATCACTGAAAAATCTTGAATTATTGAATTTTCACTCATTTTCCCGATCTTGGTCTTATAGATTAATTAAGTTTGAACACTTGAAATGCAGAAAAATTTCTCAGGAATCCTTTTGAAGAATAAAATGGCTTTTCTCGGTGGAAAATGCCTCAAAAGTCTCCAGAAACTTTACTTAAGATCTCTCGAAAGTTTTTCCTCGGAAAATTCACAGATATACAATTTTCCATTGACTTTTCCGATCTTAGGAACACTTGAGATACTCGGAAAATTTCCCAAAAAAAAATCCTTTAGAAGAAGAAAAATGGCTTTTCTCGGTGGAAAATGCTTTAAGAAGTCTCCAAAAAGCCTGATATCTCTCAAAGAACCGACTTTCCATCAATTTTCCACAGATTTTGTTGACTTTGAACTCCTGGAAAATCTTAGAAAATTCCCTCTGAATTACTTATTGGGAGGGAAAATAGTTTTCCTTGGTGGAAATCCCCTAAAAGTCTCCGCAAACCGTACTTGAGATCTCTCCAAGTTTTCCTTAGAAAATTCACAAGAAATGTAATTTTCCTCTGATTTTCCTGACCATGGAAACACTTGAAATCCCCGGAAATTTTCTCACGAATCCTTTTGAAGAAGAAAAATGGCTTCTATTGGTGGAAAATGCCTCAAATAAGTCTCCAAAAATCTGATATCTCTCAAAGAATCGATTTTCCATCAATTTTCCATCATCTTTCCATCAGCTTTCCACCAATTTTCCACAGATTTTCCTGATTTTGAACGCATGGAAAATTTTCTCTGTATTAGTTATTGAGAAAGAAAATAGTTTTTCTTGGTGGAAATCCCTCAAAAGTCTCTACAAACTTTACTTGAGATCCCTCCAAGGTTTTTCTCTAGAAAATTCACAGAGATCCAATTTTCCCCAGATTTTCCCCATCTGAGGTGCACTGGAAAACCTTGGAAAATTCCCATTAAATTGTATTTTCGTGGGAAAACTGCTTTTATCGATGGAAATCCTTCCGAAAGGTCTCTACAAAGTCTTTTGTTCAAAAAATCTTTTTAAAATTGAATTTTCCCGGGAATTTTCTTGATCCTGTGGCACTCTTGGAAAGTGAGAAAATTCTCTTACCGAGTCATTCTGAGGAAAGTGGCTTTTCTCGATGGTGAAAAACCATGAGAAAAGCAGAGAAAGTCTCTGTGAGGACTTGAAGAATGTTTGAGGAATGTCAAAAGGAACTTTCAGTGGATTTTCCGGTGAAAATTCCTGTGGAAAATTAGGTGAAAGTCAACGAGGAGACTGTGAAGTTGACGAGGTGGAAATTCCGGAAATCGTCGGGAAAAGCAATTCACTCAGGGAAAACTCATCAACTTATCGCAGAGCTTTCGGCTCGGTCTCCAAGCCTTCATTAGTGGTCAAGTCTTTCAATTGTTCTCTGAGATTTCGTTCATTAATTGGGTCAGTTACTTGTTTTATAATTTTTATAAATTTATAATGTTTTATAATGTGTTTTACAACTGTGAAGTTGCGATTAAAGTGATTTTTCCTTCGAGAGAGAGAGTTCTTAAGTCTCGCCCCTTTTTTTTTGTTTGAGGTTCAACCCTTTTGAGGCTGATCCTGTTTCCTTATTTGGTTGATTGTGAGAAAGTACCTTCCTTTGGCGGGACTCTGGACACTGGACAAACCACTCAAGGTCACAGGAAAGTCGTCTTCTGGACGAGTTTCCAATCCTTTCAGGTTTTTCGCGTGGGAATCTCACGGGATTCTTCACAGGTTTATCGACTTCTAGAAGGGTATCATGGGAACCAAATGGATAGTATCATATGAGGTAATTCCAGAAATATTTGAGGGTTGATAGAGTTTTTCGAATTTTGTATTGTCTTGTCTTTGAACCTGTTGTATACGTTGCAATTTATTAAATAAGTTTTAACTACTTGAACACCATCTGCTGGAACTGCTTCCACGATTCAGACGATCTCTGAGAAATTTCGACACTTTCAATCGACGATCACTCTATATCATTTCTTTTTGGATTTTCGTCACATTTTCTGGGTCGAACGCCTCTTTAGGGCGTCCAGTGCGTTGATTATCTTTGAAGTTCTTTCGACCATGCTTACCACTCTGCTTCCCAAAAATTTTCCAGTGGAAATCGAAGGAGCAGACTTCCCTAAAGTTAGAATCCAAAGCCTTTAGAAGTCGATAGGCTATCATGGGAACTTTATGTGGAATTGAGGGGTACGATCCGGTTGAAGTTTCTGTATCATCGAACATTCATTTAGTCATCACGAGAGGCGCTGCTGTCTTTTAGTGTTTTTCCTTGATTTTCTCTATTTTCAAATTATTTTTTTTTTTCGAATCAAATAAACGGTAAAATGGGAAAATGTGCTCTTGTAGCGCCTTTTCCCTTTCACATGGGAAAATGGGAAAATGGGAAAATCAATCTGAGTCATTTTGGGTGTATGTGTGTGCGTTTTGAGGGTGGATGAATTTTCTCAGTTTGAAGAAAACTTGAGGGTTTTGGGGTTTAAAATGATGAGACGCGTGTGAAGATTTTCCCGAGGAAAACTGTTGCGAGGAAAAGGCGTTGCTTTTGCGTCTTCAACGACAAAAGGGGGCGTGGTTTTTCCCCTTTTGCGATGCGGGGGCCTTTTGCGGAAAAACGCTTTTCTCTTTACCTCCCCAAAAAGGAAAGTTGGGTTTTGTAAGGCAAGGAGTCTTCCCATTTAAGTTGAAATTTTCCAAATGGGGGGGGTTTTCCAAGAAAACGATGGAAAGGGAATTTAGTAGGCAAAATTTTCCAAGACAAAACCCTTTGTCTCCTTCCTTGAATTTTCCAACCGCCTTTCCCCCATGAAACACGCGAGAAAAGCGTCTTCGGAGGAAAATGCTGAAAATCCATCTTTCCCTCGCCCGTGTAGCTTTTCCTTGCCTCCGCAGAGGAAAAGGTGGAAAGCAGATTTTCCGAGATGGTCTAGGGGGGCAAAAATGGGTAAATGATGTTACTTGAGATTTTCCTTTTGTATCTCTCTTCCTCTCACCAAAAGCTCATACCCTCGATTTCCCAGGAAAAACCCTTTCTGACAATGGCTGACTTAGCTTTTCTATTGTTTTTGGGGGAAGGGAATGGGTTTAGAGATAGATTGCCTCCGAAGGCTATGGAAAATCCATATTTATATAGGCAAAATTTCCTTCAAGCTTTCCCTTTTGGTGTGTGTGTGTCTGAAGGAAAAACAGGTCCATTTTGGTGGTAAATTTTCCCGATTAGAAATTTTGAATGAGGAAATGGTCCGGAAAAGCCTTTTCTACCCACCCCATTCTTTCCCATCCAAGACAAACGCCTTGGCATACAAAAAATCTATTTATTACACAAGATTTATTGGCTTTCTCAAATTAATTTTCCCCAATTTTCCTCCTAAATGGGGAAAATGAGGATTTTTAACTGATTTTCTTTTTAAATAAAGTCTTTGTGGAGACTTTTGGGAGGATTTCCACCAAAAAAAAAACTATTTTCCTCCTCAATAACTAATTTTGAGAGAATTTTCTGAGATTTTCCTAGCATTAAAAGTCAAGAAAATCTGTGGAAAATTTGTGGAAAATCGGTTCTTTGAGAGATCTCAGGTTTTTAGAGACTTTAGAAGTATTTTCCACATAGAAAAACAATTTTTCTTCTTCAAAAACATTCCTGAGAAATTTTCCTGCATTTAAAGTCGTCCTAAGATCGGGAAAATCTGTGGAAAATTGTATCTCTGTGAATTGTGTAAGAAAAAACTTTCGAGAGATCTTAAGTAAAGTTTGTGGAGACTTTTTGAGAATTTGACTTTTCCGAGATTTTCCTAGCATTCAAAGTCGAGAAAATCTGTGGAAAATTGATGAAAATTCAGTGGAAAATCGGTTCTTTGAGATATCTCAGGTTTTTTGGAGACTTTTGAAGCATTTTCCACCTAGAAAAGCCGTTTTTCTTCTTCAATAAGATTTTTTTTTGGAAATTTTCCGGGGGTTTCAAGTGTTCCCAAGATCGGGAAAATTAGTGGAAAATTGTATCTCTGTGAATTTTCTAAGAAAATATTTCGAGAGATCTAAAATAAAGTTTGTGGAGACTTCTGGGAGGATTTCCACCAAGGAAAACTATTTTCTTTCTCAATAACAAATTCAGAGGGAATTTTCTGAGATTTTCCTAGGATTCAAAGTCGAGAAAATCTGTGGAAAATCGTTTCTTTGAGAGATCTTAGGTTTTTTGGAGACTTTTGAGGCATTTGCCACCGAGAAAAGCCATTTTTCCTCTTCAAAAAGATTTTTCTGGAAATTTTCCGGGGATTTCAAGTATTCCTAAAGATCGGGAAAATCTGCGGAAAATTGTATCTCTGTGGATTTTCTGAGGAAAAACCTTCGAGAGATCTTAAGTAAAGTTTGTGGAGACTTTTGAGGGATTTACACCAAGGAAAACTATTTTATTTCTCAATAACTAATTTAGAGGGAATTTTCTGAGATTTTCCTAGGATTCAAAGTCGAGAAAATCTGTGGAAAATCGTTTCTTTGAGAGATCTTAGGTTTTTTGGAGACTTTTGAGGCATTTGCCACCGAGAAAAGCCATTTTTCCTCTTCAAAAAGATTTTTCTGGAAATTTTCCGGGGATTTCAAGTATTCCTAAAGATCGGGGAAATCAGCGGAAAATTGTATCTCTGTGAATTTTCTGAGGAAAACCTTCGAGAGATCTCAAGTAAAGTTTGTGGAGACTTTTGAGGGATTTCCACCAAGGAAAACTATTTTATTTCTCAATAACTAATTTAGAGAGATTTTTTTTGAGACTTTCCTAGTATTCAAAGTCAAAAAAAATCTATGGAAAATCTGCGAAAATCGGTGGGAAATCTTTACTTTAAGAGATCTTAGGTTTTTTGGAGACTTTTGAAGAATTTTTCACGAAGAAAAACCATTTTTCTTCTTCAAAAGGAGCTCTGAGAAATTTTCCGGGTATTTAAAGTATTCCTAGAGATCGGGAAAATCAACGGAAAATTGCATCTCTGTGGATTTTCTGAGGAAAAACCTTCGAGAGATCTTAAGTAAAGTTTGTGGAGACTTTTGAGGGATTTCCACCAAGGAAAACTATTTTCCTCCTGAATAACTAATTCGTAGAGAATTTTCTGAGACTTTCCGAGCATTCAAAGTCAAGAAAATCTGTGGAAAATTGATGGAAAATCGATTCTTTGAGAGATCTCATGTTTTTTGGAGACTTTTGAGACATTTTCCATCAAGAAAAACCATTTTTCTTCTTCAAAGGGATTCCTGAGAAATTTTCCTGCATTTCAAGTGTTTCTAAGATCGGGAAAATCAGTGGAAATTTAGTGATTTAGGATTTTTCAGTGATTTTCTTTTTAAATGAAAATCTTAACAGAAAGTTCTTTTTTAATTTTTCCCAACAATTCTCTGTTGAAGTACAATGAAAACTTTTCAAAGAAGAATTTTCCCAGGGTTTTCCTACCCACCAGCGAGATAAAGAAAATCCGTGGGAAAATGTATTTTTTGAAGAAAAAATTTTGCGAAAAAACCTTGCAAAAACACTTTTAAACTATTTTCCAGAGACTTTTGAGGGATTTTCATCAAAGAAGGCAATTTTCTTTTTCAACAACTACCTAGAGAGAATTTTTCAAAGTTTCCCGTGCCACCAAGGTTGGGAAAATCTGTGGAAAATTGAATTATTGAGAAATATTTGAGTAACACCTTGCAATAAAATCCTAAATCTATTTTTTTGTGGAAATTTTTGAAGGTTTTCATCCAGGAAAAAAACCATTTTGCTAAGAGAAACTCCATGGGAATTTTCTCCACTTTCCAATGTACCTAAGATCAAGAAAATCAGTGGAAAATTGGATTTTTGATAAATGTTTCAAAATGCAGAAGGTATTTTTAATATTTTTCTTCTACTTCAATTGGTACAACTTTCGGGAAATTTTCAATGATTTCCATCGAAGAAAGGAATTTTTCTCTGTAAGAGAGTACCTGGCAAAAGTTTTCCACGCTTTCTAATGTGTCCAAAATTAAGAAAATCAGTGGAAAATTGGATTTTTCAGCAAAAAATTGAGAAAAAACACTACAAAATTATTTCAAATATTTTATGGAGACTTTTTGGGGGATTTCCACGAAGGAAAACTATTTTCTTTCTCAACAGCTCATTTAGAGAGAATTTTCTGAGATTTTCCTAGCATTCATAGTCAAGGAAATTGTGGAAAATTGGTTGAAAATCAGTGGAAAATCGGTTCTTTGAGAGATCTTAGGTTTTTTGGAGACTTTTGAAGCATTTTCCACCAAGAAAAGCCATTTTTCTTCTTCAAAAAGATTTTTCTGGAAATTTTCCGGTGATTTCAAGTATTCCTAAAGATCGGGAAAATCTGCGGAAAATTGTATCTCTGTGAATTTTCTGAGGAAAAACCTTCGAGAGATCTAAAATAAAGTTTGTGGAGACTTTTGGGAGGATTCCCACCAAGGAAAACTATTTTCTTTCTCAATAACGAATTCAGAGGGAATTTTCTGAGACTTTCCGAGCATTCAAAGTCAAGAAAATCTGTGGAAAATTGATGGAAAATCGATTCTTTGAGAGATCTCATGTTTTTTGGAGACTTTTGAGACATTTTCCATCAAGAAAAACCATTTTTCTTCTTCAAAGGGATTCCTGAGAAATTTTCCTGCATTTCAAGTGTTTCTATGATCGGGAAAATCAGTGGAAATTTAGTGATTTAGGATTTTTCAGTGATTTTCTTTTTAAATGAAAATCTTAACAGAAAGTTCTTTTTTAATTTTTCCCAACAATTCTCTGTTGAAGTACAATGAAAACTTTTCAAAGAAGAATTTTCCCAGGGTTTTCCTACCCACCAGCGAGATAAAGAAAATCCGTGGGAAAATGTATTTTTTGAAGAAAAAATTTTGCGAAAAAACCTTGCAAAAGAACTTTTAAACTATTTTCCAGAGACTTTTGAGGGATTTTCATCAAAGAAGGCAATTTTCTTTTTCAACAACTGCCTAGAGAGAATTTTTGAAGCTTTTCAGTGCCAAGAAGTTTGGGAAAATCTGTGGAAAATTGAATTATTGAGAAATATTTGAGTAACACCTTGCAATAAAATCCTAAATCTATTTTTTTGTGGAAATTTTTGAAGGTTTTCATCCAGGAAAAAAACCATTTTGCTAAGAGAAACTCCATGGGAATTTTCTCCACTTTCCAATGTACCTAAGATCAAGAAAATCAGTGGAAAATTGGATTTTTGATAAATGTTTCAAAATGCAGAAGGTATTTTTAATATTTTTCTTCTACTTCAATTGGTACAACTTTCGGGAAATTTTCAATGATTTCCATCGAAGAAAGGAATTTTTCTCTGTAAGAGAGTACCTGGCAAAAGTTTTCCACGCTTTCTAATGTGTCCAAAATTAAGAAAATCAGTGGAAAATTGGATTTTTCAGCAAAAAATTGAGAAAAAACACTACAAAATTATTTCAAATATTTTATGGAGACTTTTTGGGGGATTTCCACGAAGGAAAACTATTTTCTTTCTCAACAGCTCATTTAGAGAGAATTTTCTGAGATTTTCCTAGCATTCATAGTCAAGGAAATTGTGGAAAATTGGTTGAAAATCAGTGGAAAATCGGTTCTTTGAGAGATCTTAGGTTTTTTGGAGACTTTTGAAGCATTTTCCACCAAGAAAAGCCATTTTTCTTCTTCAAAAAGATTTTTCTGGAAATTTTCCGGTGATTTCAAGTATTCCTAAAGATCGGGAAAATCAGCGGAAAATTGTATCTCTGTGAATTTTCTGAGGAAAACCTTCGAGAGATCTCAGGTAAAGTTTGTGGAGACTTTTGAATTAAGTTTAGTTTTATGCTTTCATGTTTTTTATGCAATACTAAAGATGGTCGAATGGATAAAATTAAGCGTAAAATTGCAAAACACTTAAAAGAACGGTTTAGGGGATGGGAATCTTTGGGATAGGGGCTCCGTCAACGTTCATACTAATTGCAATAAAATATTTAAATATAGCGCAATATTGTAGATCAATCTTCAAACTTCTTAAACTTTTTTCTCTTAAAAATTTGAATTTTAAACCAACAACATTATGTATTTATGCTTGGATTTTTGAAGCGACGAATTGTGACAGAAACCAATTAATTTGCTCCAAAAACAAACGAAATTGATCGTATTAACCAAAATCCAAAATTAGATAACTTCGAAGATATCGGGGAGATATATTATAGAATCACAGAATGGAATAAATGAGAATCACAGAATACAGAACTGAATTATTGAAAGAATGATACATTTGGAATCACTAGAATCACATTGGGATCACATGGAATAAACGGAATATGGACACAAATTTTCGATCTTGAGTAACCCCTTGTTAAGGCCTTTTTTGATTAAACAGTTAAAACAATTCAAATAGTTCCCCAGTAACAAACTTATGGCACCCACTGTAACTTGGAATATTTTTAAAATATCATTTTTAATAGTACCGCCCTTAGGGATGGTTTTACGAACTTCCGATGCTATAAAGGGAAATGCCATTTCACGATACCTTTCCAAAACGCTCTCACTTACTAAATTCTGACAATTAGAACCGGAGATATGGCCATTTTAAGATTTTTTTTTCTTTGGACCCTTATTGCTCGGGTCAGGGGGGACAGGGGACCTCAAGTTTGGTATCGATTGAAAGGCCTAAGGTTCAGCTATAACATACTGTAATTTGAGCCGGATCCATGTCATAGGAACGCAGCTATTTAGAAAACCCTAAGTCGACATCTTACTTCTAGAGCTACTAAGCTCCAAAAAGCGGCCGGACGGGAACGTTTCTTAGCCGATCGGAGGACATGAGATTTTGTTAGGATTATAGTAGGTGAGACTGTTAAGAATCTCACGTAATTGATTGATTAGTGATATGATATCTACACACTGGGAGCAATTTTTGGCAAAAATTGTTTTTCTTAATGAAATTGCCTGCAGCTCCCCTGTAGCCGATCGGGCGCAAAGTTTCACACTAACAGAAAATTCCCTGGAATTTGTCTTCTATTTTTCCGCGAGAGTTTCCGTGGAAATAAACGCTAATATTCCGCTTGGAATTCTGCGGAGTTATCAGCTTTTTCGCGTGGATTTCCTAAAAAAAAAGTCCGAGGAATTTTCTTGCAACATATCTGAGAGCATTCCCTGGAAATTGATTCAAAATTTCCTTTGAATATTCCGAGTATATTTTCTGACATCTTTCCGACCAAGACTCCATGGAAGTAAACGCGAAAATTCTGCAATTATTTTTCGCCCTAACGCTATAATTCTTGCGAGCTAGACATACTCAAATGAACGATATGGTAGCAATATTTTCAACTCAAAAGTAGAACAACTGAGTGTTCGTCTGATAGATGAATACTCTCCAAGTTCTAAGCTGCCAATTGGCACTGATCGTCCATTTATTTGTGGATGGTTTTTTTTTTTTTTGAGTGGAAATTCTCTATGTGAGTTCCACGAAATTTTTAATCAATTTTTGGAATTATTTTGACGAAAAATATATATTAAAAAAATCCACTGGAAAAGTCGTGGAATTCCATAATATTAAACCACGGAAGCCTCTAAGGCCGTTGCATGGAAATTTCCACGGATAATTTCGTGGAAATATAGAGGATTTTTCCGAATTTTTAAAGGACTGACTGCCGATTATACGCTAATAATCCATAGGAAAAGCCGCGGAAGTATTCGTCGGAGAAAAGTCCATGGAAACTCGCGGACATTTCTTATTAGACGGTCCTATACAGAGTTCCGCAAACGTCCATGGAACGCTAGGAAGAAAATTAGCGCCAAATTCCATCTCGGAAGCTTACGCGGATTTTTAGCGGTAAAATCCAGGGAATTCTACGCGGATTTTTAGCGGTAAAATCAGCGGACATGGCAGAAAAGGCAGCTGGAAACCCAGTGGAATCGCTGCGGCCGTTGGCTATAGGGTCTGTTGGAGGAAACGTCAAAATTCCGAACGAAAAAAAGTTAAGCGTAGCCTCTTTTTTTTCTCAGTGTGAGAATAAAACGGGGGTGCGATTGACATTTTTTCCTCATAACTTTAACACTTTTTAGGTGTAAAAATATATCAACATTTTTTTATGTTAATTTTACACCTTTTTAAGGGTAAAATCAACATGACAAAAGGGTAACTTTAACCCCCAATACACCTAAAAAGGGTAATATTTAAACAGATTTCGGATAAATACTTCAGGGTAAAATATACAATTACCTACAACAAATATTAATGAATTAATTAATTATTATTTTATTAATTATTATTATTAATTTATTATTATGAATTATTAATTAACATTTCCGGAATGTTATTTTAACTTTTTCGGATTTCTCTCAGTGATGCAATGTGTCCGGTTAAATTCAAATGATGACCTCTAAGTGTCCTTCAGAGTTCTTCTGTTTCTTGCAAAAATTTTAAGTAAATAACCAAATAACTGCTCCCTGGTGACATTAAAGTGGACGGAAAATTTTCATAAAGTGGAAAATGTTTTCGGGGTGTTGTGTTTCCTCAAAATGAAGCCAAAAGACGAAGGAGAGACACGCCTAATTTTGTGAATATTCGCCAAGGGTGCCCCACCGGGAAAGTGTTCTTAAGCGAAAAGGAGAGCGCGCGCGAAATGTAAGGAAGAAAGGAGGAAGAAATTTGTGTGGTTTTGGTATCTTTTAACGGGGTCGAATGTGGGAGGTGACAATGCCTTGAAAGATGGCGTAGGTGTGTCAGCCATCTTTTGCTCAATCTTTCCCGCACAAAGAATTCCGCGGAAATCTTGAGACTTTAAGGAGAGGAAAAAGGGGAGGGTTCGCGTTTTCCATTTCTCTAATACGCGCTTTTACCGAAAACTCCTAAACCCCACCCCTTCGTACCAAGTCAAGGCAACAGAAACCCTCTTTTGTTGGGTGTAAAAAAAAAAGGGGTTGCAACCCTCAAACCCTCTTCACAAAACTCCTCTAAACCCTCCTTTAAACCCAACCAAAAAACCTCATCCCTCGCGCGGAAAACCACCTCAGACACCAAGTCACTTTCCCACAACCCATTTGCGTCATACGATAAGGTGATTTTCTCAAATTTTCCCTCCAGAGAACCTTCCCAAGAACATTATTACAAAAGGAAAATGGGCTTTTGTATGATGAAAATCTCTCTAAAAACAAGAGAAATAAAAAAAAAAAACAAATACACCCAGCGAAATTTAATTAAGAAGTTTGCATAAAATGGGTGGTGTGGGTCCTGTGTAGATCCGATCAGCCTAAATTTTTTTTGTACAATATAGGTCTGTATAACAACTTTTTCTATGGTAGTGAGCCGCGCTCACTACCGTTCGTGCGTGCACGAGAATCATTTTATACAAATTTGGTCAAAACCGGCGGGAAAATTAATTATGTTGGTCATTAATTTTTTGATAAAACCCTAATAAAAATTTAAAAATGTATTATTTTTATATTCTATGCGGTCGTTTTAATTCAAAATAACAGACTAGAAGCGATTTGTAATGCTGACATATAGTTTTTGAAGCGGCCCTGCAGTAATTACCTTCCACACCCATTTTATGGCAGTTTCAGCGCTAAAGTCGGATTGTATTGATAGCAGCTCTTAAAAATTTTACTGGATAGTATCACTTACAGGTTTTTATAATGGATTTAAACCCGAAAAGAGCGCTGATTAGTCAAGAATCTTAAAATTCCTTCTTATAAAAACGTTATTAAAAGTTTTGTTTTCTTAAAAGATCACATTTTTAAGGGTCTAGCTCTGAATCACCGAGGTCAGTATGATCTTTAAAAGATTCTTATAGATCTCTGCTAACTTTTTACTGAAAATCCAGATTTTGGGTATCTTTCTGTAGTACAAAGAGGACGCCTCTATCATGATACTTTCATCGCCAAAATTTCTAATCATCAATAAGTGACTTTTCTGCCACTTATGCTGTAAATATTTTATTAGTTCATCAAAACCATATAGAATAAACATTTCTTCTTCCGAAAAAGTAACGTCCTTACACTCCAAACTCATTTAAGTGTTCCTTTCAGACAATGTAGGGGAAAGTGCCCATGCTTTACACTGTCCCAAGCTTTACAATGACAAAATTTTTCCTATGTTTCTGAATAAATGTGACTTCGCAATATATTTTAAAAACAGGACACTGTCCTGTAGTTTTTAAAACATAGGTGCGATGAGTCATATTTATTGAAAAACATATAAAAAATTTAGTCATTATAAAGCTTGGGACCGTTTAAAACATGGGCACTTTCCCCTACACCGAACAATTTTTTGATGTTTTTTAAGATAGGTTTCTCCGGTTGTTTTCCACACTTAAAGTTATTAAATGTAGCCAAAATTTGATGTAAATGCTTCTTAGTGTTAAGACCTTTGATATGTGATCCTACTGATCCCATTTAGTCAGACCTAGCCCCTTAAAAATGTGATCTTTCAAGAAAACAACGAGTTTTACAATGGTTTTTTGAAAAGGAATTAAAGGTTCTTGACTAATCGGCGCTCTTTTCGGGGTTAAATCCATTATAAAAACTTGTAAGTGATACTATCTAAGTAATTTTTTGAGATCTGCTGTCAGTACAGTTTGACTTTAGCGCTGAAACTGTCATAAAATGGGTGTGGAAGGTAATTACTGCAGGGCCGCTTCAAAAACTATATGTCAGGATTACAAATCGCTTCTAGTCTGTTATTTTGAATTAAAACGACCGCATAGAATATAAAAATAATATATTTTTAATTTTTTTAGGTTTTTATCAAAAAATTAATGACCAACATAATTAATTTTCGCGCCGGTTTTGACCAAATTTGTATAAAATGGTTCTCGTGCACGCACGAATGGTAGTGAGCGCGGCTCACTACCATAGAAAAAGTTGTTATACAGACCTATATTGTACAAAAAAAATTTTAGGCTGATCGGATCTACACACGACCCACACCACCCATTTTATGCAAACTTCTTAATTAAATTTCGCTGGGTGTATAAAAAAAATATTTAAAGGACTTTCTTCAAGTTTTTCACGGATTTTCCACAAATCTTCGATGCATTGGAAAGGTTAGGAAATTCTCTTAAGATCCCTCTTTCTGGGAAAAATAGCTTTCCTTGATGGAACTCCTTCCAAAGTAACCGTATTAAAATATTTTTTAAAATATTTTTTGCCAATTTTAAAATGTAATTTTCCACCGATTTTTCGGTTTTTTTTTGGCACTATGAAAAGCTTGGAAAATTCATTTGAATCTCTCTTCTGCATAAAAAACATGAAAGCATAAAACTAAACTTAATTCAAAAACACTAAAAGATTTATTTCACTATAAGATCACTTTCACTCAAGACGCTTCTACGGTTTTGAAATGTTTGTTGTTAGATTTTCTGAGATTTTCCAAAAAGAAAATATACAAAAAAGCCGCAATATCTAATTTTAGAGATCTTCGAAATAGGATTTTTAGGAAATTTGGAAGAAATTCTCGAAGAAAGAGCTACAATATCGTCATGGAACAGATTTTTGGGAAATATCTAGCTAGACAGCTCTTCGCATTAGGCCTCAAAATAATCAAAATTCTGCATTTTGAAACATTTATAAAAAATCCAATTTTCCACTGATTTTCTCGATCTTAGGTACAATGGAAAGTGGAGAAAATTCCCATGGAGTTTCTCTTAGCAAAATGGTTTTTTTCCTGGATGGAAAACCTTCAAAAATTTCCACAAAAAAAAAGATTTAGGATTTTATTGCAAGGTGTTACTCAAATATTTCTCAAAAATTCAATTTTCCACAGATTTTCCCAACCTTGGTGGCACGGGAAACTTTGAAAAATTCTCTCTAGGCAGTTGTTGAAAAAGAAAATTGCCTTCTTTGATGAAAATCCCTCAAAAGTCTCTGGAAAATAGTTTAAAAGTGTTTTTGCAAGGTTTTTTCGCAAAATTTTTTCTTCAAAAAATACATTTTCCCACGGATTTTCTTGATTACTCTCGGGAGGGTTGGAAAACTTTGGGAAAATCCTCTTTTGGAAAGTTTTCATTGTACTTCAACAGAGAATTGTTGGGAAAAATTAAAAAAGAACTTTCTGTTAAGATTTTCATTTAAAAAGAAAATCACTGAAAAATCCTAAATCACTAAATTTCCACTGATTTTCCCGATCTTAGAAACACTTGAAATGCAGGAAAATTTCTCAGGAATCCCTTTGAAGAAGAAAAATGGTTTTTCTTGATGGAAAATGTCTCAAAAGTCTCCAAAAAAACATGAGATCTCTCAAAGAATCGATTTTCCATCAATTTTCCACAGATTTTCTTGACTTTGAATGCTCGGAAAGTCTCAGAAAATTCTCTACGAATTAGTTATTCAGGAGGAAAATAGTTTTCCTTGGTGGAAATCCCTCAAAAGTCTCCACAAACTTTACTTAAGATCTCTCGAAGGTTTTTCCTCAGAAAATCCACAGAGATGCAATTTTCCACAGATTTTTCCGATCTTAGGAACACTTGAAAAGCCAGAAGATTTCCCAAAAAATCCTTTTGAAGAAGAAAAATGGCTTTTCTTGGAGGAAAATGCCTGAAAAGTCTCCAAAAAAAACCTGAGATCTCTCAAAAAACCGATTTTTTATCAATTTTCCACAGATTTTCTTGACTTTGAATGCTAGGAAAATCTCAGAAAATTCTCTATGAATTAGATATTCAGAAAAAGAATAGTTTTTCTTGGTGGAAATCTTCCAAAAGTCTAAACAAACTTTACTTGAGGTCCTTTCAAGGCTTTCCTAAGACAATTCGTAAGGAATACAATTTTCCACTGATTTTCTCGACCTTAGGAACATTGGAAATACCCGGAAAATTTCCCAAAAAATCTTTCTGAAGAAGAAAAATGGCTTTTCTTGGTGGAAAATGCTTCAATAAGTCTCCAAAAACCTGAGATCTCTCAAAGAAGTGATTTTCCACCGATTTTACAGCAATTTTCCACACATTTTCTTGACTTTGAACGCATGAAAAATCCCAGAGAATTCCCTCTGAATTAGTTATTAAGAAGGAAAATAGATTTCTTTGGTGGAAAATCCTCCAAAAAGTCTCCACAAACTTTACTTAAGATCTCTCGAAGGTTTTTCCTCAGAAAATCCACAGAGATGCAATTTTCCGCTGATTTTCCCGATCTCTAGGAATACTTTAAATACCCGGAAAATTTCTCAGAGCTCCTTTTGAAGAAGAAAAATGGTTTTTCTTCGTGAAAAATTCTTCAAAAGTCTCCAAAAAACCTAAGATCTTTTAAAGTAAAGATTTCCCACCAATTTTCGCAGATTTTCCATAGATTTTTTTGACTTTGAATACTAGGAAAGTCTCAAAAAATCTCTCTAAATTAGTTATTAAGAAATAAAATAGTTTTCCTTGGTGTAAATCCCTCAAAAGTCTCCACAAACTTTACTTGAGATCTCTCGAAGGTTTTCCTCAGAAAATTCACAGAGATACAATTTTCCGCAGATTTTCCCGATCTTTAGGAATACTTGAAATCCCCGGAAAATTTCCAGAAAAGTCTTTTTGAAGAGGAAAAATGGCTTTTCTCGGTGGCAAATGCCTCAAAAGTCTCCAAAAAACCTAAGATCTCTCAAAGAAACGATTTTCCACAGATTTTCTCGACTTTGAATCCTAGGAAAATCTCAGAAAATTCCCTCTGAATTCGTTATTGAGAAAGAAAATAGTTTTCCTTGGTGGAAATCCTCCCAAAAGTCTCCACAAACTTTATTTTAGATCTCTCGAAATATTTTCTTAGAAAATTCACAGAGATACAATTTTCCACTAATTTTCCCGATCTTGGGAACACTTGAAACCCCCGGAAAATTTCCAAAAAAATCTTATTGAAGAAGAAAAACGGCTTTTCTAGGTGGAAAATGCTTCAAAAGTCTCCAAAAACCTGAGATATCTCAAAGAACCGATTTTCCACTGAATTTTCATCAATTTTCCACAGATTTTCTCGACTTTGAATGCTAGGAAAATCTCGGAAAAGTCAAATTCTCAAAAAGTCTCCACAAACTTTACTTAAGATCTCTCGAAAGTTTTTTCTTACACAATTCACAGAGATACAATTTTCCACAGATTTTCCCCAGATTTTGATAATGGTATGTACACTTCCCTTGAGGACAACAGGGTCATATATGACCCGGGGTTTTTCCGAGTTTTCACGCAATGGAATTTTTTTTTCCTCTTAGAACTATTATATTTGATCATAAAGCATTAGGAAAAACTCTATTTTACATGAATTCATCTGCTGAATAAAAGTTGGACGCGAAAGAGTTAATGCCTCTCGAACTAAGATGTCGACTTGGGGTTTTCTAAATAGCTGCGTTCCTATGACATGGATCCGGGTCAAATTACAGTATGTTATAGCTGAACCTTAGGCCTTTCAATCGATACCAAACTTGAGGTCCCCTGTCCCCCCTGACCCGAGCAATAAGGGTCCAAAGAAAAAAAAAATCTTAAAATGGTCATAGGGGAAATTCGGGCACCACCAAACACGGGGCAGCACCAAAAACTGCGATTTCTTAATCAGATATTCGATTTCACAGGATAAGGCATATAGAAATGTATTTAGGGTGGCGGCACTACTTATGGCCAGTCTATAAGGTAAATTGCCCTCAATTCGACCGATAGAGTTATTTGTTCAATTTATTTATATTTGCACTAATATTCGGCGTATGATCTAACATTAATAGGTCAATTATTCCATAAATAAATACGAATCAGTGACAATTTTATAGAAATTCACCATTGAAACATTCGAATATTGACCATCGATTGAGTCGAGGAATCGGTCGACTCGAGGGCGCTTTACCTTACTTGTGGCCATTTCGTAGATATCTTCAATTTTTTCCCACAATTTTTTTTAATTTTATTTTATTATAGTAAAATGGGGTAACTGGATCGTTTTCCATAGAGTGCTACTTAAACGCTTGTTTTTGGACTGATGAAATTCTTTTTCATTTCTCCTAAATCCATTGAATTATTCACTGTTTCATTCAGAAACACAAAATAAAAAAAAAAATTATCAAAAATATTAAAGAAAATTTATTAAAATAATGGTAATAGTGAAATAAGTCAGCATGCACTATCTGGCCCAAGAAGCAAAATAGCTGCCTTATAGAACCAAGTATGAAATAAGTCTTTTAATGCACTTTTAAAAGACTTAAAGTGAAAATTTTCTGTTGAAATACCTATAGAAGCTCTTAAGATCCTTAAGAGTGCGCCACTTTACTTATAGTAATCTCTGTGATGGAACCAAGAGCGTTATAAGCAAATAAAAAGATATTTGGTTCTATAGTTTCTTACTTAAGGAATTCTATAAGACTATATTAAGAAAAAATTGCTTCTTGGGGGGTCACCTTTTAGCTAATTAACTTTTAATTAAACCTTTGGATTTAAAATACTTTTTTTTCACAAGGAAAAAAACAATAAATGTTTTCAATCAACCAGTAACCGTTAATTTCTATTACCGAAAATATCTTCTTCTTCCTCTTCTACTTTAATTAGGCAAATGCCTGTTTTTCCCACAGTAGGGCTACGGATTATTTATCATGATTGAGTGTTTGAAGGCGCCATGGTACTGAGCATCAGCAGGATTTTGATGTCCAAGAGTCGTACCATCTTTTCGGTGGTCAACTTCTTGGTCTCGTGGTCGATGCTGGAAGGTTTTTTGGTCTCTTTTCGCAAGTCTATCACTGAAATATTTAAAAAAAAGAATGCTCATTTACGGGTACTTAACTGATTCATTACCAAATGCGACCGATGCGGTCATCTTGGAAACTTCAAGGTCTTTCCAAAAAAATACAAATTTATCCAAATCGGTTGAAAAATAAGCCCTCGAGAATGTCGCGAATTTTTCTCGGATTTTCACGGTGCTCAGATTTTTTCGCGGATTTTTGCGTTATGAGTTTCTTGACGGATTTTAGCGGGACGCGATTTTTTCTCGGATTTTCGGGGGGCGCGAATTTTTCTCGAATTTTGCAGGTCGCGATTCTTTCTAGGATTTTCGCGGTGTGTGAATTTTTCGCGGATTTTTGCGTTGTAAATTTCTTGAGGAATTTTCGGGGGGGCACGAATTTTTCTCGGATTTTTACGGCGCACGATTTTTTTTCCCGATTTTTGCAGGTAACGATTCTTTCTCGGATTTTCGCGGGACGCAAATTTTTCTCGGATTTTCACGGTGCTCAGATTTTTTCACGGATTTTCGCGGGGCGTGAATCTTTTCGCGGATTTTTGCGTTATGAGTTTCTTGACGGATTTTAGCGGGACGCGATTTTTTCTCGGATTTTCGGGGGGGGGGGCACGATTTTTCTCGAATTTTGCAGGTCGCGATTCTTTCTAGGATTTTCGCGGTGTGTGAATTTTTCGCGGATTTTTACGGCGCACGATTTTTTTTCCCGATTTTTGCAGGTAACGATTCTTTCTCGGATTTTCGCGGGACGCAAATTTTTCTCGGATTTTCACGGTGCTCAGATTTTTTCACGGATTTTCGCGGGGCGTGAATCTTTTCGCGGATTTTTGCGTTATGAGTTTCTTGACGGATTTTAGCGGGACGCGATTTTTTCTCGGATTTTCGGGGGGGGGGGCACGATTTTTCTCGAATTTTGCAGGTCGCGATTCTTTCTAGGATTTTCGCGGTGTGTGAATTTTTCGCGGATTTTTGCGTTGTAAATTTCTTGAGGAATTTTCGGGGGGGCACGAATTTTTCTCGGATTTTTACGGCGCACGATTTTTTTTCCCGATTTTTGCAGGTAACGATTCTTTCTCGGATTTTCGCGGGACGCAAATTTTTCTCGGATTTTCACGGTGCTCAGATTTTTTCACGGATTTTCGCGGGGCGTGAATCTTTTCGCGGATTTTTGCGTTATGAGTTTCTTGACGGATTTTAGCGGGACGCGATTTTTTCTCGGATTTTCGGGGGGGGGGGCACGATTTTTCTCGAATTTTGCAGGTCGCGATTCTTTCTAGGATTTTCGCGGTGTGTGAATTTTTCGCGGATTTTTGCGTTGTAAATTTCTTGAGGAATTTTCGGGGGGCGCGAATTTTTCTCGGATTTTTACGGCGCACGATTTTTTTCCCGATTTTTGCAGGTAACGATTCTTTCTCGGATTTTCGCGGTGTGTGAATTTTTCGCGGATTTTTGCGTTGTAAATTTCTTGAGGAATTTTCGGGGGGCGCGAATTTTTCTCGGATTTTTACGGTGCACGATTTTTTTCCCGATTTTTGCAGGTAACGATTCTTTCTCGGATTTTCGCGGGACGCAAATTTTTCTCGGATTTTCACGGGGCTCGAATTTTTTCACGGATTTTCATGGGGCACGAATTTTTCTCGGAAATTTCGCGGGGCGTGAATCTTTTCGCGGATTTTCTCGGGTCGCGATTTTTTCCTGATTATCGTAGGTCGCGAATTTTTTACGAATTTTCACGGGGTCGCACTTTTTCACGGATTTTCGCGAGACATTACTTTTTTCCTCGGATTTTCACGGGGCACGCTTTTTTTCCCGATTTTTGCAGGTCGCGATTTTTTCTCGGATTTTCATGGTGTGCGATTTTTTTTTTAGCGAATTTTCGCAGGACACGAATTTTTTGGCAAATTTTCACGGGGTGCGATTTTTTCTCAGATTTTCTTGGCCCAAGAATTTTTCATTGATTTTCGCAGGGCGCGATTTTTTCGCAGGTTTCGAATTTTTCTCGGATTTTTGCGGAGTACGATTTTTTTCCCGATTTTTGTAGGTAGCGAATTTTTCTCAGATTTTCACGGGGCTCGCATTTTTTCACGGATTTTCACAGGGCGCGAATTTTTCTCGCGAATTTTCACGGGGTGCGTTTTTTCTCGGATTTTCTTGGCCCACGATTTTTCACGGATTTTCGCGGGGCGCGATTTTTTTCCCGATTTTTGCAGGTAACGATTCTTTCTCGGATTTTCGCGGGACGCAAATTTTTCTCGGATTTTCACGGGGCTCGAATTTTTTCACGATTTTCATGGGGCACGAATTTTTCTCGGATTTTCGCGGGGCGTGAATCTTTTCGCGGATTTTCTCGGGTCGCGATTTTTTCCTGATTATCGTAGGTCGCGAATTTTTTACGAATTTTCACGGGGTCGCACTTTTTCACGGATTTTCGCGAGACATTACTTTTTTCCTCGGATTTTCACGGGGCACGCTTTTTTTCCCGATTTTTGCAGGTCGCGATTTTTTCTCGGATTTTCATGGTGTGCGATTTTTTTTTTAGCGAATTTTCGCAGGACACGAATTTTTTGGCAAATTTTCACGGGGTGCGATTTTTTCTCAGATTTTCTTGGCCCAAGAATTTTTCATTGATTTTCGCAGGGCGCGATTTTTTCGCAGGTTTCGAATTTTTCACGGATTTTTGCGGAGTACGATTTTTTCCCGATTTTTGTAGGTAGCGAATTTTTCTCAGATTTTCACGGGGCTCGCATTTTTTCACGGATTTTCACGGGGCACGGATTTTTCTCGCGAATTTTCACGGGGTGCGTTTTTTCTCGGATTTTCTTGGCCCACGATTTTTCACGGATTTTCGCGGGGCGCGATTTTTTTCCCGATTTTTACGGATCTTGAATTTTTTCTCGATTTTCGCAGGACTCAAATTTTTCTCGGATTTTCTTTGAGACGCGAATTTTTCTACGGATTTTTACGCGGAGTATGATTGTTCCCGATTTTTACGGGACGCGAATTTTTCTTGGATTTTCACGGGGCTCGAATTTTTTCACGGATTTTCACGGGTGCGTTTTTTCTCGGATTTTCTTGGCCCATGATTTTTTCACGGATTTTCACGGGGCGGGAATTTTTCTCGCGAATTTCTTTAAAAAAAAAACAAAAAAAATATTTACCAAAATTTAGTAATGCAATACTCCTGTTTCGAACGAACATACGACGAAGGAGTATTTTATTATTATTATTTTTAAATTATAAAAAAAATTAATTTAATAAATAAATAAAATAAATATTATGTCAATTTAATTGATTAAAAATGTAAGTTATTTTGTAATTTATTAAATCCACCAAATTAAGTCCTAATTAAGTACTAAGTAAGTACTTAATGAGGGGTTATTTATTTGAAGTAAGTAACAGTACCAATACCTTGGTTTTTTTTTCTCTGAGGCATAAAAGAAAATTCGCTCAGTCGAGAGATTGCGTATAAAAAGCCCAGGACTAGTTGGAGTGATCCGATTGAGCTTACCACGAGGCTGGAAAGTGTATGGTATTGTGTATATAGCCAATACACAAACCACTGTTGGCTTGGGAAATGGCACAGTAGATGGCTCTTGTATTTGCTTCTGTAACTTTTTTTTTACGCGAAATATGAGAGCTTTTCTCCAGTTCGTCTTTCTTGAGACAGTGAAACGGAGTCTTTGTGGAGGATTTTTTGGAGGGGATTTTCCCGAAGGTATTTCCTCTCTCTCGCCACGGCAAAAGAACAAGAACAAAAAAAACCAGCTGGAAATTTTTCACCAATTTTCTTCAAAATTGAGAAAAGCATTTTGATACACCAAAAAATAAAACATCAAAAGGTATGTATTATTTTTTTATTTATAAAAATTTACTTTTTGGAGAAAAATCTGAGTGAAGGAAAAGCTATTTTCCATTAATTTGAGTGAAGCTTTGAAATATCTAACCGACGGTAAGTTTTCCGGGGGAAATTTAGAAGTTTTTCTTGGGTGATAATCAGAGAAACTCGACTTTAAAATCATTTTATCAAAATAATCTTAAAATGGTAAAAGACTTTCTAAATGGAACATTTCTACATTTTGACGACTTTTCCAAAAAAGAAATTGTGTGGAAAATTGTCAGAAAAAAAATCTCTAGTTTTTAATGAAAAATATGTCGAAGCGCGTGGAAAATTTACTTTAAGAGTATTTATTAATTTTAGAATGAAGATTTATCGCAGATTTGAGGGCAATAACAAAACAAGATAAATTGAAGTTTGATCAATATAAAGAAAACGTAATTTTTCTTAAAAGAAAAAAAACAGAGATACCAATGAGACAGGACAAGAAAATAAGTCCTTTATAAGTACTTATTAAGCCCTTAGTTAATGCATTATAAAAATGTTTCTTGTTATTCTTTCTAATCTTTATAATTAAAATAAAATTTATTTCGTTCTTTAAAGATGATTTTAATATATTTTTAGAAAAAACAAAACACTTAAAATCTAGCTTAGAAAAGGCTCTTAATTAAGTGTATTTAATTAAGTAATTATTAAGCAATTAATGGAAGGTGTTTAATATGTCTATCAAGAATGTTCTTAATTAAAGACTTTAACAAAGACTTTAATTAATAGGAGGAATTAAAAAAAAATGTTTTTAAGTAGGGGAGACTGGGGTAGAATTAGCCAGCAAATGAAGCTTTTTTTCGCGCGTGATTTGTGAAAAAATGATAAGGTTTGTCTAATATTTTTATATTTCATAAGCAGCATTAAGATATTGGCTGTATGAAACAGTGTAGTCCAAGGCTCTAAAATCTTTGACCTTTTCTAGAGAGGATAATGAAAAAAGTATGACACATTGCCTACACTTGCCCCGGCCTTGGGGTAGATATAGCCACTTTCAGGGTACTAATTGCCACCAATTTTCCAGACAAAATTTTAAAATGAAGATACCAAATATTGTTTCATTTGATACACTGAAGCCCACTGATGCTAAATATGTCACTTAAACCTAAAGAAAAAGGCTTTAGCCGACTTTTTTTTATGACATTTTTGTAATTGCGGCAAAATTGATGAAAACATCCTGAAAAAATGTATTTCACAATTTGTTCATCCGAATGGCAATATTCCTTGGACTATCAATAGTACTTTTTCATCTAACAATTATCCATATATTAGTGAAAAATCATTGAGAATTTTAACCCGTCATTGAAGAATAGCTAAAACTGCCCCGAAAGCTATTTCTGTGTTTATCATCTTATAGAAAAAATTGGATAATTATTATCCAAGTGAAAAATATTTTTTAATTAGGTTTATTAAACCAGAAACGAGGTAAAACTATGAAATCTTGACTAGAAACTCAGAAAACTAAATTCCGGGCCAAAAACTGCCGCATCAAAATTACAATTTTATAGGGGAAAGTGCTCATGCTTGATACTACTGGAAGCTTCGCAATGACTAAATTTTCGATGTTTCACAATATATATGTGACTCATCGCAACCATATTTTAAAAACTATGGAAAAGTGGCCGGTTTTTAAAATATATTGCGGAGTCAAGTTTATTGAGAAATATAAAAAAAAATTTAGTCATTACGAAGCTTCCAATCGTATCAAGCATGGGCACTCTCCCCTACCAATTCACTAAAAATGCTTCTAAATTGTAGGATAACAGGATCAGACTTACAAATATTTCTGGGAATATGGGGATGTGTTCCTACTTTCATTAAAAAAATACTTTGCTCGATGTAGGGGAAAGTGACCATGCTTGATAATGTCCAACCTTGATAATAACTAATTTTTTCCTATGTTAATTAATAATTGTGACTCATGGCAATATATTTTAATAGCTAGTCCTAAGCCTCACATTTCCTGAAAAAATTAGGAGCGTAGCCCTTTTTTCCCAG
Organism: Phlebotomus papatasi; assembly: GCF_024763615.1. NCBI lineage: Eukaryota > Metazoa > Arthropoda > Insecta > Diptera > Psychodidae > Phlebotomus > Phlebotomus papatasi. The sequence goes on along the minus strand of NC_077226.1, from coordinate 3,293,524 downwards.
TTTTGGGAAGCAAAAATCAAAAATAGACCCAAATCTGTAATTTCGATGGATGATATTTCATACGATTTTTCATAGTTAATATTATTTATCAAAAGAAATTCCTATTACAGGTCATTGAGGGTTGACCATGGTTAATATTTCTGGAAAAATCTTTTTCCTAAGAAAGCCTTGTTGTGTAGGTGGTAGAAAATTAATAAATCCTGCCTGTGTCCATGCTTTAAAATAAGAAAGAGCCATGCTTGATAATTCACTATCATTATGTCAGATTCTTTCGTCCTCACACCTATTGCAATCATGCGATTTGATCGAATACTAGAATCTAGAAAGAAAAAAACTTAAAGTCAATAAATCAAAAATAATCTGACTCAGTTATGCCACAGTTGAGTATTTATGGAACAAATTTGCATTATTTTCACATAAGAATATTTTTTCAAGATTGCAAAAACCGATTACACAATGAAAGAATCACATCTTCCATAAGCTCCTACAGCTTATAACTGATTTTTGTGTATCTTTAACATAACCTCACTTTCATATTTTGTCTTTTTTTTCAAAAGAAGTAAGTTCATGAAGATTGTGAAACATTTTGTGATTCAGTTCAAAGTAAGGTGAGTTAATTATTGTATTCATTTTAGCGATAAATACAATATAAAATATATTCTATTTATTTACGCAGAAGATCCAGAAGATGGTGAAAAACAAAGTGAGAAGCGAGAAACGCAACAGTTTGGATGAGACAGTCAATGCAGACTAATCTTCAGGAAATTTCCCAAAACAGAACGAAAACTAGGGACAGGACACTTCTGCAGTCTTTGGAATCCTGATCTTCCGGAAAGTCAGCAGTGGACTTTGAGTTCAATGGTTTCCGGAAGTGGTATCTTACTCAATGAAAACCGCTTGAGATGCTCAACTGCCCCTGAGGGTTTCTCAAAATCTACACTGATGGTCCTGTTCATCCGATAAAGCTTTAATCCTGAGCCAAATCCCTAATTCTGCTACTGTGTAGATTGGATATCTTCAGGAAGTTGTGCGTGCCTCCAAAGAAATTTTTAGAGGATATCAGGCTTCACAAGGCAACGGTGGAACTTAGGTGGTCTTCCTCTCCACGTTTCTATACTCACTTATTAACTTAAAAATTCATAAAACATTGGAAAATAGAATTGTTTAGTAATATTATTCATCAGATGTTTTATTTTCGTTTATGTCAATTGACATAACCTTCAACTTTCGTGTCCATATTTTAGGAAAATGGTTTCATTTTTGTTGTGAAAATACGTCCTAGAAAAATTGCTTAAAAGTGATTCTTTATTATCTTAATCCATGTACAAACAAATTAATCAGGTAGATTAGAGTTCTGTCTAAATATTAATGTGTCATTTTTTGTGTCCGGTGTAATATTTACAGCGGAAAATGGGCTTATATAGGTAGGGAAAATCTCTATACAGGTAGGCATCTGGTCCAACCTTTATAAAAAATCGCCACTGTATTTTCATTTTCCTTCTGAGGAAATTAAAAGGATTTCCAGGAATTACTTCAGGTGGGATTATGAACCTTATAAGTAAAACATTTTTTTGTCATAGTGGAAAAAACGCTGCGATTTATGTGGTAGTCAGAAAAAAAATCCAAAACTCGGACATCATTTTACAGTATCAAGCATGGTCACTTTCCCCTAGTCCTATTTAAAAAAAAAAACTGTTTCTCTTACTTTTTCAGTCTTTTGACCCATATAAAATTCAAACGGTAAGAGATATCAACTTCCGGGTCTTCGGTGACCCCTCCTCAAATGACATTGTCTCGAAAGTAATCTCTTTGTCAAATCAAAACTCGGACATCATTTTACAGTATCAAACATGGTCACTTTCCCCTACATTTTAAGAAAAACGAGAAAAATCCACTGACTAATTCTACCCCTGGTTATAGGTACCCCGGTTTCCCCTATTAGGATAACTACACAGTAAAAAAATTTACAACCACTATCGTTGGTAATTTTTGCACTAGCGCTATGGTTGTGAAGTTTGTGTATTGGAAATGTTGTGTATTGGCAAAGTTGTGTATTGTCAATTTTATAAAATGGCCTCCTGTCTATAAATTTGATTGTAGAGCAATTTTGTTCGGTTTCTGTGTATTATCTGTGAAAAGTCTCTGTATTAAACAAAGAAAAAAAAGAAAAAAAAGAACAAAAAAAGAAAAAAAAAACATGAAGAGAGAGGCTGAGACTTGAACCCATAACCTTTGCGTTGATGGTCTCGCGTTTTCCGGCCGCGCCACGAACTTTCTTACTTCTCTTAAGAAAATGGCCAAGAGTTGCATCGTCAATTTTTCTAATTTACATAATGCTTCCTCTGTTTTCTATTATTACATAATTATTTCTCATTTTTTACAACTCAGGCATAAATATTTTAAGAATCCACTGAATGATTCTAGAAGACAATTAGACAGTTAGAAATGCAAAAAAATTACTAAAATCTTAGAAAAATTGCAATAGTAAACAATGAAATTTTGACAGTTCTCACACAAATTTTCCCTTACACAAATTTCATTACACAAACTTAATTTTACTAGCATTATGATAGTAATTTTACAAATTACAACCAAAATTCTTGTGACATTACACAACTTTTCCCAAACACAATCTTATTTCTCACACAATTTTTTACTGTGTAGAAAAAAAACATAGGGGAAAGTGACCATGCTTGATACTGTAAAATGATGTCCAAGGTTTGTGATTATTTTCTGATTAACACACAAACCGAAGCGATTCTTCCACTATGACAAAAAAATGTCTCACTTATTAGGTTCATAATCCAACCTCAAATAGTTCCTGGAAACCCTTAGATTTTCCTCAAGAAGAAAATGGAAATTCAGTGGCAATTTTTATACAAGTTGGGTTCGGGGCCTTCCTGTATAATAATTGATTCGACAATTCGGAGGCCAATTTTCACTGCAAAAAATTCATCGGATACAAAAAATTGTACATCAATATTTAGACGGAACACTAATCTATCTGCCTAAGTCGTTTGTAAGACTGGTTATTACTTCTAAAATCACTTTTATGTAATTTTTCTAAGCCATGTTTTTATGACATTAACCCTAAGGGTAGAGAGCTTTATGAGGCAGCTAAAAACAAGAATTTTAATTTTTTGTCAACCGGAGAACCTACGTACTGGCCCACGGACCCAAAAAAAGTTCCGGATCTTCTGGATTTCTGTGTGATGAATGGCGTGGATCCAGCACGTTGTGAGGTGAAGTCCTCCTTCGATCTTTCTTCGGATCATAGTCCCATTGTCCTCGAGGTTTCTTCTAGGACCGAGACTATACTCAGGGAGCGTCCTCTTGCCAACAACACAACAAACTGGAGTCTATTTAGAGAAAGGTTGGATAACTCCATCGATGTTCCCAGCACCCTCACCACACATCATGAGATAGATCAGGCAGTGGAGTGTTTGACGAGGGCAATGCAGGAGGCTGCAAGATCTTCCACCATGTTTAGAGATCGTGGACACCCACGATGCAAGGCACTGATGGTGACGTACCCATGAGTAAAGGCAGGGAGGAAAGTAGTCCTTCAGAGAGTGAAGTCCTGTATGCAATCAGTAAATTGAAGGATGGAAAGGCTGCAGGAATTGACGAAATACGTCCCGAAATGCTAAAACTCATGGGTATAGTGGGTGTTAATTGGCTCACGCGTGTCTTTAAGGTGGCTTGGCAAAGTGGGAGAGCACCAAAGGACTGGCAAGTTGGGGTCATTGTACCCATATTCAAGAAGGGAAACAAGAAAGATTGCTCCAATTATAGGGGAATTTCCCTTCTGAGTTTGCCCGGCAAAGTGTATGCCAAAATCCTTGAGAGAAGATGTCGAGAAATAGTCGAACCCAGACTGGGTGAGGAACAATGCGGGTTCAGACCTGGTAGAAGCACCACGGATCAGCTTTTTACCCTGAGGATGATTGTCGAAAAGGCTTGGGAGTATGCAATTCCACTCTATGCTTGTTTCATAGATTTGGAAAAAGCATATGACCGAGTACCGAGAGAACAACTTTGGGATGTACTGCACGAGTACGGACTGGATGAAGAATTGGTAGGAGCCATTCAGTCATTGTACAGAGACTGTAGTAGCTGTGTTCGTGTAAACGGATCCAAGTCGGAAGGTTTTCAGGTGAGTGTTGGACTGCGCCAGGGGTGTGTTCTATCACCATTGTTGTTCATAATATACATGGACAAGATTATGGAACGCAGTCGGGGGCGGAATGCGATTCGTATTGGGGATTTCAGGGTGAGCCATCTCCTCTATGCAGATGATTTGGTTCTTTTTGGATCTTCCAAAGAAAAGCTTCAGCGCACACTTGACCGATTTGTTAATGTTTGTGCCGAAACAGGTATGAATGTGAACGACAAAAAGTCGGAGGTAATGGTGATTTCCCGAGAATCTGTGGGATGCACTCTACATGTTAGTGGAGCCTCATTGACACAGGTGAAGAAGTTCAAGTATCTCGGGGTGTTATTCACGAGTGATGGTAGGATGGAGGCAGAACTCTCGTCGCGAATCGGTCAGGCTTCTGCAGTTATGAGGGAGCTTGGCAGAAGCGTGTTGAGGAAGGCCGAGCTTAGTCGATCGGCTAAATTATCGGTTTTCAAAGCTGTGTTCATTCCTATTCTCACCTATGGTCATGAGATTTGGGTAATGACCGAAAGGGTAAGATCGCGAGTACAAGCTGCCGAGATGAGGTACCTTCGAGCGGTTAAGGGAATCACTCGTAGAGATCGAGTGAGGAATGTGGCCGTTCGTGAGGAACTAAGAGTCGAGGAGCTGCTTCTTCGGGTTGAGAGATCACAACTTCGATGGTATGGACATGTTCAACGCATGAATGAAGAAAGATTCCCCAGAAAAGCTATGCAAGCCATTGTGAGGAGACCTCGGCCTCGAGGCAGACCTAGGACAAGGTGGCTGAATCAAATTCAGAATCTTGCCTTGGAACGCCTCGGGATCGAACCCGAACATCTTCCTGAAGTGGCGGAGGATCGACAAGCGTGGGCTGCTAATTTGGATGTCATGGGCCCGCGACCCCAATAGGGATAAGCGGTTGAAAATGAATGAATGAATGAATGAATTTGGCAATCCACAAGACATCCTCTTGACAAGAGAAAATTTAACAGAGCAGCTAAATAGCTTAAAAAATTATTAGCTGACTTGAAAAATGAATCAATCGCTCAATACTTAGAGGGCCTAACACCAACTGAAGCCACGGAATACAGTCTTTGGAAGGCCACTAAAAAGCTAACGCGGCCACAAAATACTGTCCCTCCTATAAGAAGATTTGATGGCAGTTGGGCAAGGTGTGATTCCGACAAGGCGGATGCCTTTGCTGATCACCTGAGTAATGTCTTTCGTCCTTGGCCGGAAATGGGAAGCGATGATGATGAGGTGGACGAGTTTTTGGAGGCTCCTGGCCAATTGTGTTCTCCCATAAAGAGGATCAGTATAAAGGAAATTGTTGACTTAATCTGCACTGATCTCAACCCCAAAAAAGCTCCCGGTTTTGATCTCATCACTGGCCGAATCCTGAAAGAGTGCTCTCCTAAAGCTATACGATTTATCCAAAAAAATTTTCAACTCTCTTTTGATCACTGGTTATTTTCCAAAGCAGTGGAAGGTCGCTTTGGTCAGAGTATTTCCCAAACCTGGGAAGAAACCGGAAGAAATGAGTTCATACAGGCCTATAAGCTTGCTGCCGATATTGTCCAAGTTTTTTGAGAGGCTCTTCATGGTGAGATTGAGACCCATCCTTGACAAAGACAACATCATTCCTGCTCACCAATTCGGCTTCCGAGCCGGACATGGAACAGTCGAGCAGGTTCACAGACTGGTGGATGTTATTCACACTTCTTTCGAAAACAAGATGTATTGTACTGGTGCATTCTTGGATGTCAGTCAAGCGTTCGATAGAGTTTGGCACAAGGGTCTTGCATATAAAGTTAAAAAGTTACTGCCCTATAACTGTTACCTGGTAATCAACTCCTTCCTAAATGACAGAACTTTCTTTGTGAAACAGGGTTCTGAGCAATCGCAAGTACTTCCGGTGTTGTCAGGAGTGCCACAAGGTAGTGTGCTGGGACCCATTCTGTATCTCATTTTCACTGCTGATCTTCCTGAAGGCTCTCTCAATACAATAGCGACCTTTGCTGATGACACGGCAATTTTAGCAGTGGCCGATTCTCCGGTTGAGGCCTCTGAGACGCTGCAGGTGGGTCTCCAGGCTATCGAAATATGGCTACGAAAATGGAAAATTAAGGCCAACGAACTTAAGTCTGTTAAGGTTACATTCTCTCTAAAGAGAGAAACTTGCCCACCAGTGAGACTTAATGGTACGGAGATTCCCCAAGCTGTTGAAACGAGGTATCTGGGTATTCACCTTGACAGGAGACTGACAAGGAGAAATTTGTATTGGCTTCTTGGTCGGAAATCCAAAATGTCAATGAAGAACAAGTTACTCGTTTACAAGACCATTATTAAACCAGTTTGGACCTATGGGATCCAACTCTGGGGTGCTGCCGCCAAGACCAATATAGATATTTTGCAAAGATTCCAAAATAAAGCACTGAGGCAAATCGCGAACGCTCCCTGGTATGTGACGAATGACCAGCTCCATAGGGATCTCAATGTAGCGACAGTTCAAGAGGAGATTGTGGCTGCCAGTAAAAGATATAAGAGCAGACTTCTTGGTCATCCGAATGATCTCGCTGGTCGGTTGGCAATAGACGAGGGATCGAATAGAAGGCTCACGAGGGTGAGACCTTCAGACCTATTCCTGCTTTTATAAATTCAGGAATGAATTTCTGGGTTGATACCTGAGATCAACCACCATGTTGCCTATCTTATTTGTTTTGTCTCTCGTAAAGTTCATTGCACTCCCTTTTGTATTTCTGTGCAGATCGCTTTATAAATAAATCATTAAAAAAAAATGTTTTTATGACATTATGGCGCTAGCGAAAACCATTTTTTCACTTTGGGTCCATGAAAATGTCATTCTGCAACCTTAAAATTCAGGCAACAGGGTTGAAGATTATGTCAATTGTCGGTAAAATTGTCGGATTGCAATATGTGTAATTATGAAAGAATCACTTCTAATCATATAGTTGCCACATTAAAATTATCATTCATGGACCCTTCTTAAAATATAGGATGGACACAAGTAGAATTTATGAATTTGTTACCACCCACAAAAACAGTGTCCACCAAGTACAAATATTTTTACATAAATATTAGTACTGATAACCCCTCTATGTGCCTATGATAGTAGTTTTCGTGAACAGCGACATTAATTAAGAAAAAACTTATGAAATATCATGTATTCAAATTACAGTTTTGGACCTATTTTTGATTTTTGCTTCCTGAAACTAGGAAAAAAAAGAGCTAGGATCCTAATTTTTTTTAGGAAATGTGAGGCTTAGCACCAGCTATTGAAATATATTGCGATAAGTCATAACTATTGATTAACATAGGAAAAAAATAGTTATTATCAAGCTTGGATCGTATCAAGCATGGTCACTTTCCCACAAAAGAGTGCAAATCATTTACCCAATGCAAACAAAAAGCGGCGAGACATAGCAATGACGTTTCTTATCGGTTTTTGTTGCTGTTCGGTTTTTGTTACTTTTTACCCCAAATGCTCATTTTTTTTAAAACGAATTCTAGAGAAAAGAATCTTTAGGGGAATGTAGGCATGGTTTGCACAGAGTGAACCTTCAAACGATGTGAATTTTCTCTTTGTTTACAAGGAGCTGAATTATCATTTCTCATCTCGTTTAATGACCTTAATAATGATCTATCTTATGGCTAAGAAATTACGAATTAGCTCTTTGCCAACAAAGAGAAAATTTGCGTTGTTTGAAGATTAATTCTGTGCGAACCATGCCAACATTCCCCTATAAAATTCTAAAATGAGTAGTGGCTCGTATTCAAAGAATCCGAATAATTTAGGAAATATCCATCAGTGCATCAATTTTGTAAAATAAGTGGGTAAAAATTGATATCTTCTGCAAGAAAAATATTTCAAAAATAGGCCTAAAAATTTCGGTATTTTTTTTTTATTTTCCAAATTCCATGTTCGAATTCTAAGAAACTTACCACATTAAAGAACGTGTATGGAGGCTATCTATGGGAAAAAGTTTTAAGCTGCTATCTTTTTTATCTTGGAACATATTGAATTTTGAATTTTTCGATTTGTGACTTTTTGCCCCAGTCTCCCCTATTCCAAAAAAATCACAATAGTGCATAATCTAGCCTAGATATTGCACGAGAAATTTTCGAGAAGATAGTTTTTAACGGGATTGGGCAAAGATCGAATATCCTCTTAGAATACCTTATTGATTCCTAAGACATTGATGATTTAATTGTCTCGGGAGACAACTGCTCAACTGGTAAAGTTTGCACTAGAGGGAGATTTCCAGTAGAAACTTGGCATTACTTTTCATTTTGACAATAAACAATTGCACGCCACTTACAATCTTGTCGAAAATCAACGTCCCATTCATCCCCGTTCAGGTGTCCCAAACATTCCCGGCGGGTAGTTTTGGTATTTAAAACCTTTATGTAAAAAACAAGAGCATATAATCTCTGAAATTTTTATAAAAATATGTTCCCAGATTACACTGCTACCTAATTAATTAAGCTAATTCAAAACCTGCTCCAAATGGAAATTTTTCGCTACTCCAAATGGAAACATCATTGTTTTCATGATAAATACAGTACTAAATTGTTATATTTATATATTTTCTGTAAAACAGTTTGATTATTTAGTTAATTTTGCTTTAAATAAAGTTAAAATCCATTCATATTCACAAATTTTAATTTGTTACATTCTTAGAAAAACTAAAAGTGTACCTCTTCACCATCTAATTTTTCATCGATCGACCATGTTTTCCAATGAAAAACACAATAAATTCACTGTTGTTTATTCATTTTTTTTTACATTTATGTCATATTTCTGGCTAATTTTAATTAAACTAGGTGCTAATCGTTATTGGTAACGGTACGTGAAATTTTCAAATGAAATAACTACATATTTTATGAAGAAAAACGGTTTTTCTGAAGTGTTTGTAAATGTTTCAATAGGAAACCCCGGAAATATGATTTTTTTTGGAGAGATTTTCTTATTGTTCTAGATGGGAAAGGACAAAAGACCAGGAATAACAACAATTTTTCCAATTTTCCAAGTATGTTATCAGCTGGAAAATCAATTGAGTTTTCCCTTAGAAAATAAGTTAAAATGCAGTATCGTATAGTTGGCGATGTGGATGAATTTTGATGGATTTTCCGAGGGTTTTCCCACAAGAAAATATTGCCTGTTGAAATAAGTGAGATTGTTTGGGAAATTTTTCAGCTTTTCAGAAAGATTCTGGAAAATTCATTGAATTTCCACTGAAGAATCAGAGTTTAAGGGCAATCTTTATTTCATTATTTAGAGCAATTTGAGGGAAGTTTGATGGCTTTTCCGGGGTGGTTTTTCCCCTGGATGACTTTGGGACATTCTCTGGATTTTTCAAAACTGGCTTAGAACTGAAAACTCGACTGGGTTTTGGATTAGAAATGAAGGTTTAAGTGTAATGTTTGTAGGGCATTTTAAGGGAAGTTTGATGGATTTTCCAGTGCTTTTTCAGGGCTTTTCCAACTGGCCAAGAATATTTTTGTCTGAAAGTGTCCTTTGAGGAATTTTCCCACCTTTCCAAATCCGCAAAATGCAGGAAAATTAGTAAACCTTTAGCTGAGAAATGGAGGTTTATGTAGAACGTTTGCAGATTTGCAATGTTAACCACTTTGAGGGAAGTTTGGTAGCTTTCCCGAGGGTTTTCCCAAAAAGGAAATCTTCCTTTACGGTTATAGTGAATTTGGGAAATTACCTCATTTTTCCGAGTATTTTATCAGCTGGAAAATCAATTGAGTTTTCCCTTAGAAAATAAGTTAAAATGCAGTATCGTATAGTTGGCGATGTGGATGAATTTTGATGGATTTTCCGAGGGTTTTCCCACAAGAAAATATTGCCTGTGGAAATAAGTGAGATTGTTTGGGAAATTTTTCAGCTTTTCAGAAAGATTCTGGAAAATTCATTGAATTTCCACTGAAGAATCAGAGTTTAAGGGCAATATTTATTTCATTATTTAGAGCAATTTGAGGGAAGTTTGATGGCTTTTCCGGGGTGGTTTTTCCCCTGGATGACTTTGGGACATTCTCTGGATTTTTCAAAACTGGCTTAGAACTGAAAACTCGACTGGGTTTTGGATTAGAAATGAAGGTTTAAGTGTAATGTTTGTAGGGCGTTTTAAGGGAAGTTTGATGGGTTTTCCAGTGCTTTTTCAGGGCTTTTCCAACCGGCCAAGAATATTTTTGTCTGAAAGTGTCCTTTGAGGAATTTTCCCAGATTTCCAAATCTGCAAAATGCAGGAAAATTGGTAAACCTTTGGCTGAGAAATGGCGCTTTATGTAAAACCTTTGCATATTAGCAATCTTGACCACTTTGAGGGAAGTTCGATGGCTTTTCTTAGGGTTTTCCGACAGGAAAATGCCCATTGTGTCTTAAGGGGTATTTTAATGAATTTTCTGGACTTTCCAAAACTGGCTTAAAATTGAAAATTCAACTTAGTTTTGGACTAGAAATGAAGGTTTATGTGCAACATTTATAAAAACTTTCTTTTAGGGAAGTTTGATGGATTTTCCAGGATGGTTTTTCCCGGAGAACTTTTGGGACATTTTCTCAGATTTCCAGAAAAGTTAAGGCCTGGAAAAATCAACTTAATTTAGGGCTTAAGAATTAAAATTTAAGTGGAATTTTTGCATCCCATTTTAAGGGAAGTTTGATGGGTTTTCCAAGGCTTTTCCGACCATCCAAGAACGGTTTTGTTTCAAAGTTCACTTTGAGGAATTTACCCAGCTTAGCAAATCTGCAAAATGCGGGAAAATTAGCTGACATTTGACGTAGAAATGGAGGTTTATGTAGAACCTTTGCAGATTTGCAATCTTGACCACTTTGAGGGAAGTTTGATGGTTTTTCTGAGGGTTTTCCCACAAGAATATGTCAATTGTGTCTTTAGGGGGATTTTGGGGAAGTTTCTGGACTTTCCAAAACTGGCTTAAAAACTGAAAAATCGACTGAGTTTTGGCTTAGTATTGAAGGTTTAAGTGCAACGTTTCAAGGGCATTTTAAAGGAAGTTTGATGGATTTTCCATGGGTGTTTCAGGGCTTGTCCAACCGGCCAGGAATGTTTTTTCTCTAAAAGTATACTTTGAGGAATTTCAGCTTTCCAAATCTGCAAAATTCAGGAAAATTAGTAAACTTTTGGCTGAGAAATGGAGGTTTATGTAAAACCTTCGCATATTTGCTATCTGGGACATTTTGGGCAAAAGTTTGAGGCTGATCGGAGGACATTAGATCTTTTCTGTATTAAGAAAAGATATCTGATCCAGAAAACTCGTTAATTTTTCGTTCTTCGATAGCGTTTTGTTCTTTCTTCAATATTTGTTGTTGTTTTTTTTTTTTGTGGATGGAAGCGTATGTGGTGGTTGGCGAGGAGGAAAATGGTGGAAAATTTTGTGCTGAAAATCTCGTCTAGAAATAATGCATATATAAATTTAATAACACCCTCGCCTTAGCAAAAACTCATGAATTATGGAAATATTTTGTGGTGAGAGAAAGACGCTATTCTCAATAATTATACCATCCCCTCCACCCCCTCCCCTGCCCCCCCTTCTTCCACCCATCCACCCACATACATCCCCCTCATTCCTCCCCAAAGCCTCTGATTCGTGCCCGTGCTTTTCTTTGGCTGAGAAGAAGAAGAAGTAGATATGGAAAAGTGTCTGAGAGAGTGAAAATTCGCGCTTGAATTTTCCTCCCGCGCGCGTTTTACTTTGAAATAATCACGAAAATTTTCGGTGAAAAGTGGAGGGGCTGGGGTGCTTTGTGGATGGAAAAGGGGTGGACGGAACCCTGCGCCATCCGACCCCCCCCCCCTCCCTTCCCCGTGGAAACTGTTCGAGAGAAAGTTCTTGTGCGGTTTCTGCGGAGGACGCTCCGTTCTTTGAGCTCGAAGAGAAGTTTTCTTCTCTTTGGGGGCGCGGAAGGGAGGGGGGGGGGGGGAGGGGGCAGGAGGGAGGAAAGGGGTTGGAGAAATGATGAAGAAGAAGAAGGATCGCGCAATGTGGGAAAAGTGGGCATGGAAAAAAGGGAAAAGCAACATAACTCGCACACGTCCCTTCCACCGCCCCGAAACCGTACATCTTTTGGCGCGGAGTTGGAGAACGCTACAAGAATTTTAACCCTCTTCGCATAAAGCACAAAGAACGCGCCTGAACCCCCTCCCACGAAAAAGGAAAATTCGTTCCCCAAAGGCTTATGGAATATTAGAAGAAAATTGTGAAAGCACAATTTCCTTGAGATTTTTTTTTGGAGGGAGAGGAGGTCCTAGATGTCACCCTAATTGCTATCTCAAACAGTTTGATCTGTAGAACTATACAAACTTCCCAAATCTAAACAGAAAGAAGATTTTCTTATTGAAAAAAAAAACTCTCAGGAAAATCCCTTCAAATTCCATTTTAAATTCAATTTAGACCAAATATCTATGGAGAAAATTCATCAAAAAAATTGGTATAAGACAGACATACCCATACCCTGTTGGAAAAGCCTCGGAAAATCCATATTAAAATTTCCACAGAAAAAGAACTCTTTTGATTGAAAATCTGCAAAGGCTCAAGATAAACCTTCATTTCTCTGTCAAAAGGCAACTAATTTTCTTGAATTTTGCAGATTTGGAAAGCTGGGAAAAATCCTTAAAGAATAATTTAAGACAAAAACGTTCTTGACTGGTCGGAAAAGCCCTGGAAGACCCATGGAAAACCAATCAAACTTCCCTTAAAATGCCCTACAAACGTTGCACTTAAACCTTCATTTCTAATCCAAAACTAAGTCAATTTTTCAGTTCTTAGGCAGTTTTGGAAAACCCAGAAAATTCCCTAAAATCCCTCGTAAGACATAATGGGCATTCTCTTGTGGAAAAACCCTCGGAAAAGCCATCAAACTTCTCTCAAAGTGGTCAAGATTGCTAATCTGCAAAGGTTCTACATAAACCTCCATTTCTCAGCGAAAAGTTTACCAATTTTCCTACATTTTGCAGATTTGGAAATCTGGGAAAATTCCTCAAAGGATCATTTAAGACAAAAGCATCATTGGATGGTCGGAAAAGCCCTCAAAAAGCCCTGGAAAACCCATCAAACTTCCCTTAAAATGCCCTACAAACGTTGCAATTAAACCTTCATTTCTAAGCCAAAACTCAGTCGAATTTTTAGGTCTTAGCCAATTTTGGAAAGCCCAGAAAATTCTGTAAAATCCTCTTTGAGACACCATGAGCATTTTTGTGTGGGAAAACCCTCGGAAAAGCCATCAAACTTCCCTCAAAGTTGTCTAGATTGCAAATCTGCAAAGTTTTAAGATAAGTCTTCATTTCTCAGCCAAATATCAACTAATTTTCTTTCATTTTACGGATTTAAACAGCTGAGAAAATTTCTCAAAGGACATTTTCAGACAAAAAGGTTCTTAGTTGGTTGGAAAAGCCCTGGAAGACCCATGAAAAACCCATCAACCTTCCCTCAAAATGCTTAACAAACGTTACACTTAAACCTTCATTTCTAATCCAAAACTATGTCAAGTTTTCAGTTCTCCACCAGTTTTGGAAAGTCTAGGAAATTCCCTAAAATCCCTCTTAAGACACAATGGGTATTGTCTTGTGGGAAAACCCTCGGAAAAGCCACCAAACTTGTCATAGCAGCTCTCTGCAGCATTCTTCCTCAAAATCCAATTTTAATCCAACTTTAATCCAATCCCAATGACTTTTCCGAATTAAAAAATCCTTAAGAAAAACTCTAAAACTTTTCCTCTTCCCCTGTAAAGCGTTTTCTTGGTGAAAATAGCCGGAGTTCAGGGAAATATCACTTTTCTCTCGAAGAAAATTCTTTTGCAATTTTAAAAATTTCACCAAAAATCCAATTCAAAACCGATTTTGATGATTACCACAAAATAAGAAATCCCATGAGATTTCCCAAAAGTTTCCCAAAGGTGGAAAATGGTGTTTTCTTGGTGGAAATTACCCTAAGAACTCACTCAATTTGACCCATTCAAGAAGCCTTTGGAAGGCTTTCACTTTTTTTTTTTTTAAAAAGACTTTCCCATTAATTCAATTTTCATTGGATTTTCTTGGACATTGGTGTTTTTGGAAAATTGGGAAAATTTCCCACAAATCCTCTGAATAGGTCAAAGTGGGTTTTCGTGGTGAAAATGTAGGAAAATCGAGGAAAATCAGCAAAATGAGGAAGAGAGTGAAGGGTTTTTGGTAAAATTCCTCTAACAGAGGTATTTCAAGACGAATTTTAATGATTTTCAATGGATTGGAAAATTAGGAGAAATTCCAATAAAACCTATGGATAGGTCAAAATGAGTTTTCGTGGGAAAAATGCAGGAAAATGCAGAAAAATCCAGGAAAGTCAGCAAAATGAGGAAAAGAGTGTTAGGGTTTTTCGTAAGATTCCTGTAGCAGAGTTATTTCAAGATCGATTTTGATGAATGTAGGTGTTTTGGGAAACGAGGAGAATTTCCCATAAGTTCTCTGAATAGGCTTAAGGGAGTTTTCGTGGGGAAAATGTAGGAAAATCGAGAAAAATCAGCAAAATGAGGAAAAGAGTGTCGGTGTTTTTGGTAAGATTTCTTTAGCAGAGGTATTTTTCAACTGATTTTGATGATTTCATGTATTTTGGAAAATTCGGGAAATTTCTTAGAAAATCTCGGAATAGGTCAAAATGAGTTTTCGAGGGGAAAATGCAGGAAAATCCAGGGAAATCAGCAAAATGAGGAAAAGAGTGCAGTATTTTTGGTAAGATTCCTCTAGCAGAGTTATTTCAAGACCGATTTTAACGATTCCAGGTGGATTGGAAAATTAGGAGAATTTCCCAAAAATCCTCTGAATAGGTCAAAGTAAGTTTTCGAGGGGAAAATGCGGGAAAATCCAGAAAAATCAGTAAAATGAGGAAAAGAGTGTAGTGTTTTTGGTAAAATTTCTGTAGCAGGAGTATTTTACAGCCGATTTTGATGATTTCAGGTGTTTTGGAAAATTGAGAAAATTTCCTAGAAAATCCCGGAGTAGGTTAAAGTGGGTTTTTCTTAAAAAAATACAAGAAAATCAGCAAAATGAAGAAGAGAGTGAAGGGTTTGTTTTTGGTAAGATTCCTCTATCAGAGGTATTTCTTAACCGATTTTGATGATTTCAGGTGGATTGGAAAATTGGAAAAATTTCTTAAATATTCTCTGAATATGTCAAAGTGGGTTTTCATGGAGAAAATGCAAGAAAATACAGGAAAATCAGGGAATAAGGAAAAGAGTGTAGAGTTTTTGGTAAGATTCCTCTAGCAGAGTTATTTCAAGCCCGATTTTGATGACTAGGTGTTTTGGAAAAGTGGGAAAATTTCCTAGAAAACCTTGGAATAGGTCAAAATGAATTTTCCAGAGGAAAATTCAGGAAAATCGAGGAAAATCAGCAAAATGAAGGAAAGAGTGTTATGGTTTTAGGTAAGATTCCTCTAGCAGAGGTATTTATAGACCGATTTTGATGATTTTTTCGCGATTGGAAAATTAGGAGAATTTCCCAGAAAACCTCTTAATTGGTCAAGCTTGCTTTTCGTGGGGAAATGCAGGAGAATCGAGGAAAATCCAGGAAAATCAGCAAAATGAGGAAGAGAGTGTCAGGGTTTTTGGCAAGATTCCTGCAGCAGAGGTATTTCTCAACCGATTTTGATGATTCCAGGTGGATTTGAAAATTAGGAGAATTTCCCATATAATACATAGGTCAATGTATTTTTTTAATTTTGTGACAAATGCTGGAAAATTAGTTTTTGAGGAAAAGTGTGCAAGATTTAGTAAAAATTGTTTATTAGAAATCCATAAACCGATTTAGATGATTGTTAGTATTTTAATAGAAAACGAAGAAGAATTTTGTCTGGGGAAAATGTCTCGGAAAAGCCTTGGAAAGTTAATTTTGAAAGAAAGATCGTTGGGAATGTTCAGTTTTAGGTGCTTTGGTTAGGAAAAGTCCGGGAAAATTCAAGAAAATGAACCAAGATGGAGATAAAATGGTGAAAAATCATTGATAAGCCTGTGAAGAATTGTCATAATTTGAAGTTAAATCTCGGTGTTTTTTTGGTTGAGAGACTTGAGTTGAGAGTGATAAAGTCTAAGAACGAAAGGGATTTACCTTCGACCGAAGGAAAGAAGGGTCAATGGTCAAGAATTGACCACTGAAAAGGGTTGCTAAGACGGGTTTTTTTTTCTCTCGTCCTGGCCATATTTCTGGGGAAAAAGATGTTTCGGAGAAGTGACCAAAAAAGAGGGGTTGAAAACTCACTTTTCTCGTTTTCTAATCGAGACACATTCAACTAACCAAAAGTCCCCTAATACACCTGGATTATAGCCTTCGTGGGCAGGTTTTTCTGGACATTCGTGTTTTCTCCTGACCAAATGCCCATGGGCCCAGTAACAAGAATTTTATATAAATAAAATAAAAGAGAATAAATAATAATAAAAAAAGGAATCAGTACACAATTTGAGTTCATTCGAGAAAGTCTCGGAAAAATACCCTTAAAGGCTAATTTTCGTCCTTTTCTTCCAAGCTCAATTTTCTTTCCTTTCCATCTTTCTTTTCTTTCTTTTTTTTTTTTTTTGAGAAGAATTTTCCTCGAGCAAAAGGCGCGCGCGAAAAGCAAAAGATGGCGGTCGCGCAGAGGCATCTTTTCGCGAATAAAAAGGAGATTCTCTGGTGAGCATGTGTAAAGATTAAGTTAGGAAAAGCATCCCGCCTTTTTCCCAGGAGACACACATACACACAGACATACACATCAACGCCATTTCCCGGTGAAAAACTTTACTCTCTGTGCCACTCAACTCTCGCACACAGGAAAATTCTCACTTTTGCCCGTTTTTCATCTCGAAAAACACCCCCCAAAGCCTTTCCTTCTTTCTTTCCAAAATCACCCAATTCCACCCAAACCACCCCCACCCACCCAACCACCCCCCACATCGCCCCCTTTCAGTGAGTTTTCCCTCGGTTCGGTTTCTAGCAAGGCATCAGCATTTTCAGACCTTTTCCCAGAATATTCCCTTGCACTAAATCTTGCACACTTTTCCTCAAAAGCTGATTTTCCAGCATTTGTCACAAAATTAAAAAAAATACATTGACCTATGTATTATATGGGAAATTCTCCTAATTTTCAAATCCACCTGGAATCATCAAAATCGGTTGAGAAATACCTCTGCTAGAGGAATCTTACCAAAAATACTGACACTCTTTCTCTCATTTTGCTGATTTCCCTGGATTTTCTTGCATTTTCCCTACGGAAACCCACTTTGACCTATCTGGAGGATTTGTGGGACATTTTCCCAGTTTTCTAAAACACTTAAAATCAACAAAATCGGTTGAGAAATACCTCTGATAGAGGAATCTTACCAAGAACCTTTCACTCTTTCTTATCATCCTTATATTTTGCTGATTTTCCTGGATTTTCCTAAATTTTCCCCAAGAAAACTCACTTTTACCTATTCAGAGGATTTGTGGGAAATTTTTGCATTTTTCCAAAACACCTGAAATCATCAAAATCGGTTTATAAATAACTATGCTAGAGAAATCTTATCAAAAAAAAACATACACTCTTTTCCTCATTTTGTTGATTTCCCTGGATTTTCCTGGATTGTCCTGCATTTTCCCCTCGAAAACTCATTTTCACCTATTCAGAGGATTTGTGGGAAATTTTCCCAATTTTCCAAAAACACGTGAAATCATCAAAATCGGTTGAGAAATACCTCTGCTGCAGGAATCTTGCCAAAAACCCTGACACTCTTTTCCTCATTTTGCTGATTTTCCTGGATTTTCTTGCATTTTCCTCACGACAACCAATTTTGACCAATTCATAAATTTCATGGGAAATTTTCCCAGTTTTCCAAAACATGTGAGATCATCAAAATCGGTGTTAAAATACCTCTCCTACAGCAATTTTACCGAAAACACTGCACACTTTTCCTGAATTCACTGATTTTCCTCGATTTTCTTGCATTTTCCCCCAGAAACCCCACTTTGACCTATTCAGAGGATTTGTGAGAAATTTTTCCGGTTTTCCAATCAACCGAGAGTCATTAAAATCGGTTGAGAAATACCTCTGTTAGAGGAATCTTACCAAAAACTTTGACACTCACTTTCTGATTTTGCTGATTTTCCTGCATTTTCCCCCCAGAAAACCCACTTTGACCTATTCAGAGGATTTGTGGGAAATTCTCCTAATTTTCTAATCCCGAAAATATCATCAAAATCGGTCTTAAAATAACTCTGCTAGAGGAATCTTACCAAAAACCCTGACATTCTTTCCTTCATTTTGCTGATTTTCCTTGATTTTCTTGCATTTTCCCCACGAAAATCCACTTTGACTTTTTCAGAGGTTTCAAGAGAAATTTTCACAATTTTTCAATCCACCTAGAATCATCCAAATCGGTCTTGAAAAACCTCTGCTAGAGGAATCTTACCAAAAAAACACACACTCTTTTCCTCGTTTTGCTGATTTTCCTTGATTTTCTTGCATTTTCCCCACGAAAATCCACTTTGGTCTCTTCAGAGGATTTGTGGGAAATTTTTAAAGTTTTCCAAAACACCTGGAATCATCAAAATCGGTTGAGAAATAACTCTGCTAGAGGAATCTTACCTAAAACTCTTCATTCTCTTACTGATTTTCCTGGATTTTCCTGCATTTTCCCCAGGAAAACCTACTTTAACCTCTTCAGAGGATTTATGGGAAATTTTCCCACTTTTCTAACCCCCCTAAAATCATCAAAATCGGTCCTTAAATACCTCTACTAGAGGAATGTTACCGAAAACTGTCCATTTTCTTCCTGATTTTGCTTATTTTCCTGAATTTTCCTGAATTTTCCCCACGAAAACCCACTTTCACCTATTCGGAGGATTTGTGGGAAATTTTTAAAGTTTTCCAAAACACCTAAAATCATCAAAATCGGTGGAGAAATAACTCTGCTAGAGAAATCATTCCATAAACCCTTCATTCTCTTTCTCATCTTGCTGATTTTCCCCATGAAAATCCACTCTAACCTATTCAGAGGATTTATGGGAAATTCCCCTGATTTTCAAATCCCCCTAAAATCATCAAAATCGGTCTTGAAATAACTCTGCTGGAGGAATCTTACCAAAAACCCTGACACTATTTTCCTCATTTTGCTGATTTTCCTGGATTTTCCCCACGAAAACCCACTTTGACAGAATTTTCCTAAAAAATATTGTCATTTTTTTTAAAAATGAAATTTTCAAAAAAAAAAAAAAACTGAACTGATTTAGTGCCCAAAAGTGTCGGAAAACCCCTAGGAAAAGGGACCAAAACTGACAATCTTCAAATATGACTGAGGAATTTCTTGGTGGAAAAATTGTGAAAAAAATCAGTAAAATTCCCTGAAATCACGATGTATTTAAACATCAACTATTCAGATAAAAAGAAATAATTTTCTTATTTTTCTATCCTGTCGGGAAACCATCGGAAAAGTCACCAAACTTTCCTCGAAATGGTCAAGATCGCAAATCTGCAAAGGTTTTACATAAACCTCCATTTTTACGTCAAATGTCAACTTATTTTCCTGAATTTTGCAGATTTGGAAAGTTGAGAAAATCCCTCTAAATCTTCTCTAAGACAAGGACATGTTTACCTCAGCGAAAAAGGCTGGGAAATTCAGGGAAAATTTACTTGAATTACTCTCTAAATGATATCTACAAAGACTGCACTTAAACCAGTTTTTTTGATCAAGACTAAGTCAGGTTTTCAATTTTTAGCCAGTTTTGGAATCTCTAGGAAATTCTATAAAATCTCCCTTAAGACATCATGGGCATTTTCTTGAGAGAAAACCCTAGTAAAAGCCACCAAACTTCCTTAAAAAGTGGTTAAGATTGCTGGTCTGCAAAGGTTCTAGATAAACCTCCATTTCTCAGCCAAATGACAACTAATTTTCCTGCATTTTGTGGATTTGGAAAGTGGAGAAAATTCCTCAAAATATACTTTCAGACAAAAACGTTCTTGGATGGTCGGAAAAGCCCTGGAAAACCCATGGAAAACCCATCAAACTTCCCATTAAACTTTGAGTTCTAAGCCCTAAATTAAGTTTATTTCTCCAGTTCTTAACTTTTCTGGAAATCTGAAAAATGTCCCAAAAACCCTCCGGGGAAAACCATCCCGGAAAAGCCATCAAATTTCCCTCAAAATGCTCTAAATAATGAAATAAATATTGCCCTTAAACTCTGATTCTTCAGTGGAAATTCAATGAATTTTCCAGAATCTTTCTGAAAAGCTGAAAAATTTCCCAAACAATCTCACTTATTTCCACAGGCAATATTTTCTTGTGGGAAAACCCTCGGAAAATCCATCAAAATTCATCCACATCGCCAACTATACGATACTGCATTTTAACTTATTTTCTAAGGGAAAACTCAATTGATTTTTCAGCTGATAACATACTTGGAAAATTGGAAAAATAATCCCAAATTCTCCGTAAGAGTCAAGGAGGATTTTCTTGTTGGGAAAACCCTCGGAAAATCCACCAAACTTCCATCAAAGTGGTCAAGGTTGCAAATCTGCAAAGGCTCTACATAAACCTCCATGTTTCAACCAAAAGTTAATCATTTTTCCTGCATTTTGCAGATTTGGAAAGGTGGGAAAATTCCTCAAAGAATACCTTAAGATAGAAATGTTCTTGACAGGACGGAAAAGCCTTGGAAAAGCTCTGGAAAACCCATCAAACTTCTCTCAAAATGTCCTACAATTGTTGTATTTAAACCTATATTTTTTAGCCAAAACTAAGACGAATTTTCCAGTTTTTAGCCAGTTTTGGAAAGTCCAGAAAATTCCTCAAAATAACCCTTAAGACACAATGTACATTTTCTTATGGGAAAACCCTCGGAATGGCCACCAAATTTGCCATAGCACCTCTCTGCAGCATTCTCCTTCAAAATCCAATTTTAATCCAATTTTAATTCAATCCCAATGACTTTTCCGAATTAAAAAATCCTTAAGAAAAACTCTAAAACTTTTCCTCTTCCCCTGTAAAGCGTTTTCTTGGTGAAAATAGCCGGAGTTCAGGGAAATATCACTTTTTTCTCGAAGAAAATTCTTTTGCAACTTTTAAAAATTCACCAAAAATCCAATCTTAATCCGATTTTGATGATTACCAGAAAATAAGAAAGCTCATGAGATTTCCCAAAAGTTTCCCAAAGGTGGAAAATGGTGTTTTCTTGGTGGAAATTGCCCTAAGAACTCACTCAATTTGACCCATTCAAGAAGCCTTTCAGTGGAAGGCTTTCACTTTTTTTTTCAAAAAGAATTTCCCATTAATTCAATTTTCATTGGATTTTCTTGGACATTGGTGTTTTTGGAAAATTGGGAAAATTTCCCACAAATCCTCTGAATAGGTCAAAGTGGGTTTTCGTGGTGAAAATGTAGGAAAATCGAGGAAAATCAGCAAAATGAGGAAGAGAGTGAAGGGTTTTTGGTAAAATTCCTCTAACAGAGGTATTTCAAGACCAATTTTAATGATTTTCGATGGATTGGAAAATTAGGAGAAATTCCAATAAAACCTATGGATAGGTCAAAATGAGTTTTCGAGGGGAAAATGCAGGACAATCCAGGAAAATCGAGGAAAATCAGCAAAATGAGGAAAAGAGTGTTAGGGTTTTTCGTAAGATTCCTCTAGCAGAGTTATTTCAAGAACGATTTTGATGAATTTATGTGGAGTGGAAAAGTGAGAAAATTTCCCATATTATGAGTAGGTCAAAGTATTTTTTTATTTGGTGAGAAATGCTGGAAAATTAGATATTTGAGGACTGAGTGGAAGATTTAGTTAAAATTGGTTATTAGAAATCCGTGAACCGATTTTAATGATTTTGGGTGGATTGGAAAAGTGGGAAAACTCTCTGGGATTAGCTAGAAACAATAGGTAGACTTTCCGCGGTTTAAGTGCCGTGGGAAATGCTTTCCTAACCATTTTTTAATGATTTTGGTTACCTTCGGAGATATTACACAATTCTTTCAATAAAAATACATATATTAGAGGACACAAGGAGAGCCTTTCTATGAGGTAATACCTGGGAAAAGCCAGGGAAAAGAGTATAGAGCTTCCGCAAGGATTTCCATAGCAGAAAGTCAGTTTTAGACCGATTTTGATGATCTGAATTGCACTGAAATAGTGGGAAAATTCTCAAGGAGATCCTAGGGACATTGAATAGACCTTCCTTTGTGGAAATGCCTCGGAAAAGCCTAAAAAAAAACCTTTGAAGTTCACAGGGAAAAGAGTTTAGGGCTTTCGCAAAAATTACCACAGCACAGCTAGTTTTAGACCGATTTTAATGACTGTATGTGCTTCAAAAAGATGAAGAAAAGTCCCCTGAGCTGTTGCTTAACCGATTTTGTTAATTTTTGGTGTTTTAAAAAGGTGAAGAAATTTCCCATTAGATAAAACAGAGGGAAAATGGAGTTTCCTTGGTGGAAATACCTCAGAAAAGCCTTCAAAATTTCTCAAAAATCAATAAAAATACAATGTGCAGAGTTTTAGTTAGAAATTCCTGTAAAATCTATTTTTCAACCGATTTTGATGATTTTGGATGCTTTAAAAAGCAGAAGAAATTCCCCATTAGATATGGTAGATGGAAAATGGAGTTTTCTTGGTGAAAATACCCCAGAAAATCCTTAAAAATTTCATTAAAAATGTGAATTATTTCTAGAAACGCAATGTGCAGAGTTTTAGTTAAAAATTCCTGGAAAATCCATTTCTCAACCGATTTTGATGATTTTTGGCGTTCTGAAAAGGTGAAGACATTTCCCATTCGATATGACAGATGGAAAATAGAGTTTCCTTGGTGGAAATACCCTAGAAAAGCATTCAAAGTTTCATTAAAAATGTGAATTATTTCTAGAAACGCAATGTGCAGAGTTTTAGTTAAAAATTCCCAGAAAATCTGTTTCTTAACCGATTTTGATCATTTTGGATGATTTGGAAAGGTGAAGATATTTCCCATTGGATATGGTAGATGGAAAATGGGGTTTCCTTGGTGGAAATACCCAAGAAAAGCCTTCAAAGTTTCTCAAAAATCAATGGAAACGCAATGTGCAAAGTTTTAGTTAGAAATTCCTGGAAAATCCATTTCTGAACCGATTTTGATGATTTTTGGCGTTCTGAAAAGCTAAAGAAATTTCCCATTGGATATGGTAGATGGAAAATGGAGTTTCCTTGGTGGAAATACCTCAGAAAAGCTTTCAAAGTTTCATTAAAAAGGTGAATTATTCCTAGAAACGCAATGTGCAGAGTTTTAGTTAAAAATTCCTGGAAAATCCATTTCTCAACCGATTTTGATGATTTTTGGCGTTCTGAAAAGGTGAAGACATTTCCCATGCGATATGACAGATGGAAAATAGAGTTTCCTTGGTGGAAATACCCAAGAAAAGCCTTCAAAATTTCATTAAAAAAGTGAATTACTTCAAGAAATTCAATGTGCAGAGTTTTAATTCAAAATTCCTGGAAAATCCATTTTCTAACCGATTTTGATGATTTTGGATGATTTGGAAAGGCGAAGAAATTGCTTATTAGATACTGTAGGGAGAAGGTGGAGTTTCCTTGGTAGAAATACCCCAAAAAATACTTCAAAATTTTATTAAAAAAAAAAATGAATTATTTCTAGAAACGCAATGTGCAGAGTTTTAGTCAAAAATTCCTGGAAAATCCATTTCTCAACCGATTTTGATGATTTTAGGTATTTTGAAAAGGTAAAGAAATTTCTCAATAAATATAGTAGATGGAAAATATAGTGTCCTTGGTGGAAATACCCCTAAAATGCCTTCAAAGTTTCGTTGAAAAAGTGAATTATTTCTAGAAAGGCAATGTGCAGAGTTTCAGTTGAAAATTCCTGGAAAATCGAATTCTTAACCGATTTTGATGATTTTGAATGATTTGGAAAGGTAAAGAAATTTGCTATTAGATATGGCAGAGGAAAAATGGGGTTTCCTTGGTGGAAATACCTCAGGAAAGCCTTCAAAATTTCATGAAATTGACTCATTTATCCGAACGCTGAGGCATTTATCTTGAGGGACTAAAGAAGAGAAAGTCTAAGGGAAAATTCTAGGAAAATTTGGCATCTCTTTCATATATGTCAGAATGTGATATGAGTAAAAAGAAAAAAAAAGGCAGAAGAGGGGATGAAAAAGGAAAAAGCATTAGAACGCGAGGAAAATGTTTAAGTAAGAAAAAGGGCGAGGAAGAAGAAGGGTTTTTCATGGAAATGGAAGAAATAGTGGCGGGGATATAGGAAAATGTGAAAACGCCATCGCAGAAAATTTTCCTCGACGTTAGAGAAAATGGTTTTTAGGAAAATTCTCTATAGATGCTTTTCCTTTTTCCCATATATATTATACACCATCCAACCACTCCTTTTGCCACCCTTTCTCTGGCATCATACATCCTCCCCCTACCCCCGCCCCCTCCTTCTTCCTCTCTTTTTTAGGAAAATCTCATTTCTCCCCCCCTCGACATTATTTTCACCCAAAAGGCGGGCTATAGAAAGTTTTCTCCACTTGAAAATTTTCCTCTAATTTATTCTCATCTCACTCTTTCTATTATTTCCCGCACACACATCTACATACACATATACACACCCGCATTTTCGGAAAATCCGTCTCCTTCACGATGAAGATTATTGATTTTCCACCACATAAGACCCAGACTCTCTCGACGTCCTTTTTCACCAGCGCGGAAAAACCCAAACCTTAGCTGCCTTTTTCCCAAAATCTCCTTAGCGACACATTTCACATCCCCAACCCCTTTCCCCTCTTTCGCCGACCCCCCTCCCCCCTTTCTGACGCACCAACAAAAAATTTTCCCCGGGAAAATCCTTTAGAGAGAATTTGAAGGAAAATTCACCAAACAACGCCCTTACGTGCAAGGATCTAGCAAAAGATAGCATTTTATTTTGAGGAAAATATTCTTAATTTATTGTCTTCTGATGACTTTTCATGTCAACGGATGAAAAATTTCCCCAGGAAAAACTATGAAAGTTTACCAAAAAAAAATGGAGGGTTTCGTCTAAAAAAAAAAATTATTACCTTAGAAAATATTCCAGAACACTAAGGAGGCTTTCCTAGCTAAATATACGGGGACAGTACTCTACCTTCGAACTTCGAACGTTCATGCCTTCGGACAATGTGAATTTTCTTTTAATCTTCCTGAAGAAATATGTAAATCTTTCAGTACTTTCCTAGATACTCCGGAAAAGTCCCTTGAGATTAATGGGAAAATATTGTAAATCCACTTCCTTAACCGTTTTTGATGATCTCCTGCAATTCTGGATAAGTGAGAAAATTTCCTAAGATGTTAGAGAATAGGGGAAAGTAGTCTCCCTTCGAACGTTCATACCTTCGAATAATGTAAATTTTCTTTAAGTTTTCCTAAGAGACTTATACATTTCTTCAGGTAAAGTAAAAGAAAATTCACATTATTCAAAGGCATAAACGTTCGAAGGGAGACTACTTTCCCCTACCAAAAGAATTTTCCTCTATTGAACATCTCCGGAAAAGCCTCTGAAACAGAGGTGTGCAAAAACGTTTTGAAACCGAATAAACGTCAAAATAAGTTTTTCCAGGAGGGGAATTCTGTAACACTTTGGGCAATGCTATATGACAAATTGGGTTCGAATCTTAGGAGAGCTTTTTCGAAAATGCGATTCCGTAGCCGTGATATTGTCATTTTAGCTCACGTGACATTTTTAGAAGTCACATAATTTGAGATTTCTGGCAATTCAATGGCAATGAATTTTGCTTTAACAAATCAACCAAGACGTGACTGTATTTTCAATAAAATCATCATGTAAAGGGATTTCATTACAAATTCAATAAATTGCATTTTCGAACTCATATGATATGACAAAAAAAAGCTCGAATGATATTGTCAGGTTTCGAATTCACGCGTGACAATACCACGAAAATTACAGAATTCCCTTGCAGGTAGCTTTTTGATCATTGGCGTCCAAGTTTCATTGCAAAATGCTCGAACTCATGACTTAGATTTTATACCTCAAAAGGACTTTCGCATCCGTTTACCATTTACCGGTACTCAACCGATCTAAATTGATTCATAAATCACTCAAAAAATTCCATAAAATATTTTGAAATGAGTAATAAAAATTATATTCGAACAAAAATTACTTATCGGTAAATGACCGTTTCATTAACCGGTTCATGGCTGATTTGAACAGATTTATAAATCACTCAAAATATTTTCCAAAATACACCTCAGGTGCCATTTAATTGAATTAAGGTAAAGTACCCAAGAAGCAAAATAGCTGCCTTATAGAACCAAGTATTAAACAAGTCTCTTAGTGCACTTTTAAAAGACTTAAAGTGAGAATTTTCTTTTGAAATTCCTATAGAAGCTCTTAAGATCCTTAAGAGTGCGCCACTGCACTTATAGTGATCTCAATGATGGAACCAAGAGCGTTATAAGCAAATAAAAAGATTTTTGGTTCTTTAGTGTCTTACTTAAGGAATCCTACAAGACTATATTAAGAAAAAATTGTTTTTTGGGTAGCCTGTAGTCGGCCGGTTTTTTCAACTCGGCCAGTGCGACTATTTATTCAATTTATTTAGATTTGTTATAATATGGTCTTACCGATTTAACATTAGAAGGTGTATTATATTATATATAAAGTAAATCAGTGAAAATTTCATAGAAATTGACTATAAAACGTTAAAAAATTGGTTAAATAATTCAACTTGCCGAGTTGAGAAACCGGCCGACTAGTGGGTACTTTACCTTACGTATAAAAATTATTTATCGGTTATGAATCGGTTCATTACCAATTCAAAACCGATTGGAACTGATTGAGTTTTGTCGGAAATTTCAAGACCTTTCCAACGAGTCCAGATATATTCCTATTCGCTTGATAAATGCACTCTCTAGAGCCTTTTTAACCTCTAACCCTGAAAAAAACCAAAGGATTATATATACTGCTCTCTGCGTGAAGTTCGAGCAGTAAAATCACTTGGAAAGATGAGAAAGGTTTTTCTTCGGGAAAGCTCTGGAAAAGCCTATGAAGTTTATCAAAAAAATTGCACTAATTTCTTGACTTGATGCAAGAGATTTTTTTTTTAAAATAATTCATGAACAATTTAAAAGAAAAAGATAGAAAATTCTCCAGAGTTCTGAAAAATCCTCTAATTTTCAAAAAAAAAAAATAAATAAATTTTCTATAACAAAGAATCACTATCTCACTAATGCAATGGTTTTGGTAAAAAACAATTCACCGGAAAATCCATTTTCGTAACCAATTTTTGGATGATATTGGTTATTATAGGGAAGGAGAGAATATTTGTCTAGAAGTTGTTTGATGACACCAAAAAAAAAGACCTTTTTTTATTGGGAAAATATCCCGGAAAAGTGTTTCAATATAACTTAGAAACTACTATGCGTAATGTACTACTAAAATAAATCACATTTACTACGTTTCTTAACCTTTAAAATGTTTTCTAGAGAAGATACTACAAATAAATTTTCCTCGGCTAAAATGCCTAGGAAAAGCTCTTAACCCTTTAAAGATGATTGGGTCACCTGTGACTAGAGGCCTGCGTACGGCTGCGCGCATGTAATGCGCGCAGCGCGCAAGCTGATTTTTCACGCCGCAGCAGCACAATTTTTTGTGCGCGCAGAATGCGCGCAGCAGCAAAAGTTTTCATGCGCGCAGCATTTAACTTTTATCATTATTTATATTTTTTACATTCTTTTTTCTCGAGGAAAAAGTCTGTCATTTGGAATTACTTTTGTTATTTTCATGTTATATTCAGAGTTTTAATACGTGGAATTACAAATATATTACTATAATTCAAATTTGAGTAATGCTATGACTAAAATTCGACGCAAATAGTGGAAAGTGACCATACTATGGAATAAAGTCTAAGATTTGCAATCCTTTCATGATTTACACACAAATCAAAGCTATTTTCTACTACAGCAAAAAATGTCTTGCTTATTAGGTTCATAAACCTACCACAAACAATTCTTGGAAAACATTAGATTTTCCTCAGGAGGATAATAAAAATTCCGTGACGATTTTTATAACATAATGGTTGGGTGAGGTCCCAACCTTATTCATACCACAATTTAAGTGAATTGAAACGGTACTCAAGAAAAAACTGGTTTGCGGAATCTTCGTTTTTTTTCCTTTTTGTTTTTACGCTTTTGTATTTCCCAGTTTCTCTTTTAAATCTTTGTCTTGGGTAATTTTTGTTTTTTGGAAATCTTGTCTTTCATATATTTTAAATAAGCATATTTTATTAAATTAAATAATGAAATCACATTGTTTTTTTTTTAAGATTTCAGTTTTGTACTTCAGGGCAACGGGAAATTTACTGTTTTGAGAAATTATCAGTATCATCTGTCGGGGTAAAAGGAAATTTTCTGTGTTTTGGGAAGTTTTTAGTTACGTCCTTTGGGGCAAAGGGAAATTTTCTGTGTTCTGGGATTTTTTTAGTTTCGTCCTTTGGGGTAAAGGGAAATTCTTTGTGTTTTGCGAAGTTTTTAATTTCGTCCTTTGGGGCAAAGGGAAATTTTCTGAGAAAATGGAAGTTTTTGGAAAGTTATAAAATATACTTGAGCAAAATGTATGACAGACAAAATTTCCGATAATTGTGGAAAATATATGAAAAACAAGATTTCCAAAGACAAAGTTTCCAAAAAAAACAAAGATTACCAAAGACAAAGATTCCAAAGACAAACTGCGAAAAACAAAAATGTAAAAAACAAAATAGAAAAAACAAAGATTCCGCAAACCGACTCCTTCTTTGCAAATTGTATTGTGGAACACACGGACGATATTTTATACATGAATAACGCAAAATCGCGTTTAATAATTCTTAAACTGTACGTTAGTTATTATCGTTATTAATGAGGAAAATTGGATGAGAAATGCATAAAAGTGTCTGAAAATCTTTAAAGTCGATTTTCTCGGAAACTATGAGAGATAGAAGCCTCATACTTTACACCCTATTAGAGCCTCTTTTAGGCTCAAGGTGTGCGAAATTTCACATAAAAATTTTTAAAGTCGATTATCTCGGAAACTATGAGAGATAGAGGCCTCAAACTTTGCATTCGTTTAGAACCTTGTTTAGGCTTGAGATATTCCAAATTTCAATTGAAAATGGGGTAATTGAATGAGAAACGATCAAAAATGTCTAAAAAGCTTTGAAGTTGATTATCGCGGAAACGAGATCAGGAATCTTTGTTCTTTCTCTTTTGTTTTTTACACATCAGAGTTTGTCTTTTAAATCTTTGCATTCGGTATATTTTGTTTTTTTTTGGAAACTTTGTCTTTGGAAATCTTGTCTTTCATACATTTTATTTTGTACAAGTATCGGAAATTTTGTCTGTCATACATTTTGCACAAGTATATTTTATAACTTCCCAAAAATTTCTTTTTTCTCAGAATACTTACCTTTGCCCCAACGGACGATACTGATAACTTCCCAAAACGCATTTCCCTTTGCCGCAAAGGACAAAACTAAAAACTTCCCAAAACAGAAAATTTCACTTTGCACCAAAGGACGAAAAAAAAAACTTCAAAAACCGTTGTAATTTAATTATTTTATTCAATAAAATATACTAGTGTAAAATGTATGAAAGACAATATTTCCAAAGACAAAGTTTCCAAAAAACAAAGATTACCGAAAACAGATTCCAAAGACAAATTCTAAAAAAAAAAAAAAAACAAAATGGAATAAAAAAACAAAGATTCCGCAAACTCTTGGAAACTATCAGAGATAGAGGCGTCATTCTTTACACCCTATTAAAGTCTTCTTTAGGCTCAAGATGTGCGAAATTTCACTTGAAAATTAAGAAAATTACTGCTCATTTTTAATTTTTTACTGACAACTTTTTATTTTTTATTGTCCATTTTTTATTTTTTCTGACCATATTTTATTTTTTACTGCTCATTTTTAATTTTTGCTGAACAATATTTTTACTATTTTCAATTTCTTGTTGACCACTTCTTCTTTTTTATTGAACTTTTCACTGACCATTTTATTTTCTCAGAGAATTCAGAAAGTTTTTCGTTCAACAAATTCACGTATTTCCTAAATTTTACTTCATATCTACAAAATTAATAAAAATAAAATCCTTAAAATAGACGAATTTTATGTATGAAAATAGCAACAATTTTTTAAATGAATTTTATACATAGTTTAGAATATAATTGAAAATCAAAACATTATTGTTGTGATAATTATTATAGCCTGTTTCTTAACAATTCCTCTTGTATTACAAAATAATAGCAGTACGACCATTAATGTGTAAGGTTCCCGTCTTAAACATTTATTGTTTTTCCTCAGTATTTGGGAGATATTTTAATTTTATAGATTGATGATTTTGGTATATATTTTTGTGGCTGTTTTTGGTTTTTAAAGGATTTTCAACACAGGATACTGGTCAAAATAGGCCTAAAGGCCTAAGACCTTGGTAAGGGGGGAAACAAAAAAAAAAAACAAAAACAAAATAATAGGTGAGATTGTTAAGAATCTCACCTAATATAATCATTGTAATATATTTTGAAAAAAGTTGATAAATATAGTCATTACCACAATATAAAGAAAATTTTCTTAGATTCGTTTATATTTATTAAACAACTTATTAAAAAATCACACTTTAATAAAATTTATTGAGAGAATGACATTTTTGAGAAGTACCTTAGACCTTGAAAAATACAATCAAGGAATGTGTCAAGATATTGGCATGTTATACACGAAATAACGTAGTAATAATTTTAATAGGCCTATTTTGCATTGTACCACATTGCTACAAGATTTAAGACTTGAATAATTTGCAGTAGTTTTCGAAAAAATAAAAAAAATAAAAAAGATTTTAGTTTACACCGTTTCTTCATAGTGATTCTTTTCCAAACGTACGACATTTTTGGGACAGGAATACTTCTCAAACTTACGATTTTTTTTTGGAACAGGGGGAGTATGAAATTAACATCGGTGTATTATTATAAAAGAAAGGGATACCATGAAATGAATAGTAATAACTACAGGGTAATGTCAGATAGAAATCCAGCTTATGCCGAGAGACGACTTAGTGGGAAACTGGTGGGAATGTAGTCTAATCAATATTTTGATTATAATTACGTTAAGTTGTCTCTCGGCTTAAGCCGTAGGAATGTCCAGCACATAAGACAGAACGATGAATATTTTATTAAATTTTGGTAAGTAAGTATAAAATCTTAACCGTAAAAAACAAATAAAAAATAACACCAATTTTAATCTTTAGAAGAAATTAAATCATTATGAGAATTTTAGTATAAAGAATATAACTGAATTTTATTGTTTCAACAATTACCTTATATTGTAATTGATTAAAATGAGACTCATTTTTAAAACTTTCAAGTTTAGTACGACTTCAATAGAGTCAACATATTTGTGTTTTATGTACCTGCTCAAGTTATTAATTGTTGTAATTACTATTTCACTAGTAATAAATTGTCTCTAATTCTTACCAAACAAAAGTACTTTAAAAGTTTTATATTAAACCTGGTATTTTTTTTTTCATGGTGTTTAAAATTTTGATCAAACTTTTTTCTTATTGAATGAAATGTAGACTTGGGCTAATATTTTTGACTTAAGTATGAAACAAAAGTCAAAAATCAAAAGTTTTTTATATTATTTGTTATATTGTTAATATGTCACATCTATTGTGTGAAGAATGTCTAACAGACAAAGAAATTACATACGTTTTTCAGTGAACCGGGAACTAGATTTTCATTGCCTGGTATTATCTTTTTCAATCTCTAGAAAGCAATATTTTCATTAAAAAACAGCTTGCGCGTAAAAAAAAAATCTTGCGCGCAAAAAAAATCTTGCGCGCAAAAACTGAATTTTGCGCGCAAAAGTTGCAAATTGCTCTCCCCCTCTACACGCACGCAGCAAGACATT
Organism: Phlebotomus papatasi; assembly: GCF_024763615.1. Classification (NCBI taxonomy): domain Eukaryota; kingdom Metazoa; phylum Arthropoda; class Insecta; order Diptera; family Psychodidae; genus Phlebotomus; species Phlebotomus papatasi. The sequence continues at coordinate 3,261,435 of NC_077226.1, read as the reverse complement.
TCCGTGCGCAGGGCTCTACCTGTGACCCAAAAATGAAATTTTTCCTATGGCCTTCTAAAGCTGTATTATGCTATGGAAAGTTAGAAAAAAAAAACATATTTTTTGACCCTCGATTTGTGACCTTCTCGTCCTTAAAGGGTTAAGGGTCAGGAAATAATATTGCAAGGTTTTTGATGATCTTGGCTACGTTGGAAAGGTAAGTAAATTATCTAGACGATATAACAGATACATTGCAGATTTTTCTGGTGAAAATTTCCCAGAAAAGCTTTTGACTTTACTCTGATCTCTAATATTTATTATCCAGTCAGTTTCAGTGATGTCTGAAATCTTTACGAAAATAATGGCGAAGACTTTAGAGATTTCTTCTAAATAACCGCATAAAAGAGGTCCATATTCGGGTGAATGGGGAACTTTTACATCCTAAATATAACAAATATTTATTTTAGATATAATCACGTCATCTTGTACGGTAAAATGTATCGAATATAACTTAATAAAAATATAATCACTATACAATATCAATTTTATAACTACTGATCGCAGAATTGTCATTACTTTACCATTTTCATTTAAGGCTTGCCCAAAAATTTTCCTCAAATGAATAATTTATTTATCTTGAACGATTTTAGTCAGATTTCCATGTGTCTCATGCATTTTCAATGCGTATAAAGATTTAGTGAATAAAATTTAATTTGCGACTTGAAATTCTCAAAGAAAATCTGGGAAATTAAAGAAAATAAAATTGAATCTATTTTGGGGTGCCGTGTGGTATTTCGGGACACTTTTTAGCATTTTCAAGTTTCAAACAGATTAACGACTTCCCGAATTATTTTTTTTTCTTTGTTGATACAAAGAGACAGATAATCCTAACCGGCTTATGTAGGTGAGATTTTTAACGTGAGCTAACTCGGAATGGATGCAAATTCAATTTGGAGCTAAAGTTGAGGGACAATACGAGGGCAATCCCAGAAGTCCCTGGCCTCGGATGATGTCCAGGATGTTCAAATACACGCATTTGACCATTTGTCAACAAACTTATGGCCGACAAGAAATGATCATTTCTTTTATAAAAGAATAATTTCTGATAAGAAAGCTAGTGATAAGCCTAGATCAATTTATTGCAAGTGAGCTTCTTAACGTGAGCTAACTCCGAACGCTTGCAAATTTGATTTGGAGTTCGAGTTGGGGGACGATGCGAGGTCAATCCAGAAGTTCCTGTGCTTAAATAATGACCAGGATGTTCAAAACCACGCATTTGACCATTTGTCAACAAACTTTTGGCCGATAAAAACTAATCAATTTTTTTAGAAAAGAATTATTTTTGATATGAAATCTAGTGATAAGCCTAAATATCATGGAATATAGTATATATACCATATGGAATAAGTAAATATAGACTATGCTAAATGAAAGCATAAACTGAACTTACCGAAACTCTGTTAAATGGTTTTTTTATAGTGATAATTTTCGTATATCGTCAGTTGTGTCTACCTCTGTCGTATCTGCATTTCTTTTGTGTCAGCATTTCACGCAAGAGAGGACGTCTGTATTGAAAACAAATGCAGATACGACAGAGGTAGACGCAATCGACGATATGTCTTTGACTAACCCTTATCTAGTTTTTGTTCGTCAGTTTTCAATCTTAAAATATCGTTCTTGATCTTATTCCATGCAATGTTTTTTGTAACATTCCTATCATTTCTCATTAGGTAGCATTAGGTACCGAGTAATTTAGGAGCTTCACCTGAGTGTTTTGTCAAATGGCGTAAGGTTTTTTATTAACAATAATCAAAAAGCCGCGCAAATGAAAGATTTTAAATGAAATGAAAGAGATTCTGAACGTGAGCTAACTCCGAACGGTTGCATATTCGATTTGGAGCTGAAGTTCCGGGACACCATTAGGTATTAGGTAGCATTCAGGTTCAGGTATTTTGACGATCTTCAGTGAGTCCTACAGATCGTTAAAAAAATTCCCTATTGGATCACTCTATTGTATATAATTTTCCTTTTGGTGGAAAATTATTTAAAAAGAGGTGGCATAACGTCCGAGGCTTTGCGATCTGCTCGAACTCCCGTTAAAAGTTGTTTTGCAAAATTTTCGAATGTATATCAGATTGATATTAAATTAAATTTGTCTGTAAATCATAAAATAACCATATCTAGATGGAAAATTGACTGAGAAAAAGACATTTTCAAAATCATTGACCAGTAGCCTTGAAATAATAATTTGTTCTGAAATAATTTTATAGAATTGTTTCATAAAATTCTTCTTCATGACTCTTTGATTTGTTTTATGGAAGAAATCTCTTAAAACTCGTTGGAAATGCCTTGGAGATTTCCGCGTTGTTTGATCATCAACTCAAACTGAATTTTGCTATTTGATTTTCCGATAGAGGCGCTGTGTACTACTCTGAGGTAAATATTGCACGGCTTTAAAAGTTTCAACTATTCAACATTGGTGAATCTTTGTTTATTTTCTTATTCACAATTTCTAGACCACGCATATACTAAGGGGAAAGCCAGAAAGTATTTTGTGTCACCAGGTTACATATTTCGAAATCTCAGGAAAAGTAAAACACAGAAAATTAGGTTTTTTTCCAGAAGATTCTTCTTTTATTAATAATATTTTATGTTGCTTTTTTTGTGATAATTTCTTGATATTACCACAAGTGAAAACATTGAGTTAGAATATTAAGATGAAGTAATATTATTTTCATGTGATAAGAGGAATAAAAGGATCATAAATATTGCTTTTTTTTTTAAATATAGGAAAGAAATAAAGTTCAAATAGTGAAGAAAAATTATTTTCGACTTAAATTTGTCTATAAATCACCACAAAACCATCTTGAAGTTAAAAATTGTTCAAGAAGAGGGTATCAAAAAGTCAGTACCCTTTTAATTAATAAATTTACCAAATCGGGTGAAAATTAGGCTTTAACCTTGAATAATTCAAGATGGTGAATTTTCCGGTGATAGGTGTCTAAGGGCGAAATGTTCAGCTGGACTATCTCCATAACATATCCAAAACTGAAGGAAATCGTTAGGGCCAATTTTTTTTTTTAAATTAGAAAAACCTCATTTTTTGCCTATTTTTGGGGGATAGGGAACGCACGAAGGGGGAGGGGGTAAAAACAAAGAGATTACTTTCGAGACAATGTCATTTGAGGAGGGGTCACCGAAGACCCGGAAGTTGATATCTCATACCGTTTGAATTTTATATGGGTCAAAAGACTGAAAAAGTGCGAGAAACAGTATTTTTTTTTTAAAAATAGGACTAGGGGAAAGTGACCATGCTTGATACTGTAAAATGATGTCCGAGTTTTGGATTTTCTTTCTGACTACCGTATAAATCGCAGCGGTTTTTCCACTATGACAAAAAAATGTCTCACTTATTAGGTTCATAATCCCACCTGAAGTAATTCCTGGAAATCCTTCTAATTTCCTCAGAAGGAAAATGAAAATACAGTGGCGATTTTTATAAAGGTTGGACCCGGTTCCTACCTTTATAGAGATTTTCCCTACCTATATAAGCCCCATTTCCGCTGTAAATATTACTCCGGACACAAAAAGTGACACATTAATATTTAGACAGATTTCTAATCTACCTGATTAATTTGTTTGCAGAAGAGATAATATAATATAAAATCACTTTTAAGCAATTTTTCTAAGACGTATTTTCACAACACAAATGAGACCATTTTCCTAAAAGATGAACACGAAAGTTGAAGGTTATGTCAATTGACATAAACGAAAACAAAAAAAAATCTGGTGATACGGTGAATAATATCGCCAAAAAAATCCTATTTTCCAAATTTTTAAGTTAATAAGTGGAGTGAAGAAACGTGAAGAGGAAGACGACACAAGTGAAGCTCTGTGACGCCTGATCTCCTCTAAAAATTTCTTTGGAGGCACGCACAACTCCCTGAAGATATCCCATCTACACAGCAGCAGAATTCGGGATTTGGTACAGAATTAAAGCTTTATCGGATGCATAGGACTATCAGTAAAAATTTTTGAGAAACCCTCAGAGGCAGTTAAGCATCTCAAGCGGTTTCCATCGAGTAAGATGTGATGTCGCTCTCCTCTTACGGAAACCATTGAACTCAAAGTTCACTGCTGACTTTCCCGAAGATCGCCCAACACCAGAAATTGCTGTAGTATTTTTTCATCTCTTTAGTTTATTGTAATACTGTTAATTAAATAATACAATATAAAGTATTGATGTCACTACTTTCAAGAAACGGATCCATCTCTTCTCAGCTCTGTTGATCTCCTGTCTTTTGGCGCGGTGAGAATTTGCTGTGATACCAATTTGTTGACCATATCCTTCTCTTCTACCCCCATCATCAGGGATACTTTCTGTGACTCCAGAACCATGTGAAATCTGGAAACATGTTGTCTACAGGATTTAAAAAAGCTTGCAGAAGTGTCCTGTCCTCAATTCTCGATCTGTTTCGAAGATTAGTCTGCATTGACTGTCTCATCCAAACTGTTGCGTTTCTCGCTTCTCACTTTGTTTTTCACCATCTTCTGGATCTTCTGCGTAAATTAATAGAATATATTTTATATTGTATTTATCGCTAAAATGAATAAAATAATTAACTCACCTTACTTTGAACTGAATCACAAAATGTTTCACAATCTTCATGAACTTACTTCTTTTGAAAAAAAAGACAAAATATGAAAGTGAGGTTATGTTAAAGATACACAAAAATCAGTTATAAGCTGTAGGAGCTTATGGGAGATGTGATTCTTTCATTGTGAAATCGGTTTGTGCAAACTTAAAAAAAATATTCTTATGTGAAAATAATGCAAATTTGTTCCATAAATACTCAACTGCGGCATAACTGAGTCAGATTATTTTTGGTTTACTGGCTTTAAGTTTTTTTTCTTTCTAGATTCTAGTATTCGATCAAATCGCATGATTGCAATAGGTGTGAGGACGAAAGAATCTGACATAATGATAGTGAATTATCAAGCATGGCTCTTTCTTATTTTAAAGCATGGACACAGGCAGGATTTATTAATTTTCCACCACCTACACAACAAGGCTTTCTTATGAAAAAGATTTTTCCAGAAATATTAACCATGGTCAACCCTCAATGACCTGTAATTGAAATTTCTTTTGATAAATAATATTAACTATGAAAAATCGTATGAAATATCATCCATCGAAATTACAGATTTGGGTCTATTTTTGATTTTTGCTTCCTGAAACTAGGAAAAAAGGGCTAGGCTCCCAATTTTTTCAGGAAATGTGAGGCTTAGGACCAGCTATTAAAGTATATTGCAATGAGTCACAATTATTGATTAACATAGGAAAAAATTAGTTATTATCAACCTTGGACCTTATCAAGCATGGTCACTTTCCCCTATTACCGTTATTTTTCCGATCCATCACCGATTGTGACCGATGCAGTCGGGTTCAGGATTAAAAGATCTTTCAAAAATGTCTAAAGGAGAATGGTCAAATCCGGTTCCGGAATCGCCACGAACGGGACCTATGTCATTGGATAGACATTAGTATAGGTAACAACTTTTGTTCTGGAATCAATGTTCTAAACCATGGAGGAACAGTTCTAGAGCATAAAATCTATTTTTAGAATGATGAAGAATGATCAAAAGTATATGGGCGCTGGTTCATCTTCATACAAAGATTAGAGTAGACGCATTTTGAAGATATTGATATAAGGTTGAGAAAAATTCCGGGACCCAGGACGATAAATGCTGGGAGTCCTTGTAAAAAAGGCCTTTATCCTTCCGAAAAATCGTTGTTTTGACTACGAATTATACAAGAACCGCTAAAATGATCTTGATGAAATTCGGTATAGGGTCAGTGTATGTTTTAAACTTTTTATTTATGCATACCACCCCCTCCCTCCACCCTCCGTTCTGGTAGCCCTCATACAAAATGGGGGCACTTTACCTTATAACTCCTTTCTAAGAGGATGTAGAAAGCTGATATTCAACAAGGGAACAAAGCTTATGGAAGACACATCAACCATACATGTTAATCCCCTCCTTCATCACCCCTTCTAGTAATCCTATACAAAATGAGAACATTTTGACCTCTTTTCTGAGAAGAAGTAGTTTGTTTGTAAAAGAATGAAAAAAATGAATAACTAATAACGTTAACAATAATTTTCTAGATTTTATATGCATTTATAGACATCTAGTCGAATTACAGCTTTCTGCCTCCTCTTAGAAAGGAGTTATAAGGTAAAATAGTCTTATTTTGTATGGGGGCTACCAGAAGGGGTGATAGACGAAGAGTTTGGGCAGTATGGTTAAAAAGTCTTCTTTAAGCCTTGTTTCCATGCTGTATTTCAACTTCCTATCTTTTCTCAGAAAGTAGTTATAAGGTGAAATGCTCTCATTTTGTATGGGAGCTACCAGAACGGAGGGTGGGGGGAGGGGGTGGTATGCATGAGTAAAAGCTTTAAGTAATACACTGACCCTATACTGAATTTCATCAAGATCGCTTTAGCCGTTATTGAGTAATTCGTTGTCAAAACAGCGATTTTTCGGAAGGATAGAGGCTTGTTTTACAAGGACTCCCAGCGTTTATCGTCCTGGATCCCGGCAATTTTTCAATCTTATATCAGTACCTAGAAAATGCGCCTACTCTCGTTTGTGGCGATTCTGGGACCAGCGCCCATATACTTTTGACCATTCTCCTTTAAGACTTAGGCTGCTATTCTGTCTTCTTTATAATTTTTTAAGATTTTGCGGAATTTGGAATTCTTGTTACAGTCAATCCAAGGTGGAGCAATTCTGCCGCCAAGAAATTTTATGGCAAAAATCGAACAAGATATTGTCGTGCAGCATCATCTGCGGAATTGTTTGACACTGTGTGTTTACAGTGGTTTTGTTATTTTTCACGAAAAAAGCATTAAAATATCTTTATTCAATTCAATCTTGACAAAACTTTCACTTTACAAAATTTAAAAGGACCTCTAAACTTTCCTTGGATCGTACAAGAAAATATATGGAACTGTCAAAGAATTTTTGTATGAATTGAAAAATTCTTGGATGTCGAATATGGTACAGTAGACTCTCGCAAATTCGGCTCTTTTAAGATCGGGCTACTTTATAATTCGGGCAGCGGTTACATTTGAAAAAAGATTGTTGTCATTTTTCAAGTTTGATTATGATTATCAAATGAATCAAATATGCTCAAATTTGGCATGGTTTGTCTTAGTTTTGATGTGATTTTGCATTATTGAGGGATTTTCATGCAATTTACGATATATATCAGTGTGTAAACTCAATATCTATATGCACATGTCGCCCGAATTTCTGTCTAATTCGGCTGACATTTCGGTCCTATATGCCCGAATTTGAGAGAGTCTACTGTAATTTGAAAATTTTGTTGGAGACTTTATAACAAGGTCAAAAATTTTTGGAGAGTACTAATATTTTAGAACTTTATATTTTTTTCTGTGAGAATACCAAATTTCTTGGATCTTGCTCAGTTACAAAATTATAAAGATAGCAGAATAGCAGCCTTAATTTCACTAAAATTTGCCAGATATAGTGCATAAACGTCAAAAAATTAATAAACAACAATCAGCTTACTTGCCTTTTTTATTAGAAAAAAATGGTCGATCGATGAATTTTTTCGACGGTGAAAAGTAACACTGTCAATTGAGATGAGACTTTTAAATGTTAAAACTTATTAATATGAATGGATTTTCGCTTTATTTGAACCATAAGGAACTAAATATATTAAAAATGTACCACAGAAAATGTATGAATAAAACAATAAGTTGAGTATTTATTGTGGAAAAAATATGTTTCCATTTGGAGTAGCGAAAAATTTCCAATTGGAGCAGGTTTTGAATTAGCTTAATTTACCCTATTACCTTTATTTTTCCGATCCACCACCGATTGTGACCGATGCAGTCGGGTTCAGGATTAAAAGATCTTTCAAAAATGTCTAAATTTGTCCAAATCCGTTAAAAATTAGACCCTCCAGGGTGGTTGACCTTTGACCTTGAATAATTCAGGATGGCGATTTTACCGGTGATAGGTGTCTAAGGATGAAATGTTCAGCTGGACTACCTCCATAACATATCCAAAAATGAAGGAAATCATCAGGGCCAATTTTTTGCAAGGTCATAAAACATGTTTTTTGGAGGGGATAGAAGGGGTGGGGGGTAATTTGAGTAAGTTAGTTAGATAGAACGTATTGACTTCTGGTGTGGAGGGGGGTCACCGAAAACCGGAAGTCAATATCCAGGGGGGGTGCCACATTAGCTTTGAAAAATGTGACCGATTTTAGTATAATTTTTTTCCTGTTTTCGTACACATTTCACGAGATATCTCCAAAACTACGTAGGTTGCCAATTTGGGGTTTTCGGTTGCCTCTTCGTTATTAAATTGGCTTTCATTTTGTATTAGTATTATTTGCTAATTTATTCTACAATGACAGAATATAGTTAATAAACTCAAAAGTTTTTTCGGCACGCTAGAAACATATGGGAAGCATAGGAAACGTCATGCCCCTGTCGATATCTCTCACCGTTTAGCAGCTACGATGGTGGAGTTCGAGCAGTTAAAAACATTATTCATCCATTTCGTAACGGATTTTAGGTAATTTTCCTTTTTTTCCTTGTTAATTTCCCTTCCTTTTGGGAAATAAAAAAAAAATGAAATATATATTCAATTGTGTTTCTTCTTCTTTGCTCAACATTCAAATAAAATTCTCCCCTCGCAAATATCATTTCAAAAGGGCACAGAGGGCAAAAGCCTTGGAAAATTTCTAAGGTTTTTCCCTGAGAAAAGAGCTTTTTTTTTTGAGAGAGAGAGAGAGAGAGAACGAGAAGAAAGGAAAAGACACCACTGAAAGAGGGTTTTCTGAAGGGATTGGATTGTGAAGAAAAATGGGGCCATTGCTATGGAAACTCACAAGAGGAAAATTTCAAGTGTTGGCGGCAATAGGCTTTTCACGATGGAGATTGCGGCGGGAGGAGGGGGGGGGGGAGTGGGTGGATGGGGTGAAAAGGGAGAGAAAAGAGGAAAAAGTTTTACATATATTCGCGTGGAAAATTTCTAGTGCCTCTCTCTCCACATGGCTTCGGCAAAAGCGAAAATTTCTATACCACTTTTCTCCACATTCAAACTATACAGAAATTTTCTCTTAATTATATATGTATATATATATATATATGTAGATATATATGTGTATTTCTTAATCCTCACACCATTTTGTGCGCGAACAGAGTTTTGCCCTCAAAATAAATTTTCCAAGGAGTGCGCATTTTCTTTCTCAAACCCAGCAAAATTATTTCGCTTTTCCCAATCTCCCCATTTCTAACGCCCCCCCCCCCTCCCCCACCCTCCCCCTTCCCCCATTCACTCTGGATCCCTGTTCACATTTAATTTTCCCGCAGATGAAAAGAGAAAGCCAGGGAAATGTTTCTCTACAGAATTTATTATTCAAACTCTCAAGTATTTTCATCTAAGTATACTTAAAAATCGGTTTTTTTTTAATTACTTTCTTTTTTTTTTAAATAAATTTGGTGTTAAGAAAAAGCGCCGAAATGTAGACTAATTGCAGTGGATAAACATTTAAAGAATTAATAATTAGAATAATTTAGAATATTTTAGAAAAAAATTAGTTTAAAGAAATAAATGAATAAATTGGATATCGAGCAGTATTATATCAAAATAATAGAGATTGAACACAATACTGAAGATGATTCTAAAGGTATAGGGGAAACCTTTGCAGCTTAGTGCAGAAAAACGATGTCCACAGTTTCAAAGATTTTTAACCAAATGCCACACAAGTCGAATCACTTTATATCAGTCAGTATCACTATCTCAAAAATATCTCTTATCAAGGGGTGAATAAGTGGCTCTCAGAGTGTACCGATAGTGACGATCTGGTGCTAAAAATCAGCAGATCGACACTATTTTGCGAAGAGATTGACAGATCGGCGCAATTTGGCCAAATTTTTTCAATTCAATTTCAATTCAATTCAATTTATTTTCATCTCATTACGTCTTTTTACCCCCCCTTCCCATGCGTCCATCGCCGTCTTAGCGTTGATTCCAGTCTCCAGGACTAAACGATGGAAACGTCCTTTCACAGACTGTATGTTATTTGTTACAAAGTCATTGTTACAATTACATTGGGAATAGGCCAGACATAAGACAGAGTAGTAAAACCACTTCCGAGCCAAAAGGCTGTTTGGAAAAGTGGGTGTTTTTTATACTAAAAAAAAAACTACAAAAAAAATTAACAAAAAATATCAATAACTATTAACTAAAATAGCTAATCACCATAAAGCTGGGTCAAAAAAAGAGCCGGGAGTGAGGCACCACAAAAGTTCAAAAAGTCAAAAAAATTTCAAAAGTTCAGAAATCAGCACTTCACTAGAGAAACACCTCCTAATGCACATATCTAGAGTATAAAATGTCATTCAGAACTGGAACCCCACCATCTAGAAAATGTCTAACTGCTTTTAAGTTCATTGGGTTCACTAATCTCCGGAGATTGTTGATAATGAGCGGCGCAAGGTAGTTGAAGGATCTCCTAAATGATTCAGAACGTGGTCTGGGCAACGTTAGCATACCAGCTCTTCTGGGATTACCTTCTCTCACAAAATATAGGTGGTCTCCACAATTCTTAAAGTAAAATGAGGACACTCTATATACAAACAGGCACTTGAACGGTAGAAGATTCCATAGTCTAAAAAGAGGACCCGAAGAGTGTCGCCTGTTGACAAACGACATAGTTCTGACTAAGGCTTTCTGAGAAACGGATATTGGGCGTAGATTGACATCAGCTGCACCACCCCAACACAGCAATCCATACCTCAATCTGGACTCTCCAATAGCACAGTAAAAAGCCCGTAACAGTTCAGGTGAGCAGGACGAACGCAGCCTGTAAAGTTGCCTCTTTAAACATTTGAGATCCTTACGCAGCATTGTCGTGTGTTCGCTCCACTTTAATTCGTTGTCCAGGAACATACCCAAATATTTATAATTTCGGACAAAATAAAGCTTTATGCATATTGGCGCACAACAAGCGCCGGAAATCCTCTCACAATTCCATGAATGAGCAATAACATGGTCACCATCTTCAGGACCTCTCCCTCCAAAGCTCATAGCTACCGATTTCTGACTCATAATCATTCTGTGGTAACACAGCCACTTATGCGACTCAAATCAGACGCCATGTCGCCTCGAACCACAGAGCCACTAACTCCGCTATACACAAGAGCAATGTCATCCGCATAAGCAGTAACACTTCCAGCGAGATCCATGCAAAGCAGACTATTTATATAGACCAAAAACATTAAAGGGCCTAAAACGGATCCTTGAGGCACACCTGAGAGGCACTCAGCCGGGGTACTAATTCCATCCGGAAACACTCTGACCTGCTGGGACCTCCCACAAACATAAGATTCCAGCCATTTTAAAGGTACACCTCTAAAACCAGCCATCTCAAACTTTTCCAACAGTATCGCGTGATCCACAGTGTCAAACGCTTTGGTTAAATCGACGAATAAACTCGCTGTTTCCGCTGTGTGATCATCATTGATTCCGTTCCAGAGAGCACCGGTAAACCTCAGCAAGGCATCCTCACAACCCCTTCCCGGCCTAAAACCATGTTGGGCATCAGACAAAAATTCATTGGATGCCAAGAAATTGTAGATACGACAATGTGCCAGCCTTTCAAATACTTTGGAAACTGAGGTTAAAAGAGAGATGGGCCTGTAGTTTGACATCGCCTCCCTATCACCCTTCTTGAAAAGTGGGAGCACCATAGCTTTCTTTAAATTCTCAGGAAAAATCCCAGAGCCAAAGGAGAGATTCACCAGATAAGTCAAAACATCCACAATGGTAAAAGCCACTCGCTTAAGAGAAGCAGCTGGAATACCATCAACGCCAGGAGCGCAGTTCTTGAGACCTTGTATCGTTTTAAGCACCTCAGAGCCCGTTACCGGATCAAAGAAAAAGCTCCGGACAACAGATTTTTCATGGGAGGAAAATCCAGCTGGTGGTGTAATGCCTGCCGTTAGTTGCTGAACTATGTTCACAAAAAAAAAATGTTAAATTCATTGCTGATTTCATTTCTATCAGTGAGAATACAACCAGCTCCAGACTTGACACTCTCAATAATGTTAGGAGCCCTACCCCTCAATGCGACTTCATTCATGAGTGCCCAGCACTTACGATAATCAGTCTTATTACGACAAAGCTCATTGCTGTAATACGAATCTTTAGCTTCCTTCTCTAACCTCCCTAGAAATTTTCTTGCTATACGCCACTAAACGCAAGTTCTCCGGATGCTGGCGGGCGCGCCTAAGCAGTTCATTCTTAACACGGATTTTTTTGCATAACCATTTTGGAATCCAGGGTTTAATTGGGTGATTTTTCCTAGAAACTGCCTCTTCCACCGTACAAAGATCAAGATATTCTCGCAAGCGACGAACAAAGATATCACAGCCCAGGCTCACGTCAGTAATGTCAAAGACATCCTGCCATAGCTCCAGTCTCAGACACTGATTCACTCTCTTCCAGTCAGTCCTCCTTCGCCCAGATGTCCCGATATCAGACCGAACACTTCCCGCAACCGTATCAGACATACCGAGAACATGAATCAGCATGGAGTGGTCAGAGACATTAGCATGAATAATAGATGTGTTATTCCTAATACGGGGATCACCTACTCTACCGAAAATGTGATCTATGCAAGTTTGAGAGCGTTCAATAATCCTAGTGGGTTTCAAACTCCATGACTCCAAGCCAAATATTTCGGCAGATCGGCACAATTTAAAGAAGAAATCGACAGATTGGCACTCGAGTGAACCGTGAGCGGCACAGTTATCTACCATGCACCATGTATCGGCCAGCTTGCAGAAGATATCGACTACCAAGATAAAATAAATATTTTAAAATTACTAACTATGTTTAACTCTTTCGTCTCTTTTGGGACTGTAGTACCCAAAGAAGCATATGCATTTTCTATGAAAAACAATGTTTTTTTTTTTAATTATTCAGAACTGATAAAAATCCGATTCTTGTGGATGATTACAAACTATAAGGATGTCCAAATGTAAGATATTTTTTGTAGGACCTCAATTAATTCTTGAGCTTAGATATTTTTGATTAAAAAAATTGTGAAATTGGCTTGCAAGCATATGCTGCGGTCCGGAAAGAGTTAACCAATTATCTAAGGGCGTTATCACACTTGCACATTAAAATTTTAATGTGATTCACATTAATTGTCGCTTGTGAGCGTCTAAATATGTTATTTGTGTCTTTGAGTCACTTAATATTTGGGGTTTTTCTATTTATTGATAAAGAAGTGGACTTGGTATGCAAAAAATAACTTTAAATTTACCTAAAGCAAAAATATTTTTCACATTAAAAAATTAAAGAGAAAATCACATTAATTTTTCGCATTAATGCTATAAATCAATTTATATCACATTTTGCGGGCCCAGTCTACCTTTTTATCAACAAATAGATCAAATTTTGAATATAAAATTATTCAGACACACAATTTACACATTTGGACTCTCACTAGCGACAATTAATGTGAATCACATTAAAATTTTAATGTGCAAGTGTGATAACACAGTAATGCAAAATATATTGCATTTATTTATATGTAACCCAAGAAGCATTCATTGCTATAAACTAGTAGAGATTTCAGATATCTGTAGGAAAATTATGGCGAAGACTTTACATATTTGAGTAAAATGTGTAAAATGTATGTTTGAGTTTAGTACACACCATGATTTATTTATTCATGTTGATTCATGACTGGCATATACAACCTGTGAAAGAGTTTTCTACCATTTTCACTCTGGAAGTTGGTCATCAACACTAAGACGGCGGTGGCCGCAGAAAGAAAAAACTACATACTCTCGCATGATCAACAATTTGTACTTCTAAAACATTGTGATGAATAAATTATATATCTATCTATCTATTTCTTCTTTATAACCGCATAAAAGAGGTCCATATTTGGGTAAATGGGGAATTTTTACATCCAATATACAATAATTATTTATTTTAGATATAATCACGTCATCTTGTATGGTAAAATGTGTCGATTGTAACTACACAATACATAATCACTCTATATTGTCAATATTGTAACTATCGGTTGCATATCTATCGTTTCTTTCTGTTTTTTTCTTCAAATCTTTCTCAAATATCCTAAGGATCATTTATCGCCATAAACGAGTAGAGATGTCAGATATCTGTAGGAAAATTATGGCAAATAAGGTGAAGTTTCCTCGAGTCGACTGCCCCTCAACTCGACCACTCTGGGTTCCTCAAATCGACCGGTTGAAATATTTATTCAATTTATTTACATTTACAATAATATTTATCGAATGGTTTAACATTATAGGGTCAATTATTTCACAATTAATTCAAATCAGTGAAAATATCATAGAAATTAATCATAAAAACACTGAAATATCATAAAAAGACGGAGCGTTAAGGTATTTCTTAAATAAAAATTTGCAATTTTTCATTAAATTATGGCATACTTTTCGATATTCTTGACTCTTTCTTAAGGAATTATTAGGTGAGATTCTTAACAATCTCACCTACTATAATCCTAACAAAATTTCATGTCGTCCGATCGACCTCAAATTTGGCCAAAATGTGTTTCGCCACTTCCTGATTCCGAATATATATGTGGCTAAGTTACGTTCCCGGCCGGCCGTCCGGCCGCTCTTTGGAGCTTAATAGCTCCTAAACTAAAAAAGATATCGACTTGCGGTTTTCGGCAAAGGTTAAATATCGTATGAAAATTGCAACATGGTGCATTGACCCCCCACCCCCCACCCCTCCTTCCGCCATTTTGAAGACCCCCCTTTTTTTGTTTTCTCAATAGCTCCGGCCCTATGGCATCGAGCGGGCTCTAATTTTAGTATGTTATAGCTGGGCCTTAGAGCTTTCCATCAATACCAAACTTAAGGTCCCCCGACCCCCCTGACCCGAGCTATAAGGGTCCAAAAAAATTTTCTTAAAATGGCCATAACTCCGGTTCTAATTGTCAGAATTTAAAAAATGAGGGCTTTTTGGAAAGCTCTCGTGAAATGCCACTTTTCCTTCTAACATCGCAAGTTCATAAAACCACCGCTAGGGGCGCTTTTTTTAAAAAGAAAATTTTTAAATCTTATAAGTTAAATAACTCAAAAATTCCATTGTGCATCGGGCTGAGATTTTAGTATGTTGTAGCCGTTGATTATACCTATCAAACAAAAAAAAACCTTAAGTCGATCCATAACCCCTGACCCGAGCTATAAGGGGTCAAAGTTCGAACATTGACCGGCCTCTATCTCCGGTTCTAATTAACATAGCGACCTAAATTTTACCTTTTTGGTTTCGTCTCAATGAGCACTTTCAGATGGAAGTTCAAAAAGTCACCACAGGTGGCGCTGTGATAGCGTCAAAATTCATCGAAATTCAAAGTCACTTTTCTCAAAAAACGGCATTGTGCAAGTTAATGAAATTTTAGTATGTTGTAGTCCAGTCTAGGAAGTTTCCAAAATGGTGCGTATGTGCGCTGTGGTTTCAATAGAACCGGAGGTATGAGGGGTCAAAGTTCACGAAATTCAAAAAATCATATCTCCGGTTCTATGTGACCGATTTTGATGAATGAGGGCTTAAACGAAAGATTTCACCAAATGCTACAACTTTCTAGAATATTTGAACTTCATGGGACCAACACCAGGGGCGCCACAGTCGAAAAACCAATTTCAATATCACATAACCTCAATTATCTCGACTGTCGCTGAACCGATTTTGATGATTACTTCGACATTATTATTAATCGTATCGAGATATATTCATTACAAAGGTAATCATTTTTACAATGTCCATATCCCGTGTTAGAAGAACCTGCTAGTCCGTTTGTAGACTCGCCCAGGAGCGCCTTCCCCGTATTGTGGATGCTACTTCTATGCTCCCGGAGTTGTTGGGCGTAGGCGGTGCATTATATTACGTTATTAACATATGAAAATTGTCTAAATTAGACATTCAGATCTTTGCACCGGGCGGGACTCGAACTCACAACAGTAAGTCGAGCCGGGGAATCGATCCACCTAAGAGCCAACGGTCTTGCCTATTGCGCCACTGATTCCCCTCGACTTCGACATAATTTTAGAGAACATTTGTCTCTATATTTCGTCCATGCATCATTTTTCGATCAGATAATGCGATCTGTCCGATTTTGTCGTTTAAGTGTGAAAAAATTGATTTTTCCAATAATAACGCTTTGAAATCACTCAGATGCCAATTTGACTGCCTCTACTCCACAAAGACACTTAAAATATGGTTTTAAATGGAAAGTCCCACAAAAGACAACAATTCTTTGATATAGTTGAAGTTCAACAAATGACTACTTGGGGCACTCTGGATGAAAAAAACAAGTTAAGAAACAAAAAACCTCGCTTATCTTGGCTTCTGAGTAATCGATGAGATCATGTTCTATGGGAAAATTATAGAGAACATTCTGGTCTACATTTCACCCATATATCACTTTTCTGTCAGTTCATCCAAATCCTTGATATTTTGGTTTGAATACAAAATTTGTATAATTTCACGAATTTGATTCAAGATAACTGAATGGCGACTCACAATTTCAGCTCTAAATCGAATTTGCATGCACTCCGAGTTAGCTCACGTTAAGAATCTCACTTGCAATAAACTGATCTAGACTTATCACTAGCTTTCTTATCAGAAATTATTCTTTTATAAAAGAAATGATCATTTCTTGTCGGCCATAAGTTTGTTGACAAATGGTCAAATGCGTGTATTTGAACATCCTGGACATCATCCGAGGCCAGGGACTTCTGGGATTGCCCTCGTATTGTCCCTCAACTTTAGCTCCAAATTGAATTTGCATCCATTCCGAGTTAGCTCACGTTAAAAATCTCACCTACATAAGCCGGTTAGGATTATCTGTCCCTTTACAAAGAGATCCAAAAAATGTTGATTTTTTCAACTTGTAATAATCTTTCAAAATATTTTAATAAATACGTCGTTCACAAAAAATTAATAATAATAGTGATAATGGTGGCACAATGTTCCATGAAGGAACAAGGCCTTCCTGCAAGGGGGTTTCTAGATATGCATTATTATTTTTTCTTGTACAGGATGAGGTTGTCACCCAAGAAGCATTTTTTTCTTAATATAGTCTTGTAGAATTCCTTAAGTGAGGCACTATAGAACCAAAAAAATTTTTATTTGCTTATAACGCTCTTGGTTCCATCACTGAGATTACTATAAGTAAAGTGGCGCACTCATAAGGATCTTAAGAGCTTCTGTAAGAATTTCAATAAAAAAATCTCACTTTAAGTCTCTTAAAAGTGCACTAAAAGACTTGTTTAATACTTGGTTCTATAAGGCAGCTATTTTGCTTCTTGGGAGTCCCATGCCCGTGGAACCAAGTGCAGTGAAGGTCACTGTATGCAATCCGAACACCTTCAATGCCAGAAAAATTCCTGGTGACAGGAATCAGGGGAACTGGATACCCAGCAATTTCAAAATACCCGGGTATTTGGAAACACTAGTTGCATGGCTCTGTTAATCAATTTGAATCATAAACACAAATAAAATTGGTTGTAATTTAGCATTTTGAGTCCTTCGGAAACTAGGCTAAAACTCTAGCCTGAAGACGGTCTAAGAAAAATAGAAGGTAGGGTAAAGTGTATAATTTGGAATTAGTGTTACAATTTGGACAATTCGCCGATACAAGTTGGACATGGCTTTTTTCTTGATAAATACAGTACAAAATTTGTTTCTAAGCACAAGAAACCAAATTATAAAAGTAAAGCATTAAAAATATACAAATAAAAATGAAGTACTAAATTTATCAAGACAAAAAGCCCTGTCCAAATTGTACCATTCACAGTGGGGCCGTGGCGGCCAAAACCTATTTTTTCAACTTTTTTTAACTGCACCAAAATTATTTTTATTTCATTTGGCATTAATTGAAGACCATTTTCCCAAATTTTCATGAAGATTGGTCGAAAATTGTAGCCTACAGAAATTTTTAAAGTCACCTTTTCTATGAATTTTTTCGTCATTTTGGGCTTCTCAGAGACATATTCAAGCACCTAAATGGTACGGCCAAGTGTATATTTCTGGAGAAATTATAAAATATTTATACAGAAGACGAACCACTGAATTGAATATGATCATTTTAAGTTATCCTTGTATGGATTTTCAAGGATGTCTATTACGATAAAGCACAGAAATTATCAATTCTTAAGAATTATCAAAGGTTCTACTTATGATGCCGCTACTTGCCGCACTTCTAAATAGCATAATTATTCTCTATTTTTAATGTACTTTAAAGAGATACTAAGCTCATTTTGCGCATTTTTGCGCAAAGGACCTTCCCAGGCCATTTTCTGAGACCATGCGCACCAAAAGTGAGGTTTTTCCTACTCAAACTCCACCGACAGAGCAATTTACGAATATAATCCTATAATTTTGAATTAAATGTATGTATATAATATATAATATATTTTAACTTTGTAACCTCCGAGGAAAATATTTTAGTGAAAATCGGAAATTTTAGTGTATTTAAATTTTTTGTTCATTTTTTAATGTAATCCTTTTGGTCTTCTACAGCTCTAGAGCCAAACGGTTAGAGATAGCGACTTGGTATTTTGGGGAGACCCCCCATGAATCGACTCAAGGATGAGTAAAATTTCCCTCTTTTTCCTCCCACCCCTCTCCTTGCCCTCCAAAACGCGTCACGCGATTTTTTGGATATGTTTTAGAGATTACCTAGGCGTATGTTCATCCATATACGAAAATAGGGGGAGGTGGGGCTACTTTGAGTTGTGGGGCTGCATTGTTATACGATTTTTTTCGCATATTTCGAAAGGAAACTGGGTTTTAATATGATGTAATTTGGATAGACAAGGCAATTGTGGATCTAAATAAAATAATTATTAAAATCAGCCTCACTTAGAAATAGGCGAAAAAATCATATATCAATTTAGCTCCATATCTCAAAGGAGCTCCTTATCCCTCTGCTGTGCAATAATTCATAATAACGATTTTTCAAGGTCAAAGGTTAAAAATCCCAAAAGAGCGTCTATCTTAACGGAATGGTATCTTATTTGGTTTTGTTAGAAAAGTCTTGGAATTTTCGATAAAACTAAACCTACTACAATTGTTTCCAGGGACCAATTATGAACCGATAATTTTTTTATCCGAAAATCAATTGTATTGCTTCTAAGCTATTTTGGGAAACTTAATACCGAGATAAATCCGACACTCCAATCAAGAAATTTTTCTCATAAATTTTACTAATTCATTGTGCTAAAAACACGCAAAACTCAATCGTAAAACGGTTAAGAATACGCTTAAAAACACGCACAGCTCAATTATAAAAGGGTTAATTATACGCTTAAAAGGGGTGGAAAAGCGTCCGAGGCTTTGCGAACTGCTCGAAATCCCGAGAAAGAGCTCTGCCTGATATACCTTTCGCAATTCTTTCTGGTGCATTGGTCTATAAATCACCACAAAACCATCTTGAAATTGAAAATTGTTCAAGAAGAGAGTTTAAAAAAAGAACATTAACATTTTAATTAATTAATTGACCAAATCGGGTGAAAATTAGGCCTTTGACCTCGAAAAATTCAAGATGGCGGTTTTCCGGTGATAGATGTCGAAGGACGAAATGTTCAGCTGCACTACCTTCAAAACATATCAAAAAATGAACGAAATCGCCCGGTGCAATTTTTTGCAAAGTCAAAAAAACATGTTTTTGGAGTAATCATAAAACTATTAAGATCGAGCTGAAAACACGAACAGCTGAACCAGAAAACGCTGCAGGTTGTAAGAAGAAACCTCGCCATTTATGATTGAGCTGTGCGTGTTTTGAACGCAATCTTAAGCATTTAGTCTTTTAATCGAGATTACTTTGACTGTTCAAACTGTTCAATAATCCTCATTTTTATACTTTTTTTTGATCATTTAATACGTGTAAACTATAAACATCCAAAAATTTCATGAAGCTTGGTCGTTTTTGTGTCTTCCAAAACCATCGCGAAAAGCTATTCACTTCTAGCCCCCAAAATTAGGGTACCACCTTAAGCATAAAAAGGGTACAACATTTAGACTACGTTTCCGAAATTTTCATTACTAATAAAAATCCAGGCGTTGAGACCTAGTTTTCGAAGTCTTTTTTGAAAAGTAACACTTACTTTACGGTCGAATATATTCATCTGAAGTACAATAAAAAACAAATATTTCCTGTTAGCAGTTGAATTGAACTTTTACATGAAAGAAGTTATTTTCTTCCCCTGATCACAACTTATTTTACAAGACAAAATTTGATATTATACGCGGAAAATAGTAATTTTTGTTCACTCCCAGAATTTTGAATTTTGGTTTTTCAAAAACCTTTCGTTAAAGCACGAAATTAATTCATTACCTAAATGAAAATATTTGATTTTTTAATGTCAGCTGAATATTATGAGAAATTTTTACCCAACACACACTTAGTTTTTTTTTTTTTTTCAAAGAAAAACTTACTTTACATGTATAATAAAAATTTCAAAAATATAGTTTAAATTTTGTACTTTTACATAAAAAACTTGAACTAAATTAAGTTTTATTATCCTGCATAGTAATATTAGAGAATATGAGCTTTCTTAGTTTTTTTGACCCACGTAAAGGCATAAGATATTTTAAGAAATAGTTTCTTAAATTAAGTAATGTAACTTTTAAAACTAAAAATAAAAAAAGTAAAATTCTTAGCGCAGACTTGGCCTTATTTTTTTAGAATGAATTTTATTGATTATTGTGTGATTTATCTCGGCATAAAGGTTCCCAAAATGGCTTAAGAGTAAAACAGTGAATTTTCGGATAAAAACTAGTTATCGGTTATGAATCGGTTTTTTACCGGTTCATAACCGATTGGAATCGGTTCAGTTTTGTCGGAAATTCCAAGACCTTTTCAACGAGCCCAAGCATGACACTATTCCGTTGATAAATGCGCTCTCTAGAGCCTTTTTAGCATATGACCTTGAAAACCCGGTTTTAGAAATAGTGCAACGGTATTTTCGTGCATGGGCGAATGTCCGGCCAGGTAATATCTAGAACATATACAAAAATTAACAAAATCGCTCGAAGCGTTTTCGAGTAATCTCAAAAATAGGTTTTTGGCGGGAAAGGGGAGCGGTGGGGGGGTCCTTCTGAGGTCCCAAGTCGCTATCTCTAACCGTTTGCCCTATTAAATATGATTTGTTGGTGTTCAAGCGCCCTATGTACGTGTTACCCCCCTTTCCCCTATAATTTTTTAATTTTCATGCCCAAAAATGAATTCAGAGACCCCAAATTACCTATATATGACCTTCTTGCCTCAGAGTTAGGGTTTTGGCGACTGTGCGCTGTCCAACTTGTACCACTTTACCCTACCTCATCTCGGCAACTTGTAATCATAATTTCTTGATATTAAAAATAATTCTTTTCCTAAAAAATATTGATCATTTTCTATCGGTCAAAAGTTTGTTGACAAATTTTCAAAAAGGGTCTCAAAATAGTCAAATACGTGCAATCAATATCCTTTTAGCCGGTATCTTATAAAGTTATGCTATTCTGAAGACAAATAGTCAGCCTGCACAATTAACAAAGGGAAAATCAGTCACTTTTTCAACCTTTTCTTTTGTTTTTTTTTTTTAATTAACTAAATACTACAAATCATCAAAAAAATTTTTCTTAGGTGATAAGCTTCTCACTGGATTTCCATTGATTGAAAATGCGGGAAACAAACATCAAGTGGAGGAAAAAAAACGTTCAATTTAGAATCACTTTGCATACCACATTTTCCAAATAAGTGAAAATGCTTCCATAATCTGGCATTTGTTGAGTCATTTTCACCGTATTTTCCCACGCTTTTTTTTCTTCTTGTTTGGCATTTGTGTGTTTTTTTCTGTGGCCGGAAAAGCGTGAAAAGTCCCCCTTTTTTTTGTGGCCTGCATGCATGGTGTGTCCATTGGAATGTCCGGGAGGTAATTTTTCATGCGGGATGCCACAGAACGTACCAACCAACCAACCAAAAAAAGAAAAGTCGGAAAAATAGCGCCAAATTACAAAAAAAAAGTCGTTGAGTATGTGACCAAATAGGTTTGCCCAAATTAACAAGCATTTTAGGGGTGATTTTTTGCTGTTCCACTTTTTTTTTGCCCTGCAAACCAAACTGCTCCTGCGGTCAACCCCTTTTTTTCTGCGCTCGGGGAAAAATGGAAAATGGGAAAACGAATTTTTGTTTTTCGTGCTGTCGAGATGGGAAAAAGCCAGAAGGAGCAACAATAAAAAAAAATCTGCTATATTGGGGTTGAATGAGGGAACCTGTTGCATTTGGAAATTCAATTAAACAACTCAAATGGGCATATGTCCAAGGGGGGACACGAGCAATGGATAGTCCTTTTGGCAATGCAACAAACCAAACAAAAAAGAAATAATGTCAAAGATTTTGAAACTTTGCAGAATGCTTTCAAATACGAAAAATTGCAGAAGACATCGGAGGAACCAAGGAAACGTTCTTTGAGAATTCTATTGGATTATTTATTTATTTATTTATTTATTTATTTATTTTAATAAAAATAAATACAAAATACATAAAAAATCCTTTCCTGTCTATAAATCTACCCCGGTCTCCCCTACAGGATAAAATACAGACTAAATAGCATTAAGCTATTTAAACAAAAAATAGAAATCCAGAATGTCCTCTATAACTTTGCCTAAGAACGCGATCTTATCGGTTCCACAGAAACCGAGATAATCGAAGTTATTTGTTTCTGAACTCATTTTTTGATTCTAGCGCCCCTAGTGTCCATCTGACGAACTTCGATTACGCCAGAAAATTGTTGAATTTTGTGAAACCTTTCATTTTAACCTTACTTTTAGTGAAATACTTGAATAAAAGCGGTCATATCAGTACCTGGGTACCCAAGAAGCAAAATAGCTGCCTTATAGAACCAAGTATTAGACAAGTCTTTTAGTGCACTTTTAAAAGACTTGAAGTGAAAATTTTCTATGGAAATTCCTATAGCAGCTCTTAAGATCCTTAAGAGTGCGCCACTTTACTTATAGTAGTCTCAGTGATGGGACCAAGAGCGTTATAAGCAAATAAAAAGATTTTTGGTTCTATAGTGCCTGACTTAAGGAATTATACAAGACTATATTAAGAAAAAAATGTTTCTTGGGTACTTTCTCTGCGCCATTATTGCAATAAATCAATTTTTTTTTTACACTAAAACGGCAAAATTGCCCCAAATTTTCCGACAAAATATAGATATAAATGTCCTCTACAATTATCCCGAAGAAATCATCAAAATTGGTTAAGCCTATCTTCGACTGTGTCGCCCTAGCGTTAAGCCTACAAAGTTCAAATATTTTAGCAAGTCATAGTGCTTTGCGAGACCTTTCATTTGAGCCATCACTCGTCAAAATCGGTCAAATAACAACGTAGATATAGCGTTTTCAATTTCGTCAAATTTGACCCCTCATTAGCTTAGATTGCAACCACTGTGAAAAAAAGAGGGTGCGATTAACATATTTCCTCATAAATTTAACACTTTTTAGGTGTAAAAATATATCAAAATTTTTATGGTTAATTTTACACCTTTTTAAGGGTAAAATTATCATGAGAAAGGGTAACTTTAACCCCTAATACACCTAAAATGGGTAATATTTACACCGATTTCGAATCAATAATGCAGGGTAAAATTAACATTTCCGGAATGTTATTTTAACTTTTCGGATTTCTCTCAGAATTTGATCAAAATGCCCAATGGCCCTTTTTGAGGAAAATTAAATCTGAAAGCCCTCGTCGAGACGAAACCAAAAACCCAAATTTCAGATCAAAATGTTAATTATAACCGGAGATAGAAGCCGGTCAATTTTCGAACTTTGACCCTTTATAGCTCGGGTCAGGGATTATCGATCGGCTTGGGTATTTTTCTGTTTGATAGGTATAATCTGCGGCTACAACATACTGAAATTTCAGCCAAATACACAAAAGAATTTTCGAGTTATTTAAATTTAAAAATTAAAACAATTAGTCTTTAAATTAGTAGAGATAGGGGCATCAAACTTTACATTTATTTAGAACAGAGGTGTGGAAGAACCGTTGAAACTGAATAAATGTCAAAATATATTTGTTCTGGTAGCGTCCCGTTAAATAATTTTGTCAGATATTTTTAAGATTTCTGCAGAAAATATCTACAACTCTATCGAAAATCTGCCGAGAAATCTGTAGATATTCCTACGAATTTTATTTGGGATAGGGACAAAATTCGTTAGAATTTTTTTTTTGCAGATTTTCTGACGAATTCCGGTGCATACTCTGACGAATTTCTGTAGATAATTTGCCGATTTTCTGTAGATTTTTTCTACATTCCAGACGGATTATTTTTCACTGAAGTTTGCAAAACACAATACAGTGATTCTTGGTGATATCACAGTGTTTATATAAAATAAAGAATTCTGCGAAGCCGTGTTATAAGTAGAGAATAGTGAGTGATATCTTTAGACACAGTGTCGACCTAAATTCCGTGTTTTTGTATCATTTCATGGGTGATTTTTAAGAAATTAGTGTTTTTGCTCACATCTTTTTAGTTATTAGAAATATTTAATCGGTAATGTTTGTTAAGCAGAGCATACTATTTTCTTTGTAACTTCCACAGTTTCTTGATAAATCAACAATATTTTTGTTGAGACAATGGAGACTATGCAGATTTCCAATGCAGAAAATCTGCCGAGAATCTGCAGATTTTCAGCAGAAATTCTGCCGAAAATCTCGAATCGAATTCGAATCGGTTTTCAAGCGGTATTGAATTGGTTTTGAATAAATAAGTAATTTTTGATTTTTGAGTAATTTATGAATTGGTTTAAATGGGTCTTTGAACCGACTCACAACCGATAACTCATTTTTATTCAAAATTGCCTATTTGGGCAATGTTTTGAGTGATTTATAAATCGGGTCCAATCGGTTTTCAAACGGTAATAAATCTTTTGAGTAATTTATTGATCGGTTTAAATCGGTTTTTGAACCGATTTATAGCCGATAACCAATTTTTATTCAAAATTGCTATTTTGGACAATGTTTTCAGTGATTTATAAATCGGTTCCAATCGATTATGAAGCGGTAATGAATCGGTTTTGAATCGACAAGTCATTTTTGATCTTTTGAGCGACTTATAAAGCCGGTCAAATCAATCTTTAAACCGATTCACCACCGATAACTAATTTTTATTCAAAATTGTTATTTTGATCAAAGTTTTGTGTGATTTATAAATCGGTTCCAATAAGTTTTCAAGCTGTAATAAATCGGTTTTGAATCGATAAGTAATTTTTTATTTTTTTAGTAATTTATGAATCCGTTTAAATCAATCTTTAAACCGATTCACAACCGATAACTAATTTTTATTCAAAATTGTTATTTTGATCAAAGTTTTGTGTGATTTATAAATCGGTTCCAATAAGTTTTCAAGCTGTAATAAATCGGTTTTGAATCGATAAGTAATTTTTTATCTTTTTAGTAATTTATGAATCCGTTCAAATCAATCTTTAAACCGATTCACAACCGATAACTAATTTTTATTCAAAATTGTTATTTTGAGCAAAGTTTTGTGTGATTTATAAATCGGTTCCAATAAGTTTTCAAGCTGTAATAAATCGGTTTTGAATCGATAAGTAATTTTTTATCTTTTTAGTAATTTATGAATCCGTTCAAATCAATCTTTAAACCGATTCACAACCGATAACTAATTTTTATTCAAAATTGTTATTTTGAGCAAAGTTTTGTGTGATTTATAAATCGGTTCCAATAAGTTTTCAAGCTGTAATAAATCGGTTTTGAATCGATAAGTAAGTTTTTATCTTTTTAGTAATTTATGAATCCGTTCAAATCAATCTTTAAACCGATTCACAACCGATAACTAATTTTTATTCAAAATTGTTATTTTGAGCAAAGTTTTGTGTGATTTATAAATCGGTTCCAATAAGTTTTCAAGCTGTAATAAATCGGTTTTGAATCGATAAGTAAGTTTTTATCTTTTTAGTAATTTATGAATCCGTTCAAATCAATCTTTAAACCGATTCACAACCGATAACTAATTTTTATTCAAAATTGTTATTTTGAGCAAAGTTTTGTGTGATTTATAAATCGGTTCCAATAAGTTTTCAAGCTGTAATAAATCGGTTTTGAATCGATAAGTAAGTTTTTATCTTTTTAGTAATTTATGAATCCGTTTAAATCAATCTTTAAACCGATTCACAACCGATAACTAATTTTTATTCAAAATTGTTATTTTGAGCAAAGTTTTGTGTGATTTATAAATCGGTTCCAATAAGTTTTCAAGCTGTAATAAATCGGTTTTGAATCGATAAGTAAGTTTTTATCTTTTTAGTAATTTATGAATCCGTTCAAATCAATCTTTAAACCGATTCACAACCGATAACTAATTTTTATTCAAAATTGTTATTTTGAGCAAAGTTTTGTGTGATTTATAAATCGGTTCCAATAAGTTTTCAAGCTGTAATAAATCGGTTTTGAATCGATAAGTAAGTTTTTATCTTTTTAGTAATTTATGAATCCGTTCAAATCAATCTTTAAACCGATTCACAACCGATAACTAATTTTTATTCAAAATTGTTATTTTGAGCAAAGTTTTGTGTGATTTATAAATCGGTTCCAATAAGTTTTCAAGCTGTAATAAATCGGTTTTGAATCGATAAGTAAGTTTTTATCTTTTTAGTAATTTATGAATCCGTTTAAATCAATCTTTAAACCGATTCACAACCGATAACTAATTTTTATTCAAAATTGTTATTTTGAGCAAAGTTTTGTGTGATTTATAAATCGGTTCCAATAAGTTTTCAAGCTGTAATAAATCGGTTTTGAATCGATAAGTAAGTTTTTATCTTTTTAGTAATTTATGAATCCGTTCAAATCAATCTTTAAACCGATTCACAACCGATAACTAATTTTTATTCAAAATTGTTATTTTGAGCAAAGTTTTGTGTGATTTATAAATCGGTTCCAATAAGTTTTCAAGCTGTAATAAATCGGTTTTGAATCGATAAGTAAGTTTTTATCTTTTTAGTAATTTATGAATCCGTTTAAATCAATCTTTAAACCGATTCACAACCGATAACTAATTTTTATTGAAAATTGTTATTTTGATCAAAGTTTTGTGTGATTTATAAATCGGTTCCAATAAGTTTTCAAGCTGCAATAAATCGGTTTTGAATCGATAAGTAATTTTTTATCTTTTTAGTAATTTATGAATCCGTTCAAATCAATCTTTAAACCGATTCACAACCGATAACTAATTTTTATTCAAAATTGTTATTTTGAGCAAAGTTTTGTGTGATTTATAAATCGGTTCCAATAAGTTTTCAAGCTGTAATAAATCGGTTTTGAATCGATAAGTAAGTTTTTATCTTTTTAGTAATTTATGAATCCGTTTAAATCAATCTTTAAACCGATTCACAACCGATAACTAATTTTTATTCAAAATTGTTATTTTGAGCAAAGTTTTGTGTGATTTATAAATCGGTTCCAATAAGTTTTCAAGCTGTAATAAATCGGTTTTGAATCGATAAGTAAGTTTTTATCTTTTTAGTAATTTATGAATCCGTTCAAATCAATCTTTAAACCGATTCACAACCGATAACTAATTTTTATTCAAAATTGTTATTTTGAGCAAAGTTTTGTGTGATTTATAAATCGGTTCCAATAAGTTTTCAAGCTGTAATAAATCGGTTTTGAATCGATAAGTAAGTTTTTATCTTTTTAGTAATTTATGAATCCGTTTAAATCAATCTTTAAACCGATTCACAACCGATAACTAATTTTTATTGAAAATTGTTATTTTGATCAAAGTTTTGTGTGATTTATAAATCGGTTCCAATAAGTTTTCAAGCTGCAATAAATCGGTTTTGAATCGATAAGTAATTTTTTATCTTTTTAGTAATTTATGAATCCGTTCAAATCAATCTTTAAACCGATTCACAACCGATAACTAATTTTTATTCAAAATTGTTATTTTGAGCAAAGTTTTGTGTGATTTATAAATCGGTTCCAATAAGTTTTCAAGCTGTAATAAATCGGTTTTGAATCGATAAGTAAGTTTTTATCTTTTTAGTAATTTATGAATCCGTTTAAATCAATCTTTAAACCGATTCACAACCGATAACTAATTTTTATTCAAAATTGTTATTTTGAGCAAAGTTTTGTGTGATTTATAAATCGGTTCCAATAAGTTTTCAAGCTGCAATAAATCGGTTTTGAATCGATAAGTAATTTTTTATCTTTTTAGTAATTTATGAATCCGTTCAAATCAATCTTTAAACCGATTCACAACCGATAACTAATTTTTATTCAAAATTGTTATTTTGATCAAAGTTTTGTGTGATTTATAAATCGGTTCCAATAAGTTTTCAAGCTGCAATAAATCGGTTTTGAATCGATAAGTAATTTTTTATCTTTTTAGTAATTTATGAATCCGTTCAAATCAATCTTTAAACCGATTCACAACCGATAACTAATTTTTATTCAAAATTGTTATTTTGAGCAAAGTTTTGTGTGATTTATAAATCGGTTCCAATAAGTTTTCAAGCTGCAATAAATCGGTTTTGAATCGATAAGTAATTTTTTATCTTTTTAGTAATTTATGAATCCGTTCAAATCAATCTTTAAACCGATTCACAACCGATAACTAATTTTTATTCAAAATTGTTATTTTGAGCAAAGTTTTGTGTGATTTATAAATCGGTTCCAATAAGTTTTCAAGCTGTAATAAATCGGTTTTGAATCGATAAGTAAGTTTTTATCTTTTTAGTAATTTATGAATCCGTTTAAATCAATCTTTAAACCGATTCACAACCGATAACTAATTTTTATTCAAAATTGTTATTTTGAGCAAAGTTTTGTGTGATTTATAAATCGGTTCCAATAAGTTTTCAAGCTGTAATAAATCGGTTTTGAATCGATAAGTAAGTTTTTATCTTTTTAGTAATTTATGAATCCGTTCAAATCAATCTTTAAACCGATTCACAACCGATAACTAATTTTTATTCAAAATTGTTATTTTGAGCAAAGTTTTGTGTGATTTATAAATCGGTTCCAATAAGTTTTCAAGGTGTAATAAATCGGTTTTGAATCGATAAGTAATTTTTTATCTTTTTAGTAATTTATCAATCCGTTTAAATCAATCTTTAAACCGATTCACAACCGATAACTAATTTTTATTCAAAATTGTTATTTTGATCAAAGTTTTGTGTGATTTATAAATCGGTTCCAATAAGTTTTCAAGCTGTAATAAATCGGTTTTGAATCGATAAGTAAGTTTTTATCTTTTTAGTAATTTATGAATCCGTTTAAATCAATCTTTAAACCGATTCACAACCGATAACTAATTTTTATTGAAAATTGTTATTTTGATCAAAGTTTTGTGTGATTTATAAATCGGTTCCAATAAGTTTTCAAGCTGCAATAAATCGGTTTTGAATCGATAAGTAATTTTTTATCTTTTTAGTAATTTATGAATCCGTTCAAATCAATCTTTAAACCGATTCACAACCGATAACTAATTTTTATTCAAAATTGTTATTTTGAGCAAAGTTTTGTGTGATTTATAAATCGGTTCCAATAAGTTTTCAAGCTGTAATAAATCGGTTTTGAATCGATAAGTAAGTTTTTATCTTTTTAGTAATTTATGAATCCGTTTAAATCAATCTTTAAACCGATTCACAACCGATAACTAATTTTTATTCAAAATTGTTATTTTGAGCAAAGTTTTGTGTGATTTATAAATCGGTTCCAATAAGTTTTCAAGCTGTAATAAATCGGTTTTGAATCGATAAGTAAGTTTTTATCTTTTTAGTAATTTATGAATCCGTTCAAATCAATCTTTAAACCGATTCACAACCGATAACTAATTTTTATTCAAAATTGTTATTTTGAGCAAAGTTTTGTGTGATTTATAAATCGGTTCCAATAAGTTTTCAAGGTGTAATAAATCGGTTTTGAATCGATAAGTAATTTTTTATCTTTTTAGTAATTTATCAATCCGTTTAAATCAATCTTTAAACCGATTCACAACCGATAACTAATTTTTATTCAAAATTGTTATTTTGATCAAAGTTTTGTGTGATTTATAAATCGGTTCCAATAAGTTTTCAAGCTGTAATAAATCGGTTTTGAATCGATAAGTAAGTTTTTATCTTTTTAGTAATTTATGAATCCGTTTAAATCAATCTTTAAACCGATTCACAACCGATAACTAATTTTTATTCAAAATTGTTATTTTGAGCAAAGTTTTGTGTGATTTATAAATCGGTTCCAATAAGTTTTCAAGCTGTAATAAATCGGCTTTGAATCGATAAGTAATTTTTTTATCTTTTTAGTAATTTATGAATCCGTTTAAATCAATCTTTAAACCGATTCACAACCGATAACTAATTTTTATTGAAAATTGCTATTTTTGGGGCTTTATAAACCCGTTGAAATCGGTTTTTAAACCGATTCAGAACCGATAACTAATTTTTTCGAAATTTGCCATTTTGGTCAATGTTTTGAGTGATTTGTAAATCCGTTGAAATCAGTTTTTGAATCGATTATGAACCGATAACTAATTTTTATGCGATATTGCTTTTTTCGGTAATATTTCGTGTGATTTGTAAATCGGGTCCAATCGGTTATGAAGCGGTAATGAATCGGTTATGTACAAATAAGTAATTTTTAATTTTTTGAGTGTTTCAAAATGCCATTCAAACCGACATTTGAACCGATTCACAACCAATAACTAATTTCTATTCAATATTGCTAATTTGAGAAATGTTTTGAGTGATTTACAAATCTGTTCCAATCGGTTATGAAGCGGTAATAAATCAGTTTTGAATCGATAAGTAATTTTTGATCTTTTTTAGTGATTTATAAACCCGTTCAAATCGGTTTTTGAACCGATTCACAACAAATAACTAATTTTTATTCGATTAATAATCTTCTCCAAAATAAATTTCACTTGGGAAAATTCTTCTCTTCCAAGGAAAACTCCATAGAAAATCACGGTGTTTCGTTTAGTTCAAAATAAAAGGAGAATTTTCTCCTCAAATGGCACCTCTTTTCGTGAAGATTTTCACCCCTTCGTCTGGTATTTTCTAAGTTGATGGAAAGCTGAGAGCTTTGTTTTTTCTATTTTCCTTTTCTCCAAAGTCCCTTTTCGCGTTTTTCCCAAAAGCCACAGCGGAGAAAATTTAAATTAGAAGGAAAAGGATTTGAATAAGAGGAGAAAATTCTATGGAAAATTCTCTCCATTGGCCACTAGATGGTGCTACGGGTTCAAGGATTTTCTCGGTTGAAAGTCTCTGGCACTAACAACAACAACAACGTTGAAAGACGCGAGGAAAAACACTTTTCCCTCTCTATGCAGCGAATACTTTGGCCGGTGCTTCAGATAATTTTTCCACATACACATACACAACAATATATATATATGTATATATATATATGTATATATATATAAATATAATAAATTATGAAGGAAAAGCGACTTTCTTAGTCCAAGAAAACTACATTGCTCTGGAAGAAAATTCAACTCATTTTCCCATTTTTCTTTCATACAAACCCTAATGATTTTTATTTTCCTTTTTTGTGTTAATTTTCTTGTGGACAATCTTATTAAAAAAAAAATAAATATATTTATATATTTTTATAAGAAACAAAAATATAAACCTTTTTTATTAAAAAATCGAAATGACATTCAATTTTTGGTCATTTCTGGGTCATTGACCTGCGTCAGAAAAATCTCCTAAAGACATTTTATCAAAAAAAAAAAATCTACAATAAAACAATTAAATATTTCTTTATTAATAAATTTATTTTATATAAATAATTTATTAGGTCCAGAGAAAAAGAAAAACAATTTTTAAATTAGAAATTTTATCCTCAGAAAACTTTCTCCAAACTGAAAGAGAGAAATGGAAAGTAAGAAAAACCGTCGGAAGGAGATTGGAAAAGCGGAATTTTCTTTCCACATATGCTGAGCATCATTTCCCACTGACTTTTCCACCAAACACTTGATCATTAAAATCGATTTACACCTCTACAAATTCATCAACATTCTTTTTTTTACCTCAAATCTCTGCCAACTTTGATGGATTTTCCAGGAATTCTTTGATGCTTCTAAAACATTTTTCTCGAGAATTTTTCCGAATTTTTCCATATCAGTGGAAATCATCAAAATCGCTCTCAAAATAGATTTGCTTTTCTGGGGCATTTTCACCAAGAAATGCCTCTTTCCTGCCTTATAAAATCTTGTTGGAAATTTACTCACCTTTCCAAATCATCCAAAATCATCAAAATCGGTTGAAAAATGGATTTTCCAGGAATTTTTGACTAAAACTGTGCACATTGCGTATCTATTGATTTTTGTGAAACTTTGAAGACTTTTCTGGGGCATTTCCACCAAGGAAACTGCATTTTCCATCTGCCATATCCAATGGGAAATTTCCTCACCTTTTCAGAGCGCCAAAAATCATCAAAATCGGTTCGAAAATGGATTTTTCTGGGGATTTTTAACTAAAACTTTGTACATTGCGTTTTTAGAAATAATTTACTTTTTTAATAAAACTTTGAAGGCTTTTCTGAGGTATTTCCACCAAGGAAACACAATTTTCCATCTTTCATATATAATAGGAAATTTCTTCATCTTTTCAAAACATCAAAAATCATCAAAATCGGTTAAAAAATGGATTTTCCAGGAATTTTTAACTAGAACTCTGCACATTGCGATTCTAGAAATAATTCACTTTTTATTGAAATTTTGAAGGCTTTTCTGGGGTATTTCCACCAAGGAGACTCCATTTTCAATCTGCCGTATTTTTCTGGAAATTTCTTTACCTTTTCGAAACACCAAAAATCATCAAAATCGGTTGAGAGGTGGATTTTCCAGGAATTTTTAACCAAAACTCTGCACATTGCGCTTCTAGAAATAACTCACATTTTTAATGAAATATTGAAGGCTTTTCTGAGGCATTTCCACGAAGAAGACTCCGTTTTCCATCTTGCGCATCCAATGGAAAATTTACCCACCTTTTAAAAATATCTAAAATCATCAAAACCGGTTAAAAAATGGATTTTCTAGGAATTTTTAACAAAAACTCTGCACATTGTGTTTTTATTGATTTTTTGAAACTTTGAAGGCTTTTCTGGGGTATTTCTACCAACGAAACTCCATTTTCCATTTGTCACATCCAATACGAAATTTACTCACCTTTTCAGAGCGCTAAAAATCATCAAAATCGGTTGAGAAATGGATTTTTCAGGAATTTTTGACTAAAACTCTGCACATTGCGTTTCTAGAAATAATTCACTTTTTTAGTGAAATTTCAAAGGCTTTTCTGAGGTATTTCTACCAAGGAAACTGCATTTTTCATCTACCATATCTAATGTGAAATTTCTTTAGCTTTTCAGAACGCCAAAAATCATCAAAATCGGTTAAACAGTGGATTTTCCAGGAATTTTTAACCAAAATTCTGCAGATTGCGTTTTTAGAAATGATTCACTTTTGAATGAAATTTTGATGGCTTTTCTAGGGTATTTCCACCAAGGAAACTCTATTTTCCATCTGTAATATCGAATGGGAAATGTCTTCACCTTTTCAGAACGCCAAAAATCATCAAAATCGGTTGAGAAATGGATTTTCCAGGAATTTCTAATTAAAACTTTGCACATTGCGTTTCCATTGATTTTTGAGAAACTTTGAAGGCTTTTCTGGGGTATTTCCACCAAGGAAACCCCATTTTCCATCTACCATATCCAATGGGAAATATCTTCACCTTTCTAAGACACCAAAAATCATCAAAATCGGTTAAAAGTGGCTTGCGAATGACACCTTTTTAATTTATTTTGCTAAACATTTGCACTTTTCCAATTTTATTTCCCATATAGGGGAGACTGGGGCTATATTTGTCAAAAGAGATATTCTATTTTTTAAAGGTTCTCAGATAATTTAAATATTTTATATTGAGTATATTTTATAGGAAATTTACCTTTCTGCAACTTTGTTTAAATTCACTTTTTCCTAAAAGATGATTTTCGTGGAAATTCTCAAAGGTGCTGGGGCAAATTTTGTCAGGCAGTTCCGTAAGTACTTTTCACCACCTTCTGGGTTAACACCCTTATAATTCTTGTACTTTTTGTCAAAATAAAATGAAATTTTCTGTACAAGTGCTTTGAAGCATTGTCTTTCTATTGAACCAGGAGACTTCACGGGAATTTTTGAGCATCTATTTGAAAAAAAAAAACATTTCCTGCAGCAATGCATCTTTCAGTACTTTTCGCCACTTTGTAAATACTTTTTCGCCACTTGTTTTTAATTGATTTTTAAGAAACAGCAGCTTTCGAAAATTCTGAAAATTGTTATCGGTTTCGGTATCGCTGTTTCTTATTTAATAATAGTATAATAGTATTTCGAATGATTTTTTGCACATTTTTTATTTGCGATAAAAATCAATTGAAAATTAGGTCTGTTTCAACTAAATTTTGCTTCCCAAAACTGGGAAAAAAGGGCTAGGCTCCTAATTTTTTCAGGAAATGTGAGGCTTAGGACCAGCTATTAAAATATATTGCCATAAGTCACAATTATTGATTAACATAGGAAAAAATTAGTTATTATCAAGGTTGGACATTATCAAGCATGGTCACTTTCCCCTACTTTTAAATGTTCAGAAATTTTTTTTTCAATCTAGTCAAAAATATGTATAGTCCTACGATGTTACCTTGTGTATATGGGCATGAATAAATAAAACAATTCAATTCAAATAGGCCGCAGTTGAATAATTTTTGAGCAATTTTGCATTTCTTTGATGTAAAAATATTATTCAAGGTTACACAAACTGACTGTACAATGAAATAATCACATCTACAAGAGGCTCATAACAATTTACAATGTTTTTTTTTTTTTAGCATATTTGACATAACCTCACTTTTATGTTGTTTTTCATGTCAAAGAAAAAAAAGTATTGTCCGGAAGAGACTGTTTCGTGAAAATTTTGGCATTTTTACTCTCTGAAGGTCAATCTCTGTGCTAAATCCCGATTCCTGTAGCTCTAACGACAGAGAAATCTTCAATGATGCGCATTCAAAGACGTTTTTGAGCACATCCGGTTCCGTAGAAAAAATGGTGGAATCTTTGCGGTCTTCCCACTTGCAGAGTTTTAGACAATTTTTAGCTTAAAAAAAAACTTATTGATTCGTGTAAATTTGGTGATAATTTGACTTTTTAAGAAAGTATTCATCAGATCTAACCGTTTCCAGAGTGAAATTCTCATGGAATCAAGCAAAAAAGTGGTATTAAAACGTTTTATTCCTTATAAAAACGGTTTAGGGTAAAGTGGTACAAGTTGGACAATGGTACAATTTAGACAGGGCTTTTCGTCTTGATAAATTTAGTACTTCATTTTTATTTGTATATTTTTAATGCTTTAGTTTTATAATTTGGTTTCTTGTGCTTAGAAACAAATTTTGTACTGTATTTATCAAGAAAAAAGCCATGTCCAACTTGTATCGGCGAATTGTCCAACTTGTAACACTAATTCCAAATTATACACTTTACCCTAATCAATTAGGTTAGAGTTCCCTTCAATCAATGATGTGCAACTTTTAGTGTCCTGTGCAGAATTTAAGGTAAATATGGGGTGTTCAATAATGACGTGAATCGTGTGCGAAGATGGCAATTTGATTGAACTTTCGTACAAATCGCCATTAAATTTTCATTTTCCTCTGTAGGAAAATCTGAGGATATCCTGGGATTATCTGAGGCGGGATTATGAACCCTATAAGTAAGAGACATTTTTTTTTGGCATAGTTGGAGAATCGATACGGTTTGCATGGTAGTCAGAAAAAATCACTGAACTTGAACATCATTTTTGTGTGCGAAAGTTCAAAGCCTCCCCATATTCATTAAATATTTTAAAAATTCAGCCGTTGGGGAGTGATTTTCGGAGACCTTTTGAAAAAAGACAAAAAAAAAAAACAGAAAACTTTTCAGAACAGAAAAATATACTAAATTTATTAGCTCTTTCGTCTCCTTTGGGACACTCTGGGTACCCATGGAAACAAGAATTTCTTTTTGACTATCTAGAATCGATAAAAATCCGATTCTTCTGGATAATTACAAACTACAAGGATGTCCAAATCTAGGATATTTTTTGCAGGATCCCAATTAACTCCTGTGCTAAGATATTTTTGGTCAAAAATCCTAAATTTTCGATTTTCTGCTTCCTTGAAGATATCCTGACTTTTCTGATATTTCTAGACCCGAATAAGGAAAAACCTCTCGTGGCCAATAAGTATGATAACTAACAATTACAGATTGCATCAATTCGAAAAACAATTTTTTCTTAAATTTTCAAAAAAAACTTGTTCAAACTTTTTGGGTACTGTCGTCCCCAAAAATCTAAACGTCAAATGTAAGGTTATCCCGCCAATGCGCGCCATTTGCTTTGTGACATCAACTTTGTAAGAAAATTCCAAGCGAGAACTACTTTCAGATTGCTTTCAGGGAAGTTTTTCCTGATTTTTGGTGAATTCCGATTGTCCAGAAAGTGTCTTTTGGGCTCTTGAAAAAGTTCATAATGTGTCTGCAATAACATCGTGTTGAGAGAAATGTGTTTTAAAGTGTTATTGTGTGAAATATTTTGAGGAATCTGTTGGAAAGGAGGAACTTGGTGTCTTCTTGAACACTTCCTGGACATCTCAGAAAATACAGCCCAAGAAGCAATTTTTTCTTAATATAGTCTTATAGAATTCCTTAAGTAAGGCACTATAGAACCAAAAAATTTTTTATTTGCTTATAACGCTCTTGGTTCCATCACTGAGATTACTATAAGTAAAGTGGCGCACTCTTAAGGATCTTAAGAGCTGCTATGGGAATTTCAACAGAAAATTCTCACTTTAAGTCTTTTAAGAGTGCACTAAAAGACTTGTTTAATACTTGGTTCTATAAGGCAGCTATTTTGCTTCTTGGGAGGTCAATGATTCTTCTTGTTTTAGTGATCAACATCGTAAAGAAGTCCTTTGAAACGGAAAAATAATTCACAAAATTGATATTATTGGCTTTTGGAAAATTGAAGTTTGTCTCCTTTTCGTTCTTTTGGGGACGAGAGTATCCATGAGTTTTCCAATTTCCCAGAGGTGGAAAAAATTCTTTCTCTACAGAAGTATCATATTTGACCACTAAGACTTACAATAAAGTGACTTTTACTGAAATTCGTTCACTGGATATCTTGTGGTCCGGATAGAGTAAAAATAATGAGTTATACTCGTAGGGGAAAGTTGGGTAACTTTGAACGTGGGGCACCTTTTAAATTCGGATTTTTCACCTATTTTTTAAATTAAATTGAGCCCTATCGCTATGTAATTTAGATACACAGACTGAGATGCTTAAAAATCCCAATTTCGAAAGTGCTCCACTTTCAACAGTAGTGCCCCAATTACCCCTACTACTGCCAAAACGACAAAAATACGTTGAAAATTTGTTTTTTTTTTGTTAATTTGACAATTTTTTTTTATTGTTTTTCATTAACTAAAGAATATTTTATCTAATTTTCCAGAGACTTTTTCCCTCGCATTATCTCCCCAAATTAACTTTTGAGGAAAATTTCGAATTAAAATTTAGAAAATGTGAAAGCCCGAGTAGATGCGATCCTATTAAAAAATTCTCTTCAGTTTTTGGTTAGAGGAAAGGGGGAGTAGTGTGGTGTATAAAAAGAAAATTGCGAGGGTGGAAAAGCGTCCTCGTGAGATTATAAAATTGGTACGATGTGCTCCGGGAGAGAGGCAGGGAGATGTGTATACGAGAGAAAGAAAAGTCTTGGTGCGGTATTGTGTCCTCGGAAAAGTCCTCCATCGAGCGCACGCGGGGGGGTGGGGGGGGAAAGGGGGAAAGGGGGAGGGAGTGGGTGGGCTGTTGGGTGAATTTTCCATGGTGCTTTTCTCCGAGTACTCTGTGTACAAGTTCAGAAAATGCAAAAAAAGGGCGGTTTGAGGAGGCATATTGATTTTTCTTGAAGGTGGCCACCCTCTTTTTTCGCTCTTACTCTTGCGGCACGAAAAACTCCTTCAAGTTTTTCCAGCTCGTTTCTCTCACTCGCACTCACTGGCTTTTTCCTTTTTCTGCCAAGGGGGAAGACCACGGGGGGGAGGGAGGTGGAGGGGGGAGGGAGGGGTTGAAGATGGCCTCTGTGTGAATGTATATGGGATTTTATGTATGTGTGTTTTTGAGAGGGTGGAAAATTTTAAAATCATTATATATTTTCTCATCTTCAAACACCCTCACCCTCCCCCCCCCGGTCCCCTCTTGGAAAAATCCCCGCGCAGCAGCAAGCCAGAACAAGAGAAAAAGACTCCTCAACCATGCACAGCCAGGCCCCTGACACAAAATGAGGAAAAAGGCGACATGGAAGATGGGAGGCCAAGAGGGAAAAAACTGCCATGAGTATTTTCCGAGAGACACCCCCGCCTCCCCCAAAAATAGGATGATTCAAAATTTTCAACTCACAAATTTATAGTATAGAATTTTCTCAAAAAATAAGGAAAAAGTATCAACGGATGTATTTGAAATGTAGCAACTGTCAAAGGTATAGGGTAAATTGGTACAAGTTGGACAATGGCAAAAGTTGGAAAATTTCGCTGATACAAGTTGGACAGGCAATTTTTTCTTGATAAAATACACTAGGGGAAGTGCTTATAATTTTGGACAGTCTGCTTATAAGCATCGAAGTTCCAAGTTTGAAGTGCGATATTTTCAATACTAATTGACATTTCTTGTTACTCTCTTTTCAGAAGGGTTGTTTAGAAACTTAGCAAGCTATTTATCATCTCATTTTTACTAAAATTAGTTTTAATACGTTTAAAAATGAATTGATATGTAGAGGTGACTTTGGTTCTTATTTTGGACAACTTGGTTATTAATTTGGCCAACTTGTCTGTAAATTTGGACAGCTAATCCGCCTCAATAGGATGCCCATTGTTCTTCATTCGAAGAACCAATCTTACCAAGTCCTCTTCCTGTTCATGTAAGGGAAACGTAGAATGTCACAAGAAGCCCGGAAACTTTCCATATCATTCATTAAAGTGAGTTGACTTCGATACTCCAAGTACGTGCAGATTCGCTCATTCCCTGACCTTTCCGGGAGCCTTTCAAAGATTTTCTCACTACATCTCTTTCGTAGAGATGATGCTCCTTTGTTTCTCCAGGCATTTGTCCAACCTAGTCATCACAAAAGCTAAAACTTCACGAAATTTCGTGAGAAAAACACCTGTCCAAAATAAGAATCATCACCTCACTGGTGAATGTCCTAAAAAATTTCCCATTTCTCACACGAAAAATCTAATTCAAAAGGCAAATCTCACTTCAGATCAAATGTACAAATCACCACTAACGTGAATCAACACAATATTCAATGAATATTCAATAATATCACTCAAAAAAAGCGAAGAAACATTGTTAGTACTTCACTACAGCTAAATAAGAAGTGAAGTAAACACGAAGTTCTGTCATATTTCTCTTCTGCAATTGCTCACACTGAATTTTCAACTCAAATCATATTCAAAATTTAACGTATTTAGTGTCAAAATCTTCCAAAAAGAACAAATATTTAGATATAATTCATTATTCATCAAATATTGGAATAAAAATCCATCATTTTAATCAATTTATTTTTAGTGTCCAATGTTATCCTCAAAGTGTCCAAAATAAGAAACTGGACAAAATTATGAGCCTTTCCCCTAAACTGAATTAAATAAAAAAATATATATATAGAAGAAAATATGTCTTGACATATTTTTGTGATCATATTTACATTATGTCGTACATTATATCCACATTACAAATTCCTTATATTAATAATTTCACTGCACAATAAACAATGTCGAAATATTGAAATTCTATGTTTTTAGCTGAGATTCTTTACAAACTCAGCTTTTGTGGTCCTAGGTGAAATCCGACCTCGTCAGATCGGGCCCAAATTTTTGGATGTACACGTTTTGACACTCATAGATCACGAAAATCATGTGCGACAAAAATTGATTTTCGTGGACGTCCCGTCCGTCCGTCCATCGTATAGGGTAAGTGTGCCAAATTTCGGCATAGTTGCATGCAAGAGTTAAAGTCTCAAGTTTGAAATGTAATATCTTTAATAGAAATTGATTCTTTTCATTCCTTCTACTTAAGGAGTGTTGCTTAGAACCTTGTAAAGAGTTTACCGTCTTTATTTACTCTAAAATCATTCTTAATACATTTTAAAATGAATAAAAATGTAGACATAGCTTTGGTGCCCTATTTCGGCCACCTTCATTCTCATAGTTCCTCGCCCTTCGGGAATTTTTCCAATATCCTTTTCATGTCATCTCGTTTGTCGAAGCCACATTTTTTGTTATTCTTTTGCATTGTACAATCTCTAGAGTACGTAAAATCTAAAAGTTCATGGAAATTCGAGGAAGAAAAAAGGTGGCCGAAATTGCAAGCTGGCCGGAATTTGGCACACTTACCCTAACCACTTCTAGTGAGAGAACGGAAAGAGATATCGACAAGCGGTTTTCGGCAAGGGTTAAATGTTGATGGGCGGCTAGAAGTAGGTGATGTCAGATCCACCCCCCACCCTCTCCTACCGCCATTTTGAAACACCTCCAAATTTTGTTTTTTTTTCAATAACTCAGCCTCTATGGCATTGATCGATCTCAAATTTTAGTATGTTATAGCTGGGCCCAAGACCTTTTGATCGATACCAAACTTAACCCACTCCAACACCCCTAACCCGAGCTATGTGGGGGGTCAAAAATTCAATTTTCAAATGGCCATATCTCCGCTTCTAATTAAGGGATTTTGAAAAATTTCGGTGTTTTGGAAAGCTCTCGTTGAGTACTACAAGCCTCATGACATCCCAATTACATTCGATTTAATCGAAAGTCCGATTACTCGAAACAAAACCAATTTTCGCTTAATCAATCTCGAATATTTCAAAAAACTAGGCGATGATTTTTCTTTGAATTTTAATATTTTGTAGCTGAGGTCAAGGCCTTTCCAACGGTGGGCACTCCTCTCTCGATGTTCCCTGACCCGAGCTGTAACCAAAAATGTCTTGACCGGACTGCATTTTTAATGTTTCTGAAGCGATTTCGATGAAATTTTAGTATACATTGTATCTGGGATCGAGATTTTCCCAATGATGAGTCCCATCCGTTTCTACAAGAACCCACTGTGACCGGAACCTTACTATATCCATATAGACCGGACTCAATCTCTAAGATTCTTTACAGGTGACCTCGAAATGCGTGAAAATTCGATTGTAAGGTAAATTTTGGGGGTAAAGAATCGCATCGAGTCAATTTTATCCATTTCCGGGCCCGAGATCCGTTTGCTCCGAGTTGTGTGTGTGTATGTATATATAAATTAGATGTGTTTTTACAAAAAATGCAAATCTGTGAAATGCAAAAGAAAGAAGGCTGCTAGTTTTAATAAAAAAAAACTGTTCTTTAGGTGTGCATGGCCTCAGAAAATTGCTTGGGAAGGTCTTTTACGCAAGTTTCTGCAAAATGAGCTTAGTATCTCCTTAAAGTAGATTAAAGTTAGAGACAAACTATGCTATTGAGAAGTGCGCCATTCTGCGGCTTCATAAGTAAAACCTTTGATGAATCCCGAGAATTGCGTGTTTTTTTGGCAAATGTTACGACTAAATTAAAGAATGTCCAAGAGGAGGACTACGAGAATAATTTAAATTGCGATTATTACATTTGGAAGTCCTTCTTCCATATAAAAAAAAAATCTAAATAGCATAAATCTTATAGGAAGATACAATTATCTGTAACATCTTCCGCCTATGCATGCATCCTCAG
Source organism: Phlebotomus papatasi (assembly GCF_024763615.1). Lineage (NCBI taxonomy): Eukaryota > Metazoa > Arthropoda > Insecta > Diptera > Psychodidae > Phlebotomus > Phlebotomus papatasi. The sequence continues at coordinate 3,219,524 of NC_077226.1, read as the reverse complement.
GGAGCCAAAAATGACGAAAAAATTCATGAAAGAGGTGATTTTAAAAATCTCTACAGGCCACAATTTCCAACCGATCTTAATGAAAATTTGGAAAAATAAACTTCAGTTAGTGCCAAATGAAATAAAATTATTTTTTGTTCAGTTAAATAAAGTTGAAAAAATAGGTTTTGGCCATCACGGCCCCACTGCCCTGGTTCACTTCAAGGTTTTAATTTATGTTCAACCTCCATTTTTTTTTTTTTACAAATTTTCACTGGAATATTAATATCTGCTTGATAAACAAAGCAGAATTTGACAATTTGGTAACGTTATACGAAAAGAATACAAGTTGTGTACAACTTGTATCCTTTATGGAACAAATGTAACTAAAAAATATTAAAACGTGATGTTCATACAATTTCATGATATTATGTGAACATAACAGCAAGAATATGTAAGATAAATAGACTTTCAATACTTTTGACATAGATTTACACATTTTGACTCAAAAATGGATTACATACGTTTCTCTCTTTTTTTTTATATGCTTCCAAGAGCGCAAGTTCAGAATCATTATTAGGGAAAATAAATAAAAAAATTAAATAAAAAAAAATAAACATTACGACTTGTTTACGGATCTAAAAACATTTAGTTGTAATTTTAAAGGGGAAATACCAAAATATTAACTGGAATTTATCAAATAAAATGTATTATTCTTATTAATTGAAAATAAATGATATTTTTCATACATTTTTAAGTTATTTTCTTGGCATAGAATGCAGATAATTTTTAGATAATATATGTTGATTACATTTGAGATATATATTATTTGGATATCAAATGCTGCTTGGGTACTTTCATTCGATTAACCCTTTAACGACGAGACACTTTTTACCGACTGAAAATCAACAATAAAAATTAAACTGAGAAATATAATCAATGATAAGTCGTCAGTTAAATCAGTATTTGTCGTAACTTCCTTTTGACAACTTTTCAAGAGACGAAATTTTGAGTTCAGCATTATTTTTCTTAAAAAATGAGCCCCGACTGCGATACTTTAAAGTCAAAATAATAAAAATGGCACTAATAAACTGTAAGTTAACTCGAGAAAATCTTTATAAAATTTTTTAAAAGCTGCAATATTGAGAAATATGTTAGAAGAAACACAATAATATTTTATCGTAACTTCCTTCGTTTATAAAGCCGTAACTTCCAATTTGTATGAAGATTTTGGAAGTTACGACAATTTTTAAAAATGTATTATAGCAATTTCAATTACTCTAGTGATAATAGGAACCTTTATTTGACTAAAATCAATCAATTAAACTCTTATCCTTGTCCCTAAAAGCATTTATTCTTGCATTTATTTCATAAATTTTATTGAATTAATTTTGCGCGCCATATCGCTTGTTTTGTTTTGAATTAATGACAGATAGGGTAAGTGTGCCAAATTTCGACATAGTTGCATGCAAGCGACAAAGTCTCAAGTTTGAAATGGAACATCCTTAATAGAAATTGATTTTTTTTTTTAATTTCCTCTATTTAAGAAGTGACGCTTAGAACCTTGTAGAAAGTTTATCGTCTTTATTTACTTTAAAATCATTCTTAATACATTTTAAAATGAATAAAAATGTAAACATAGCTTTGGTGCCCTATTTCGGCCACCTTCATTCTCATAAGTTCTTGCCTTTCGAGAATTCTTCAAATGTCTTTTTCACGTCATCTGATTTGTCGAAGCTACGTTTTTTGTTATTCTTTTGCATTGTATAATCTCTGGATTATGTAAAAACTAAAAATTCATGGAAATTTGAGGAACAAAAAAGGTGGCCGGAATTGCAAGCTGGCCGGAATTTGGCACACTTACCCTATTCAGGGTTTTTTTCTCACTTTATTCTCATAAATATTGAATTAAAATGATTAAGTGTTGCATTATTTGCACTGTCTTTGGATATTTGGAAGAATTTTGCGAATGTTTTATTGAGAAATATTAAATTTTTGCTGCAAATTATAAACGACGCGAACGAGCAAAGAAAGTTACGGCAAATGCTGATTAGAGCAAATTTTTTATGGAAATTTGTCGTAACTTCCCCAAAAATGGAAGTTACGACAAATTCTGATAAATTTTTCTTAATTAAGAGCACTTATGATATTTTTTGTTTAAAATAATTTTTATTGGGCTTGTAAAAGTTTCTCTTTCTCAAGTGCGTTTAATAAACAAAATTACGCCGATTCTAAATATGCATATCGTCAGTTGGATCAGCATTTGTCGTAACTTCCTCATCGCCTCATCAGCACTTCTTCTAACACCATGGAAATACACACACTATACAAGAATTGCTGATGATGTGATAAGAAAGTTACGACAATTGCTGATCCAACTGACGATATATATCCCAAAATCGCAAAAATGATGTTACGACAAATGCTCATTTAACTGACGAAGTCTTACATCTAACCTTGCAAAGACCAACAGAGTCTGATTCGGTGTATTTTGTGCCTCTATGGACGATAGGGACAGAAATAGCCCAAAAATTTATGTAAATTTTCTGACAATACTAATGAATAATATTTTTCGCTTTAATGAAAAATATTACGTATGAGTATTGTAGTTTTTGTTGCCAAAAGGGTTTTGCTTAAAAAAAACAAATTGGAAGTATTAAAAATAAATAAAATCAATTATGAATTTTAGAATTTAAAAATTCGCCATTTTTGAGCTTAAATATTTACTATATAGCAAATAGTAGTAGTATATTTATTTAATCACAAAATAGGGTTCGTCCCTCTTACAATTGTGATAAAGAGAAAGAAAATTAAAATTAAATAACAAAAGAACACAGAGTTAAAGAGAAAAAAACAAAGGTGGAAAAAAGAAGAGAAAAAAAGATAAGATGAAAAGATACCTCTTTAAGATTCACTCAGCCTGTATTCGAAAAAAACCGCCGAATTCCATCCGCGGACCTACGTATGTCACTGGGAATTGCGTTATAGAGCTCAACACCCTTTACAAAGAGTGACCGGTACAGACAATCACTCCTGACCTTAGGCACTATAAATAGCTAGAGACTTGCAAAAAAATATTCTAGATTCCTTTAACCTTCTACTTTAGAATTATGTAAAGATAGAAGAAAAACATAACTTTAGGTAGTCAGGAAAAATTATTTTCTTTATGGGACACCGGTGTCCCAATCGTCCATAAAGGGTTAAATACCTTAATTAAGTACTTAATATGTCCTTATTTTAGGTATTTGGCCAAATCTTCGTATTTTATCGTAAAGTTGGACTGGCAAGACCCTTATCCTTGTGCCACCCTGTGAATTGGCCAGAGAAGCGTCTCTGTCGGTGAGCAAAAAAGGCAGAAAAAGGAGGGACGAAGAAGGCGAGCGCATCGAAGCAAAAGAAAACTTATCTTTTGGTCTCTTTCCCGCCCATTTGGGTTGCCTTAACCTGTGGGGGGGTGGGGGTGGGAGGGGGTGGAGTGGCAAGGGGTGGGCGGGGAGGGAGGATTGGTGGAAAAATATAGCAAGAAGGGTATGCCTTTCCTTTTGGAAAATGGGTAAAAAAGTGAAGGAGAGCTTGGGAAAATCTGGGAAATGGAAGTGAAAAACGTGAAAAAGAGGGTTGGACACATTTGATAAAAGAGTCGAGTGAACAAAACCGACAAAATTTTCTCGCCTTCGTCTCTCTCTTCCCCCCGGTTTTTCCAAAAAAGAGGTTTTTCCTTTTTGTCGTTGAAAATTTTTGAAATAATATTACGTGATGTCCCAGAGTGTGCTGAAGTGAGATGGGACAATACTGTCTTTTCTTATTCCACCACCACCATCATTCACTCCCTTGAGCAAACCATTTTCACATTTCCCTTTTTCCTCCTGTTGGCGTTTTTCCTCCGTTTTCCTTTTATACATATACTTTTCGTTGAGCAACGGAGGGGCGCTTCAAAAGCAATCCACCATTTTTCACTTTTCCACCCAAAACCCCCCTTCACCGCACCAATCCCCCTCCCCTACTGTCGCCTTCCTCCTCTCTTTTTTTTTGCCGGGGCGGGGGGGGAGGGGGAGGAGGGGAAAAGGAAAAGTTCTGCCTCAGCGAAGAAGAGAGAAAAATCCCAGAATCACATTATACTTCGTCATTTATTTTCCCTTCCATCGCATTTATCGCAATTTTCCATTTAGCTTTTCTCCCATATTCCCTTCCCTCTCCCCACCTACCCAACCCCCTCCCACCCCCCCCCCCCCCCTACGCCCATTTAAAGAAAGAAAATTGCCTTCTCTCTTGGAATTTAAATTCAAAAATTTTATCTCTACGAGGAAAAGACCAGAAAAAAATGTCAGAAAAAAGCCATTTTAAAACCGAATTTGATGATTTTTGCAGTTTTGGACACATGATAAAATACACAACAAGATATTCTAAAACACTGATTGGAGTTTTCTCGGTGGACTATGCCTAATCAAGCCTAATAAAAAGTGAAGCTATTTTTCAAACAAAATTCCTCGTAGTTCTTGTACTATTTCGGCGGACATAATGAAATATGTATTTTCAGATAGCTTTTAATGTACGAAATCGAAATATATCAAACTGATAAGTCAATTCTCTTATAGGAAAAAATGTTTCCAATAGTCTTCAGTGCCTCTATGCAAAAACTTACAGTTGAGTTTCTCAAATTTGAACGGCAGTTGCATTAAAAATGTAAAATACGAGGTTATGTAAAAGAAATTTTGCCTAGAGTTTGTGATTAGAACAATTTTTCTCTGATGTTTCCTCAATATTGTCGTATTATATACATTTCCTGAACAAATTCTACATATTTAACAACAAATTAAATTGATAAAATTCTCTAAAGTTATTTTTCTTAATTTAACGGCGTTATCACACTTGCACATTAAAATTTTAATGTGATTCACATTAATTGTCGCTTGTGAGTGTCCAAATATGTTATTTGTGTCTTTGAGTCACTTAATATTTGGGGTTTTTCTATTAATTGATAAAGAAGTGGACTTGGCCTGCAAAAATAAGTTTAAATTTACCTAAAGCATAAATATTTTTCACATTAAAAAATTAAAGAGAAAATCGCATTAATTTTTCACATTAATGCTATAAATCAATTTATATCTAATTTTGCGGGCCAAATCTACCTTTTTATCAACAAATAGATCAAATTTTGAATATAAAGTGATTCAAATACACCAATTACACATTTGGACTCTCACCAGCGACAATTAATGTCAATCATATTAAAATTGTAATGTGCAAGTGTGATAACACAGTAAGGAAAAGTGAATCTTACAGGGACCCATCAAGCCTAATAAAAAGTAAAGATATTTTTCACTTTTCCTTGTAAAAATTGTGTAGATATTGCACCGAGACTTAAATAAATTTCCTCGTAGTTCTTGTATTATTTCGGCGAGCATCATTAAATATGTATTTTTAGTATAGCTTTTAATGCACGATTTTAAAAGATATCAGACTGATAGGTAAATTCTCTTTATAAAAAAAAAACTTGCCAATAGGCTTCAGTGCCTCTATGCTAAAACGTATGGACAAATGAAGTGTCGAGACACATGGAATTTTATATAAATTCCGTTACATTTTTTTTTAAAAATATTGTTCAAGTTTGAGGAACTCTACTGTATGGGAAAATAAAATGTCGATACCCAAGCAGCTTTTTTTTCTTAAAATGGTCTTGTAGGATTCCCTAAGTGAGGCACTATAGAACTAAAAATCTTTTTATTTACTTGTAACGCTCTTGCTTCCATTATTGAGATTACTATAAGTAAAGTGGCGCACTCTTAAGGATCTTAAGAGCTGCTATAGGAATTTCCATAGAAAATTTTCACTTCAAGTCTTTTAAAAGTGCACTAAAAGACTTGTCTAATACTTGGTTCTATAAGACAGCTATTTTGCTTCTTGGGTATGCCTCTGCTTGGGCATTATTTGCAAGAAAATTTGCAACTATTTTTTTTGATGATCTTGGGTGTTTTGAAAAGGCGAAAAAAGATTCTCTAGGGGGAGGTGGGGCTGCTTTGAAGTGTGGGGCTTAATTGTGTTAAAACACAATGTAATTTGGACAGACAAAATAATTGTGGATCTAAATAAAATATTTGTAAGAACCAGCTTCATTTACAAAGAGGCTAAACAGCTCAAAGTAGCCTCACCTTCCCCTATAAAATGCTTAAAGATACCAAGGGAATTTTTCTTCAATGGACAAAATTATCAAAATTCAATGTCTTGATTAATAAATTCATCTAAAAAACATTTTTAATTATTTTATTGTGAAAAGATGAGAAAATTCTCTAGAACATTATTCTAGGGTAACCAAGAGAGCTTTTCCTTTTGATGAAATGTCCTGGAAAAGCCTTTCTAAAATCATTTTTCAGCTGTCTTTGGTGAAAATACTCCGGAAATTGGTTTTCGGAAATTGGTAGAAATCAGTATTGACCCAGTATACGTAACTCAAGCGGCATTTGATATAAAAAAAAAATGTATATCTCAAATGTAATCAACATATTTTCAACGTAATCAAGTTATTTTTAAACAAAAATATAATGTATGAACATTAAGGAGGTATATTATCTGAAAATGATATGTGTTGTATGCCAGAAAAATAACATTTTTAAAAATTGTCGTAACTTCCAAAATCTTCATACAAATTGGAAGTTACGGCTTTATAAACGAAGGAAATTACGATAAAATATTATTGTGTTTCTTCTAACATATTTCTCAATATTGCAGCTTTTAAAAATTTTTATAAAGATTTTCTCGAGTTAACTTACAGTTTATTAGTGCCATTTTTATTATTTTGACTTTAAAGTATCGCAGTCGGGGCTCATTTTTAAGAAAAATAATGCTGAACTGAAAATTTCGTCTCTTGAAAAGTTGTCAAAAGGAAGTTACGACAAATACTGATTTAACTGACGACTTATCATTGATTATATTTCTCAGTTTAATTTTTATTGTTGATTTTCAGTCGGTAAAAAGTGTCTCGTCGTTAAAGGGTTAATCGAATGAAAGTACCCAAGCAGCATTTGATATCCAAATAATATATATCTCAAATGTAATCAACATATATTATCTAAAAATTATCTGCATTCTATGCCAAGAAAATAACTTAAGAATAACTTAACTTAAAAATGTATGAAAAATATCATTTATTTTCAATTAATAAGAATAATACATTTTATTTGATAAATTCCAGTTAATATTTTGGTATTTCCCCTTAAAATTACGACTAAATGTTTTTAGATCCATAAACAAGTCATAATATGATCCATTTTTGAGTGAAAATGTGTAAATCTAATGTCGAAATTATTGAAAGTAGGGGAGACCGGGGAAGTTTGGGACCTCAGCTACAAAATATTAAAATTCAAAGAAAAAGCATCGTCTAGTTTTTTGAAATATTCGAGATTGATTAAGCGAAAATTGGTTTTTTCGAGTAATCGGACTTTCGATTAAATCGGATGAAATTGGTGTGTCATGAGGCTTGTAGTACTCAACGAGAGCTTTCCAAAACACCGAAATTTTTCAAAATCCCTTAATTAGAAGCGGAGATATGGCCATTTGAAAATTGAATTTTTGACCCACCACATAGCTCGGGTTAGGGGTGTTGGAGTGGGTTAAGTTTGGTATCGATCAAAAGGTCTTGGGCCCAGTTATAACATACTAAAATTTGAGATCGATCAATGCCATAGAGGCTGAGTTATTGAAAAAAAAAACAAAATTTGGAGGTGTTTCAAAATGGCTGTAGGAGAGGGTGGGGGGTGGATCTGACATCACCTACTTCTAGCCGCCCATCAACATTTAACCCTTGCCGAAAACCGCTTGTCGATATCTCTTTCCGTTCTCTCACTAGAAGTGGTTATACGATGGACGGACGGACGGGACGTCCACGAAAATCGATTTTTGTCGCACATGATTTTCGTGATCTATGAGTGTCAAAACGTGTACATCCAAAAATTTGGGCCCGATCTGACGAGGTCGGATTTCACCTAGGACCACAAAAGCTGAGTTTGTAAAGAATCTCAGCTAAAAACATAGAATTTCAATATTTCGACATTGTTTATTGTGCAGTGAAATTATTAATATAAGGAATTTGTAATGTGGATATAACGTACGACATAATGTAAATATGATCACAAAAATATGTCAAGACATATTTTCTTCTATATATATATTTTTTTTATTTAATTCAGTTTAGGGGAAAGGCTCATAATTTTGTCCAGTTTCTAAATTTGGACACTTTGAGGGTAAAATTGGACACTAAACATAATTTGATTAAAATGATGGATTTTTATTCCAATATTTGATGAATAATGAATTCTATCTAAATATTTGTTCTTTTTGGAAGATTTTGACACTAAATACGTTAAATTTTGAATATGATTTGAGTTGAAATTGCTTTGTTGAAAATTCAGTGTGAGCAATTGCAGAAGAGAAATATGACAGAACTTCGTGGCTTACTTCAGTCTTATTTACTTTTGGTGAAGTACTAACAAAGTTTGTTCGCTGTTTTTGAGTGATATTATTGAATATTCATTGAATATTGTGTTGATTTACGTTAGTGGTGATTTGTACATTTGATCTGAAGTGAGATTTGCCTTTTGAATTTGATTTTTCGTGTGAAAAATGGGAAATTTTTTAAGACATTCACCAGTGAGGTGATGATTCTTATTTTGGACAGGTGTTTTTCTCACGAAATTTCGTGGAGTTTTAGCTTTTGTGATGACTAGGTTGGACAAATGCCTGGAGAAACAAAGGAGCATCATCTCTACGAAAGAGATGTAGTGAGAAAATCTTTGAAAGGCTCCCGGAAAGGTCAGGGAATGAGCGAATCTGCACGTACTTGGAGTATCGAAGTCAACTCACTTTAATGAATGATATGGAAAGTTTCCGGGCTTCTGTGACATTCTACGTTTCCCTTACATGAACAGGAAGAGGACTTGGTAAGATTGGTTCATGAAATAAAGAACAATGGGCATCCTATTGAGGCGGATTAGCTGTCCAAATTTACAGCCAAGTTGGCCAAATTAATAACCAAGTTGTCCAAAATAAGAGCCAAAGTCACCTCTACATATCAATTCATTTTTAAACGTATTAAAACTAATTTTAGTAAAAATGAGATGATTGAAACGCATAAGGGCTTATTTTCTTCAGAATTAAATGCTCTTCCATTTGAACCTAAATGATTTCAGAAAATCTCTTTTTTTTTTGTCCAGAATTGAGTTTAAAATTATTTGAATTATTTTCAATGATACAATGGGAAAAGCAATAGGGTAACGTGTGGTATTTCTGGATCAGATGCTTTTTGGGACATAATATGGGTATTTTGGGACACATAAAAAATCTTATAAATTTTTCTTTTCTAATTATTTTTAAGTTCTATCTAAAATATTAAGCTCTTTATGCATCAGATAAACATAAATCCTCTTAAATTTTATTTAATTTAAAGCGTGAAATACGCGTGAATTGTAAGTGTCACATTGTACTTTTTACAAAAACCTTCAGTGTGGTCAATTTTGCAGATGTCAACACAAACAGTATTTAGTTTTTTTTCGATTTAAATCACTTTGAAATTGAAATTTAAACAAAATCTTTATGAAAGGGTTAAGTTTAAACCTTCTACTTATAGGTAAATAATCAGGATCGGTGAAATTTTTATTTGCATAGGGTAAATTAAGCTAATTCAAAACCTGCTCCAAATGGAGATTTTTCGATACTCCAAATGGAAACGTAATTGTTTTCATGATAAATACAGTAATAAATTATTATATTTATATATTTTCAATACCACAGTTTCATTATTTGGTTAATTTTGCTCCAAATAAACCGAAAATCCATTCATATTCACAAATTTTAATTTGTTAATTTCCCAGAAAAATTAAAAGTGTACCTTTTTACCATCGATTTTTTCATCTATCGTCCATGTTTTCCAATGAAAAACACAATGAGGGTGACTGTTGTTTATTCGTTTTGTTTAACATTTATGTAATATTTCTGCGTAATTTTAGTTAAATTAAGTGCTACTCTTTATTGTTAATGGTACGTGAAGTTTTCAAATGAAATAATTAGCTATTTTGTAAACAAAAAGGTTTTTTTCTTAAGCATCTGCAAATGCTTCAATAGAAAACCCCGGAAATATTTTTTTTTTGGAGAGATTTTCTTATTTTTTTTTTTAGATGGGAAAGGAGAAAAGACCAGGAATAAGAACAAATCCTGCACTCAGTAGCAATCCAACAAGGTTTTGGAAGTCTTTCGTCACGGTTTCACTTACACTGTTTGTCTCCAATTAGAAACTTTCCCTTGTCTCCATTTGGATTAATTTGTTTCCAATTGCAGCATTTTGCACTTGCGTATTTTTCTTGTATTTAACAAATTTTCAAATTATATCTAAATAATTTTCACTAAACAGTAACATTCTAGAAGAGACAAGGAGCAAATTTATGTAATTCTCTTCAGAAAAAAAATTGAACTTAGTGTGTTGAATCTTCTGTCAAAGTTAAAGCGTCTGGAAATGGTTTTGAATTAGGACATTTACCCTAATAGCGATTTTTGACTGTCCCGAAATATACCACTCTTACTTCTCTACATTTTTTGCTATTTTGCATAAAAAATGATGGATTTTTCAAACTTTTTCAGTGATAATCTTATTCTGGATAGCATAAGGAACATAAATATTTGCATCAACAAAGAAAAAAAATAATTTGAGAAGTCGTTAAGCTCTTTGAAACTTGAAAGTGCTAAAAAGTGTCCCGAAATACCACACGACACGGCACCCTAAATATATTCAATTTTGATTTCTTGAATTTCCTACCCAAGAAACAAAATAGCTGCCTTATAGAACCAAGTATTAAACAAGTCTCTTAGTGCACTTTTAAAAGACTTAAAGTGAGAATTTTCTGTTGAAATTCCTATAGAAGCTCTTAAGATCCTTAAAAGTGCGCCACTTTACTCATAGTAATCTCAGTGATGGAACCAAGAGCGTTATAAGTAAATAAATAGATTTTTAGTTCTATAGTGCCTTTCTTAGGGAATTCTACAAGACTATTTTAAGAAAAAATTGCTGCTTGGGTAGCTTTCCTTTGAAAATTTCAGGTTGCAAATTAAATGTTATTCACTAAATCTTTATACGCATTAAAAGTGTACGAGAGAAAGGAAATCTGACTGAATTGTTGAGGATAAATAAGAATTATTCATTTGAGGAAAATTTTTGGGCAAGCCTTAACCCTTTAAGGATGATTGGAACACCGGTGTCCCATAAAGAAAATAATTTTCCTGGCTACCTAAAGTTATTTTTTTTTCTTATGTCTGTACGTAATTGGCAAAGTAGAAGATTGAAGTAATCTACCATAGTTTTTGTAAGTCTTCAGCTATTTTCTATATAGTAAATTTTTAAGATACAAAATGACGAATTTTTTAATTTTCATATTAAAAATTGATTCGAATTATTTTTTATACTTCCTGATTTCTTTTTTTTAGCAAAACCGTTGTGAAAATTATCAGTCATTGGTATTGTTAGAAAAATTACTTAAATTTTTGGGCTATTTTTGTCCCTATCATTCATAGAGACAAAAAAATACACCAAATCAGACTCTGTTGGTTTTTGGGAGGTTAGATGTAAGGCGTTACAACAAGTTTTGTTTATCGGTTTAATTTTTATTGCTGATTTTCGGTCAGCGAAAACTGTTTCGTCGTTAAATGGTTAAATGAAAATGGAAAAGAAATGACAATTCTATGATTAGTAGTTATAAAATTGATATTGTAGAGTGATTGTATTTTATTTAGATTGAATTGATACATTTTACCTTACAGTATGACGTGATTTTATATGAAATAAAAGAAAAAACTGTTATATTTTTGATGTAAAAATTCCACATTCACTCAAATATGGTCCTCGACATCATTTTCGTACAGATATCTGACATCTCTACTCACTTATAGCGAAAAATAAATCGAAAGAAACGATTGATCTTCATGCGATAGTTATAATATTTACATTGCAAAGCGATTATATTTTATTTACACATAATCGATACATTTTGCCTTACAGCATGACGTGATTATATCCAAAATAAATAATTTGTTATATTTTGGATGTAAAATTTCCCTATTCACCCGAATATGGACCTCTTTTATGCGGTTTTTTTAAAAGAAATTTGTAAAGTCTTCGACATCATTTTCGTATAAATGTCAGACATCTCTACTCGTTTATGTCGATAAATGCTCCTTGGAATATTTGAGCAAGATTTAAAGAAAAAATCGAAAGAAATGATAGATCTTCAGCCGATAGTTACAATATTGATATTACAGAGTGATTATATTTTATTTAGTTATAATCAATACATTTTACCGTACAAGATGATATATTTTATGTGAAATAAATAATTGCTATATTTTGGATGTAAAATTCCCCAATTTGTAAAGTTTTTGTCATAATTTTCGTACAGATATCAGACATTTCTACTCGTTTATAGCGATAAATGCTCCTTGGGATAATTTTCAGTGAGCCTTCTTTAATGTTGTTCTGTTGATTTTACAAGGAAAATTTATCTTATGACATTGTCATATTATTACAGAATTTCTCTCATTATTAAAAATTTGCAAAAAAAAAAATCAAAAATAATCATTTTAATCCGATATTGATGGTCTCTACGAATGAGGAAACCAGGAAAATTGTATAGAATGCATTATAGAAAGCTTCTAATCATCTTCTTCTTTTCCTTTTCTTTCTTTTTCTTATTAAGATTCTTCTCTTTATTCTGAATTGTATTTTGCATTACTTTTTATAATGTTCTTCAATCACAATTGTAAGAGGGGTGACCCTATTTTTGTGATTTAAATATATCCATTATTATTATTATTATTTTAAGGCACCTAATGTGGATTTCTTCAAGGAGATATACTGTATCAAAAGCATCCCCAAAGATTCACTCTGAATCGTCCTTAGAAGGACTTTGTTGTATATCTCAAATGTAACTTAACATAATCAAGCTGTTACTAAAAAAAATATACAACATAATAGTTGTATACTAGAAAAATAACTTAAAAATGACTTAACTTAAAAATGTGTGGAAAATATCAGTTATTTTCCGTTAATATTTAATAATATATTTTGTCTGTTAAATTCCAGTTAATATATTGGTATTTCCCCTCAAAAGTACGACTAAATATTTTTAGTTCCATAAACAAGTCATAATATAATCTATTTTTGAGTGAAAACGTGTAAAATTTGTGGAAAATATCAAAAGTATTACTATTCCTTAGAGGAAAATCTTCAATTTTCACCTTCAAATTTCTCTTTTGATCTAATAAATTTAGGTGATTTTCTTTTTCTTCATAAATGACTACTTATTTGAAAAGAAAAATAAGATATCCCTTGGAATATTGCACAAGTTCACGTTGAAGTTCAAATTCACTTTTTCTCCGAAGTATTTCCCACTTTAGACATCAATAATACTCACAGACAATCCCTTACATCCTCACCTCTCGCAGGATATTCCCAAAGATGATCAACTCTTGACCGTTTGTCCGAAACTGAATGGGACATTGAGGGATGTCTGAGCGTGAAGCCGTTTTATTTAAATATTTGTTGTTGTTGCTGTTTTTTTTTTTCGCTAAGAAAATATCCCGCGACTGACCATCTGTTCGTCCTGTCCAGATGGCTTGGTCAGGGTGAAAAGGACACAATAAAAACCCTTTTTTTCCAAGCAACCCAACTGACCCATTGGAGGGTGTGCAAGAAGTGGTCAAACAGGACTGACCGGTTTCCTCAGAACCCCTTTTCTCAATTAAACTGCCAGGATTTGCATTCGCGGTCAAAAGGGTGACTTTAGTGCGATGGTCAAGGTACTAAGGGGGAGTCATTTCTTTCCTCTTTTCAATCCTAAATTGATTTTTCTGCTTTTTTTTGTGTGAAAATTACCTCAAGAAGGACCAAGGATATTTATGTTGTAAGAAATCTCTTAAGGAAGTGACAAGTAAATTGAGGATTGTTTTTGGTTATATTTTGGTTATATATTTGGTTATATTTCAGACATGCATTATTGAGGAAAAATTCAAATTTTAGAGCTGTCTCCAATTCAAAAGTGCCCCACTTACCCCCCCCCCCCCCCATTTCAATAAAATTCCCAATAATTTTCTCAATTTCGCAAATTTCTTTTAAAAACTTTAAGAAACTTGAATTGGGGCAGCTCAAAAATTGGACTTTTTCTTCGATATTTTTATGTGGAACTGTATTTTATAAATCTTAAGTGGCATTTGATATCCAAATAATATATGTCTCAAATATAACCAATATATATATTCAACGTAATTGAGGTATATATGTCATTCGAGGAGTGATAAAACACCTTTTTTTATATTCAATATTGCGGATACGTTTTAACCGCGAGATAAAGATGATACCCAAGGAGCATTTATCGCCATAAATGAGTAGAGATGTCCGATATCTATACGAAAATGATGGCGAAGACTTTACAAATTTCTTCTATATAACCGCATAAAACAGGCCCATATTCGGGTGAATGGGGAATTTTTATAGCCGAAATATAACAATTATTTATTTTAGAGTTAATCGAGTCATCATGTACGGTAAAATGTATTGTTTATGACTAAATAAAATATAATCACTCTGTCATACCAATATTATAACTATTGACTGAAGAACTGTCATTTCTTGTCAATTTTTCTTTAAGTCTTGCTCAAATATTTTCCTCAAATGAATAAATAATTATCCTCAACGATTCAGTCACATTTTTTGTGCCTCGTGCACTTTCATCGCGTATGAAAGTGTAATGCAATAATTGCTTTCCGTTAGAGGCTAAAATATTAGTGAACAAAATTTCATTCCCGATTTGAAATTCTTAAGGGAAAGCTGAGAAATTAAATAAAACAAAATTGAATGAATTTATTGCTTTTTACATTATATCATTTAAAAAACTTATGGTTCTTAAATTTTTACTGCGTGTATTGATAGAATACAGCCCTTTGAACAATCCAATCGTCGCCAATTTTCTGTACTTTTCCATGCCATAATCTTCTTTTTGTTCTGATAAAATAAAATCATGATATTGTAACGCGAATAAGTAAGAAAAGCAGAAAATAAAACACATCTATATATTTTAGTGATTATATTTCTCAAGATGTCGTGTATAATATTTACATTTTGTAGACTTCTTACGACAATAATATCACTACACAGCAAAAATGTCAAAACGCTGAAAGATTACGCTTTTGATAAACATTTTCTGCATTCTGAGCACTCATTCTGCAATTTGATTTCATATCAAATGATCTGGAAGCTGTCCTAACGCTTGTACTTGCGGTACACTGCAATTAAAGGAAGAAAATATTAGCTCTCACAAACGAAGTGTTAATTCACTATTTTTTCATCATTTGTACTTACTTTGTAAAATTTAATGCCTTTTATCTGTATACTCGATTTTTCTACATACGCTGGTGCATTTTGGGACTCTAATTAATGTGAGACATCACTTTTTTGACAAATTTTCACTCGCAGATGAACTTCTGCTTAGTAAACAAAGTAGAATTTGACAATCTGGCAGTGTCATACAAAAAGAAGACAAGTTGTATATAACTTGTGTCTTTTATGGAACAAATGTAACTAAAATGTATCAGAACATGATGTTCATATAATTTAACGACATTATGTGAACATAATGGCATGAATATGTATTTGTATATGTAAGAATATATTTACTAAAATTATTAGGGAATCATTCTATTTTTCTACTATTATCCATTTTTAATTAAATTTAATTTTTAATTTTTTTAAATACAAAAATAGAATATAGAAATAGTAAATAATTAAAGTAAACTATCAAATTAAGAAATAATTGCAATAAATAATTAAATAACATTTAGTAGAGAGTGAAGTATGGTACCTTTGAAAAGGACTTTCACAATTTAACTTGAATAAAAAAAATAAAGTAAAGCACGTCATTTGATTAAAAAGGCCTACAGTTAGCATACATAACCGAGAGGCATCTGAGACCAAAAGACCAAAAACTTGTGTTTTTTTATGGAACAAATGTAACTAAAAAATATCACAAAGGATGTTCATACGATTTCAAGACATTATTTGAACATAACAGCATGAATATGTAAGACAAATATACTTTAGAAATATTTGACATAGTTTTATACATTTTCACTCAAAAATAGATTATATTATGACTTGTTTATAGATCAAAAATGTTTGGTCGTAATTTTAAAAGGGAAAATAACAATATTTTAACTGGAATTTATGAAACAAAATGTATTATATGTATTAATAGAAAATACCTGATATTTTCTATACAATTTTTAGTCAAGTTATTATACTGGCGTTCAACGCACATAATTTTCATATAATTTACATCCATTGTGTTCATACATTATATTTTTTTAGAAATAGCTCGATTACGTTGAAAATATGTTGGTTACATTTGAGACATACATTATTTGGATATCAAATGCCCCTTGGGGTGAATCTCACTGTTTTGTCATTTGAAGACTCTACTCTGAAAAAAGTGTCTTGTTAAACTCAACAAAGGGATTTTGTTGAAATTTTGTCAAAAGTATGTTATTTACCAATTTTTATAAAACTTTTTCTTGCATTTTATATGGAAAAAACACTCTTTTGACAAACTTTTAACAAGATCCAATTGTCTGCCGATTTGACAAAACTTTTCCATATTCTGTATGGAAGAACATCCTTTTTACAAACTTATCTTGTTAATTTGACAAAACATTTTTTTTTTTCAGAGTATATTTAAGATAAGTATTAGAAAAGCCTATATAAAAAAAAACAGTGCAGCTGAGATGGAACACCCAGAATTTTAGCAAAATATTTTTATTTTATTTTATAAATTTAGGAATAGGAGGAAAATTGTTTTAGATAAGAGTGCTCCCAAGAAGCATTTATCGCTATAAACGAGTAGAGATGTCTGTTATCTGTACGAAAATAATGGCGAAGACTTTATATACACTGGCAACAAGATAAATAGCACATCGTCAGCGATTTTCCTATTTTGATGTTTTATAATACAATATCCATCTTTATACCTGATTATACTTTATTTTTTTAGAAAATATACTGCCCATTATTAATAAAAATGATAATTATTTAATATTTGTATCCGTTAAAACCATGTGTTTTTGTAATTTTATGAGTTTAGGTATAATTCGTGAGGGCAATTCAAAGAGCACACTTTCAATTTCTCTCAAAATATTTCCTGAAATTTACTTTAACCCATTCCTTACCATGGTATTATACATCATACGTAAATTGAGTGATTTTTGATGATTTATTTCTGGGCAATTTTTATCCGAATTGCTGTCGGGAATGGATTTTTAGTAACGTTAGTTATTCCAATTACTTGAGAAAAATAGTCCGACAGAGATGAAATTACATTTTGTTATTATTTTCTTGCTTCGCGGAGGGTCATGCAAAAGTTATGCTCAAAATGGCGGACGGAAAATTCGACATCCCGTCGAATTTGTTAAAATTGGCCTCTTTCTTCTTTCCTGATTTGAATTCTAGTTGCCAATTTGTGTTCTTGGATAGTTACTCTATCTAAATCAATAGAGTTTGTAATGAATAAATGCACAGAATTTAAATTCAGTGACCGTTAAGACGTGTGTTTGACAGAGGCTCCCCGCGCTCCCATATGAGATAAATTTTTTTTCTTTTCAAAAAATTCATCTATTAATCTGTAGGAAACTACCCAAGAAGCAAAATAGCTGCCTTATAGAACCAAGTATTAAACATGTCTTTTAGTGCACTTTTAAAAGACTTTAAGTGCGAATTTTCTGTTGAAATTCCCATAGCAGCTCTTAAGATCCTTAAGAGTGCGCCACTTTACTTATAGTAATCTCAGTGATGGAACCAAGAGCGCTATAAGTAAATAAAAAGATGTTTTGTTCTATAGTGCTTTACTTAAGGAATTCTATAAGACTATATTAAGAAAAAATTGTTTCTTGGGTAATCCCACAATATGAACATTCTATCTCATGTATTTCTGGTACATTGACTGAATAGGTTAAATTTAAAAATTTATTATATTTCTGTATTGGTGATCATTTATAGGCATTAATGCCACAAATTTTCGTAAAATAAAGTTATGAGTACTGAAAAATCATGTAAATAGAGCCTTTGTTGCAGATTTACATGATAATTAAGAGATAATTAAATTTTTTTTTTTGTAAATTATATTGTTCAAGGAAGATAACCATCAATTCAATAATTTTTATGATCAAATTTATTTATGATTTCGAGAAAGAATTACGACTTATAGATAAGATTCTGCCATTTTTCTTAGGCATTGAATAAATGAGCAGTAAAAAGTTAAAATTGATCAGTAACAAAAAAAAATTGAAACAGTGATATTATCGTCCAAATTTTGGCAAAGGGAAAATAAAGGGCTTTTCACTCTATATGGAACAATTTTAAATGTTAAATATGTAAATTAGGCCCATTTTTGTAAAGATTTAAGTTTTTTTACTGACCATAATTAGATATTTTACTGCTCATTTTTAATATTTTACTGCCCATTTAGAATTTTTTTACGGATCGTTTGTTTTTTGCCTTTTTCTTATAGTAAAACTGAATATCTTTGCCACCGTGCCGAAAATAAAGGAACAAATTGAACAAAATTTGAAAAAGTAACTGATATGAGCATTACTGAAAGGCAATTATGTAAAAATACCCAGTTTAGAAGTGTTGCCAGACGTACAGAGTTGTTATCCAAATGAAACCGTATCTGTTTCTTGATTTTTGTCAAAGAGCATATCCAGAAGGATCTGTAATTTTGGAATAATATTCTTTAGATCCGATGTGTTCCTGTTCAATATCATTGAATATGACATAATAAAATATTAAATGTCCCAAAAGTCAAGAATTTTGTCCTTGATACATAACTAAGAACGTAAAACTTAGCTGTGGTAATTTTACATTACGGGGTTATTTTTTGCAAAGTGTCGTATGGTCTGTATATGGAATACAAGGCAATATAGACCAATTTGTTTACAAGGATACCTTTGGAAAAGGCATGTATTTCAAGATCCAAAAGAATTTGCTTTGGGTTTTTATGTTTTAACCAAGCTAATGATCCCAAATGCACTGTCGAGAGTTTTTAAAAGTGGTTCAGTCAGAACAAAATTGACCTTCTGGAATGGCCAGGATGGTCTACCCAAGCAGCAATTTTTTCTTAAAATGGTCTTGTAGAATTCCCTAAGTGAGGCACTATAGAACTAAAAATCTTTTTATTCACTTATAACGCTCTTGCTTCCACTTCTGAGATTACTATAAGTAAAGTGGC
Organism: Phlebotomus papatasi; assembly: GCF_024763615.1. Classification (NCBI taxonomy): domain Eukaryota; kingdom Metazoa; phylum Arthropoda; class Insecta; order Diptera; family Psychodidae; genus Phlebotomus; species Phlebotomus papatasi. The sequence continues at coordinate 3,200,238 of NC_077226.1, read as the reverse complement.
GCACTCTTAAGGATCTTAAGAGCTGCTATAGGAATTTCCATAGAAAATTTTCACTTTAAGTCTTTTAAAAGTGCACTAAAAGACTTGTCTAATACTTGGTTCTATAAGGCAGCTATTTTGCTTCTTGGGTAAGGAACTCAATCCTGTTGAATTTAAAGGAAAAGATTAATTACAAAATAAATTTCTCGAATGTAACTAATTTAAGATAGTTTTAACGTAGATATCGACACAACATGAAATACAATCACATTAGGATAGTGTCAAATCCTGATTTCCTTAACGATCTTTCGTTGTCAAGCGTTCATTTTTTGCAAAAGTTACTTAACTAAGTGCTAATTAATCCAAATTTAATTTTCAAATTGAATTCGTAAGTTGTATTTTGCAGTAGAAGCCGAAAACTATCACTTCTTCTAGGGTGTGCTATTTATATTATTCCCTTAATATGTGCCATTTCAAGAATTTCTTGATCGTACTAAATTTCTTGATAGAACTTTCGAGTTTTTTCTTCATATTCAAAGTTAATTTATTATTATTACTTTTATCATTTAAAAGGATAATTTTTCGAAAAATTTATCATACAGTACAGTGTCCGAAACTGTGCTATTTACCTTGTCGCCACTGTATTTCTTCTATATAACCGCATAAAAGCTGGTCCATATTTGAGTGAATGGGGAAATTTTGCATCCAAAATATATCAATTATTTATTTTAGATATATTCACGTCATGCTGTAAGGCAAAATGTATCGATTATAACTAAATAATATATAATCACTCTATAATGTCAATATTATAACTATTGGCTGAAGATCTATCGTTTCTTTCGATTTTTTCTTTAAATCTTGCTCAAATATTCCAATGAGCATTTATCGACATAAACGAGTAGAGATATCTGATATCTGTACAAAATATATCAATTATTTATTTTAGATATATTCACGTCATCTTGTACGGTAAAAAGTAGTGATTGTAACTAAATAATATATAATCACTCTATATTGTCAATATTATAACTATCAGCTGAAGATCTATCATTTCTTTCGATATTTTTTACTGATCGAACTCAAAGAGAGAGCAGTTATATAATCGACTTTTTTTTTCAACTTTGCACTGTTCTGGAGCTTAAACGGTAAGAGATATCGACTTCCGGTCTTCGATGACCCCTCCTCAAATGACATTATCTCGTACCCAACCTCTTTACTTTTCCCCCTCCCCTTTCGTACGTTCCCTATCTCTCAAAAATAGGTCAAAAATGAGGTTTTTCCAATTTTGCAAAAAATTGGCCAAAGCTTTTTCAATGATTTTTGGATATATTTTAGAGGTAGTTCTGGCGAACATTTCGCCCAACAAATGTAACTAAAAAATATCAAAAAGTATGTTCATACGATTTCAAGACATTATGTGAACATAACAGCAAGCATATGTAAGATAAATATATTTTAGAAATTTTTGACATAATTTTATACATTTTCACTCAAAAATAGATTATATTACCTATTATATTATCTATGACCGGAAAATTCGCCATTTTGAATTATTGAAGGTCAAAGGCCAACCACTTTGGAATGTTAATTCTTAAACCTCGGTTAAATTTGGATTTTTTGGAGAGGTATTGAAATTTCGAACCCGTTTGCATCAGTCTTCATCTGCGATGAATCGGTTAAGTACCGTTTTTTTTTTTAAATTTTCAAATGCTTTTGTGATTTATGACTCTAGTAGATCAGTTATTCCAAAAGATTATGCAAAAAACTAATTCACTGTGAGCTCTATGTCGTGAGTTCGAGCATTCCGCAAAGCTGGCACGCTTTGCCATCTCTTTTTTGAGTATAGTGAAGTTGGGTATAGTTGAGTATAGTGAATTGTTTTACAGTAGAGTCTCGCTATAGTCCATATTTGGTTTCAAATTTGACACTTGGGTCGCACTATAGTCCATGTAATTTTTTAAAATTATCAACGATTTTTAGTATTGAAATTGCTCGACGGCTTCCACTTTCTTTGCGATTTTGGTACTTGTCTTTGCTCTCTTCATTGTGGATCACAATTATCACAACTACTTAATAAAAGTTTGCCAAAAATATTAAAATAATTATGCATGTCGCATACTAAAAAACATAACCTAACTTAAAATCAGTGTTTTGAAATCAACGGTCTATAAATTGTGGACTATAGAGCGATGGCCTATAGCGAGACTCTACTGTAAAACAAAAATACCCATGATAAACGACCATGAATTTTACCCTTCTAAAGCAAAGGTGTAAATTCATTTTAGTTACATTTTAATTTAAAAAATTAGTATCTCAAAAGAAAATTTGGATAAAAAAAAATGAGCAACAGAAAATTAAAATTGGTGAGGAAAAAACGGTTAAAACTTACTTCTTCAAAAAACTCTTCAAAACAAAAAAAAAAAACTTGAAGAAAGAAATATTAAGATAACATTTTTGTATATTAACATCGTGTATGGACCTCAATATTATCACATGAAGATCAATTTTACTTAATATATTTACTGATAATAAAAACTTTCCGTAAAATCATTCCTTAATGACCAACTTTTGCTCAAACATACGAGGTTTTTGGGCCAGAGCCACAGTGTGTAGAATTTATGGTTTAATTAAAATAATATTTTACTATCGTTTTGAATTTATCATTTATCAATGATAAATTCACAACAAACGTAAAATAATACCCCGTTTCTGTCGATATTTTACATTTTAATAATTTTTTGCGGACTCCAATAGAGTCAACAGGCCTAGAAATAATTAGTTGACTCTATCGAGGTCCCACTGTATTTTCAACGTAATCAAACTATTGTATGCCACATTGACATTGTATGCCAGAAAAATAACTTAACTAAAAATGTATAGAAAATATCAGTTATTTTGTATCAATATAAATAATACATTTTATCTGTTAAATTCCAAAAATACGACTAAATGTTTTTAGATCCATAAATAAGTCATAATATAATCTATTTTTGAGTGAAAATGTATAAAATTATGTCAAAAATTTCTAAAATATATTTATCTTACATATGCTTGCTGTTATGTTCACATAATGTCTTGAAATCGTATGAACATCCTTTTTGATATTTTTTAGTTACATTTGTTCCATAAAAAAAACACAAGTTTTTGGTCTTTTGGTCTCAGATGCCTCTCGGTTATGTATGCTAACTGTAGGCCTTTTTAATCAAATGACGTGCTTTACTTTATTTTTTTTTATTCAAGTTAAATTGTGAAAGTCCTTTTCAAAGGTACCATACTTCACTCTGTACTAAATGTTATTTAATTATTTATTGCAATTATTTCTTAATGTGATAGTTTACTTTAATTATTTACTATTTCTATATTCTATTTTTGTATTTAAGAAAATTAAAAATTAAATTTAATTAAAAATGGATAATAGTAGAAAAAAAATAGAATGATTCCCTAATAATTTTAGTAAATAATTCCGAATATTACTGAGAAAATTATAATCAATTAATTCAAAATTAAACATATTAACAATAATTTACTTTAATTTCGTTTAAGGTTCTTTTTCTGAGACTTAAAATATTGGTCAATTTAGTGGTATAGATTGCAAATGAAACTTTAAGATTCTCCTTAAAGTTCATGCTACATCAGGCATCCAGGGTAAATTTTCTCAGTGGAAAATACCTCAGACATTCGAAGGAAAAAATTTGCAAATTGCTCTAAATTATATCTAATAATAATAAAAATTATAATATAAAGAAAAAAAAATAGCTTTCCTATGACGAAATGCTTCAATATTCAATTCAAAGTTTTCCCCTGAGACTTTTCCGTATTTTGTTTAAAGAAAAATCACCAAAATCGCTATTCATCCAAATCCTTGATATTTTGGTTTAAATACAAAATTTGTATAATTTCACGAATTTTATTCAAGATAACTGAATGGCGTCTCCCAACTTCAGCTCCAAATCGAATTTGCATGCACTCCGAGTTAGCTCACGTTAAGAATCTCACCTACATAAGCCGGTTAGGATTATCTGTCCCTTTAAAATTTTATCACTAAACCTACCGACCGTTTTTGGTCGTTTTTCGGTGAAATCACAAACCCCGACAGGGTAGGATACTCAAAAAATTTGTCTTGGAAAATAGCAAAAAATTAAAAATTTAAACACTGAAAAATATATTATATGCATATTTTTTAAGAAATTCATAAAGCTTGATAATGACAATGTACCGTTTAAATATGTGTTAATTTTAAACCGGTCAATTTGACCGGATCTTGGTAGGTTTAGTGTTAAATCCGATTTTGATTGGCTGAAGAAAACCTCAAGCCAATATCACGTACAGTCTCTTCAAGCAGGCAAATTAATTTACCTGATAATTCCCAAGCAGCAATTTTTTCTTAAAATAGTCTTGTAGAATTCCCTAAGAAATGCACTATAGAACCAAAAATCTGCTTATTTACTTATAACGCTCTTGCTTCCATCACTGAGGTTACTATAAGTAAAGTGGCGCACTCTTAAGGATCTTAAGAGCTGCTATGGGAATTTCAACAGAAAATTTTCACTTTAAGTCTTTTAAAAGTGCACTAAAAGACTTGTATAATACTTGGTTCTATAAGGCAGCTATTTTGCTTCTTGGGTTTCCATTTAAGAGATACAATAATTTTTAAAAATTATTTAAAAAAAAAAGAGAAAATTAAAAAAAAAAAATAAAAATTAAATGAGAATAGTGAGCACCTTGGAAGAGACCGCCAGAGGGCTTCGCGGCCATTGTTGACGCCTTTCGCAGAGAAAAAGAAAGACAGGCGATTGCGCTCACTCTAACCCTCTCACATTTCCTCTCCTTCAGAGACCATCAACCCAAAAATTATATCCCAAAAACCCCGAAGCATACACACGAAAAAAAAAATCCCCACCCACCGACATTCGGCAAAGGGTGGAAGGGGGAGGGGGGAGGGGGAGGAAGCTCTTGAGCTGTGCAAAAGAGAGAAAGACAGAGAGAGGGATAATGATGGGAAAAAAAAGCGTGGCGAAAGAGAAGGAGGATGGGGTGAGACGAAGCGAGGAAGAAAATGAAACGTAAATGGCGTCGCGTGGACTTTTGCACGAAGACTTCACAAACCATGTCACAGCTTCGGTAATTAGCGCAGAAAAAAATTATTTTTGCATAATCCGTCAAATAATTTTGTGAAATATCTAAGAATTCTTCCCGTTATTCCCGTTGGGTGTGATGGTGTTTCCCTTGACTTCTTTAAAAATTCTTCTCCCGGTGATCACTCCAGTGCTCACTAATATCTTGAATCACATCCTTACAAGTTCAACTTACCCGGATACTTGGAGGCGGGCCCTTGTGGTTCCAATTCCCAAAATTTCTAATCCCAAATCTCCTTCTGACTTTAGACCTATTAGTAGAGCTGGCCAAAATATGTATTTGCATGTTTTTATTAAGCGTTCTCAGGCCATATTTGACCCTTTATCTTCACGAATTAGGCTCTTGCAAATTCTAATAAACTCTATTTGAAAATGCATATTTTGACATATTTCATGTTTATTTGCATATTTGAATTTTTGCATATTTTTTGAATATTTTTTTTTTTGCATATTTTCGACTTTTGTTTAAAAATTTGAAGAGTTTGAAAATTTATATAATTCCTATCGCTGTAAAAAAACATTTGAAATTGTAACCCAGTTATATAAAAATATCCTTTTACACTACTTGATGCTCACATCACCTACATTGACAAATTCGAAGCCAACACTCTTGGTCGAAAATCGTTTTTATTTCTTTAAAATATTTCTTCGAATTTACTTTGTTCATCTGAAAAAATGCATATATGTAAAAACAAATGTCTTGCGCACTTTATTTATGCAAATGTTTTAGAAAGCTACTAAAGGAGATGGAAAAGCGGACTAGTGTTTCTAAATATTTTAATCTACTAGATAGAACTCTTCGCTAAATTTACAAAAGGCTTTTTAATTTCCATTTTTTAAACATAAATATAATATTATCTGTAAAATAATTTGAGGTGTTTTTTTTACATTTGGCGTTGAAAAATTATTAGAAGGAATGAATTGAGGTTATTGTATAAGGATGAAATAATGTTTAATAATTACATGTTCTGTAAATCATATTCTAAAAGAATAAAAGATCCTTAGATCAGATCAGTCATAAAACCGTTTATATTGCGTTTAAAAATTCGCACAGCTCAATCTTAAAACGATTAAAATCGCACTTAAAAACACGCATAGATCAATCATAAAACACTTGTAATTGCGCTTAAAAATACGCACAGTTCTAACATAAAACAGTTAAGATTGCGCTTAATAGCACGCACAGCTTAATCATAAAACGATTAAGAATGCGCTTAAAAACATACACTGCTCAATCATACAACAGTTGAAATCTTTACCGTTTTATGATTGTACTGTGCGTATTTATACTATGCGTATTTGAGCTATGCGTGTTCCTAAGCGTATTCTTAAACGTTTTACAATTAAGCTGTGTATATTTTTAAGCGCAATATTCAGCGTTTTATGGTTGACCTGTACGTGTTTTTAGCGCAATCCCAACAGTTTTACGATTTAGCTGTGCGTGTTCTTAATCGCGTTCTTAACCATTTTAAGATTGAGCTCTGCTTAATTTTAAGCGCAATTTAAACCATTTCATTATTGAGCTACGTATGTTATTTTTTACACATAACTTAGGTCGTTCATGCTGAGGTACTTAGAATTTTATGTATAATATTAACCTTTTTTTTTATGCTTAAGATGTGCGCGTTTTCTTAAATCAATGTGTCAAAATTTAGGCTTAGGTGTTCAGTGCCTAAAACTAACCGGAATATATATATATATATATTGATATATTGATATAATTAATCCTGCAAAGCCTATAAAATTAAGTCTTAAGTTTCTAAAATCAATCCAGAAAGTTTCTTGATTTGATTCTGTAAAAATTTTTATAAACAATCGTACAATTTTTAAAAATCAATCCTAAATGTACTAGAACACAGGATGCACTTATAGATAGCTTTAAATAATGCTTTCTTATTTCAGGGAAAGATTTAAATCATAAAAAGTAAAATATCAATTGTCACATTTTACAAAGGAAGTGAAAAATTAAAAAAAAAAAGTTTTTAAATTTCAAATACTTTCTGAAATAAGATTGGTTTTTATTAAATGTTGAATTAAACTATTTTAAAATTAACAGACATTGTTTAATTTCTTTTTAAATCGTATGCAATCCGCTATTATTGGTTCAAAATAAAAGGATACCAAATTAATTTTAAATAAATCCAAAATACCATACTGCGTGTTCGATTTATCACAGCTGTCAATTTGTATATTTTTCAAAAATATTGCTTTAAGCAATAAAATAGTGCATATTTTATTGTTATATACTCTTGTTATAAACATATATACTCTTATTTGGGTTAAAAAATGAATTAAATAAATGCATATTTTTCCTGCATATTTTATGATTTTTCGTGCATTTTTATGTCGCATATTTCAAAGATTTTTTTTGCATATTTTGGCCAGCTCTACCTATTAGCCTTCTCCCTGTCCTTTCAAAAGCTTTTGAATTTATTCTGCATGAACAAATCTCTCAACATCTGACTGACAATGGCTTTCTCTGTGATTTTCAATCGGGTTTCCGAAAAGGTCACAGTACTACCTCCGCACTTCTCAAGGTAAATTATGACATTTCAATAATTAGCATAGAGATTTAATAGAAATTTTCAATAATCAGCATTTGTCGTAACTTCTTTTGCTTTTCGCTTGGCTTGTAATTTGCAGCAAAATTGCAATATTTCTCAATAAAACGTTTATACACTCTTCCAAATATCGAAAGACAGTGCGAATAGTGTAACATGAAAACTATTTAGTTAAATATTTGCGAGAAAAGGTGAGAAAAACTCTACCCATCTGTCATTAATTCAAAACAAAACAAGCTACGTGGCGCACAAAATTTATTCAATAAAACTTATGAAATAAAAACTTTTGGGGGCAGGGATAACAGTATTATTGACTAATTTAGTCAAATAAAGGCGCTTATTATCACTTGAGTCATTGAAATTGTTACAATGCATTTTAGAAAATTGTCGTAACTTCCAGAATCTCCATACATTGGAAGTTACGGCTTTATAAACGATGGAAGTTACGATAAAATATTATTGTGTTTCTTCTAACATATATTTATTTATTTATTTATTTATTTATTAAAGAAACCATACAATAGACTTCTAAGTCCCTCACGTACAGTTACAAACAAGAACAAAAAGAGAAAAAAAACAAAAGAGAAAGAAAAGTTACAACAAGATTAGAATAGATTAAAAAAAAAAATCTTAGACTTTCCGACCCAAGTAAAAAGACCGCAGAGAGAGTTCAGACGTTCTGGAAGCAGATGGAATCGAGTTATAAATGTAAATCCCGTGCACAAAAAGAGTTCGTTGAAAACTGGCACTTCGCGATCTTGGCACCATGAAACACCGACACCTGGCAGATGCCCCCCAACTTAGCAGACAGAAGAGGTAGGACGGAGTCGAGGTCAGAGAAAGGCGTAGGATAAAGAGCATAGCTCTAAATTCAAGATACTGAGGCAGGTCACACCCCACAACAGACCGAGATACAGGGGAGACATGATCACCCCGCTTCAGATTGTAAATAAATCGTAGGCAGTCATTGTAGGAGACTTTAAGCTTACGAAAAGACTCAGCATCAGATTGAAAAAATAACTCACAGCCATAAGTGAAATGCGGCATAATGAGAGACCGGACAAGCAAAAGCCGAGTGTCGGTAGGAATAAGATCCCTATGCCGCCGCAGGGAGTACAAAGAAAAGCCAACTCTATGGCATACTTGAGACACGTGATCCGAACAAGTCAGATCCCCATTTATGATCATACCCAGGTCCCTGACAGATTGGCTATATGGAATGGGAGTGCCTCCAATACTCAATACTGGCAGCGGAATCCCAATGTCTCTCTTCGAAATAACAATGGCCTGGGATTTGCCAGGGTTAAGTGCCAAGCCATTCTCTATAGACCAAGCCCAAATTCTATCAAGCTCAGCATTCAGACGAAGAAAAACAGAATGAGGAGTAGAAAATTTGCCGTAGTCATATATTTGTAAATCATCTGGATAAAGGTGGTAATGAGAAGAAACAAGAACTTCAGGCAAGTCATTAATAAAGATTGAGAATAGTAAAGGTCCTAGAATCGAACCTTGACCAATACCTCGAGCAAGAGTCTTAATAGAGGAGGTTTGCCCATTGAACTTAACTCTCTGCTTACGCTCATGAAAGTATGAACATACCAAAGAGATGGCAGATGAGCAAAATCCGCAATGGTTTGACAACTTCCATAACAATCGACCATGAGGTAAGCTGTCGAATGCTTTGCTGAAGTCCAAAAGAACTAGGACTGCAAACTGTGAGTTGTCCAAGGCCTGAGAAATATCATGGACAATCCGAAGAAGCGCGCTCACAGTGCAATGTCCCCTACGGAACCCGGACTGAAACTCACAGAAAAGACTCCGAGAATTAAAGTATTCCGTGATCTGAGCAGACAGGAGGGATTCAAAGACTTTAGAGAGCACAGGTAATAAAGATATCGGACGAAAGTCCGAGCCAGTAAGAGGATTAGCAAATTTTGCTATTGGGATTACAAGAGCAGTTTTCCAGTTTTCGGGATAGATTGACGTGGTAATAATCTGATTGAAAAGATCAGTGATAAGCTCCTGAATTAAGGGAAGGAGTTGTTTAAGAAAAGATGCCGGAACGCCATCTATTCCAGGGGCATTAGAACCAAGTCTAGAGAATGCAGCCGTGACCTCTGTCACAGTTAGGTGACGGAAGAAGAACCCATATCTCAATATTGCAGCTTTTAAATAATTTTATAAAGATTTTCTCGAGTTAACTTACAGTTTATTAATGCCACTTTTATTATTTTGACTTTAAAGTATCGCATTCGGGGCTCATTTTTAAGAAAAATAATGCTGAACTGAAAATTTCGTCTCCTGAAAAGTTGTCAAAAGGAAGTTACGACAAATGCTGATTTAACTGACGAAATAGCGATTTCAATATAAGTGGCGGGAAGTGGGGCACTGGCGAGAAGTGGTAATTCCACCCTAGAGACTTGCAAAAAATATTCCAGATTCCTTCAACCTTCTACTTTGCAATTACGTACAAACTTAAGAAAGAAACAACTTTGGGTAGTCAGGAAAAATTATTTTCTTTATATGGGACACCGGTGTTCCAATCTTCCATAAAGGGTTAAAAAAAAAATCCTTTGGTTTTTCTTAGAAAGAACCTTTAGAAGAAAAAAATGTCAAAATCAAATTAAGAAAAAAAAAAGAGAAAAATTAATTGCGTGGTTAAAAATAGAATCATATGGAATATGAGTTAGTGCTGCCGTCCCAGTGTCCTTTTCTTGGGCGTGCTGCTGCCGACTGAAGTGGAGTGGGGCAGAGGCAGAAGCCGAAGAAATCGATGTGGAGCGCCGTGAGTTAGGCATCTCGCAAGGGAACGTCGACTGCCCGATCCAATGGCCGTGTTGCGTTTTCTCAGCAAAAGGCGCTGCTACCAGTGGAGGGGGGCCGGCGGAGGGATGGTGCGGGGCAAAGTGGTTGGAGATTTGAGATCAGTACGAGAAGTCTCCTTTGGGGTGGGGTGGAGGGGGGGAAGGGTGAGAGCAGAAGAGCGGTCGTCATCTAAAACACAAGAGTAACCGAAGACACAAAAGTGGCCTCGGTCGCGTTCGCCTTTCTTTTTTCCCTTTCTCTTTCTCTCTCACTCTCTCTGTGCCTTCATTTCTCTCACTCTGGCCTCCTTCAGAAAAATACCCAATTCATCTTCCACTCTCTCTCTCTCTCTCTCTCTCTCTCTCTCTCGTCTCCTTTTCTCATTCATTCCCCCTCTCCCAGCCCATTGGCAGCAAAGGAAGAAAAAGAAAAGAAAGAAAAAAAAAAGAGGCGCACACACAATTCACGAGAGGCAACACCTTCCTTTCCCGCCGTTTTCCAATTCATTGACCCATGTAGCACCCCATGAACTTCAGCCAATGACCGCTAGATGTCACCACCAAATGCACAATTCATCTTGGCTTTTGCATACTTCTGGGGGCTTTTTCTCACACAAAAATTTGGCGCCAAAATTAGCCCGCCAAAAAGAATTTTACTACCTAAATTGAGAATTTTCTTACATTTTCTCTGGGGTTTTTTTTTTTAAGAAAGAGAATATTTTGGCACAGATTTGGAAAGATGGGAAAATTCCCTCGGGAAAATGTCGAAAATGTGGAAAACCATTTGAGGCTTACGAGAAAATTTTTACGTGATAGTTGCAATGATTCATTTAAAAAAAAAAAAGGAAAAATACAATTTATTTTTTAAAAGTATTTTTTGATGAGTTTAGGGTAAGTATGCCAAATTCCGGCCAGCTTGCAATTTCGTCCACCTTTTTTGTTCCTCGAATTTCCATGAATTTTTAGTTTTTGCATTCTCTTGAGATTGTACAATGCAAAAAATAACAAAAAATCAAGGGGTTACTCAAGTATATGGAATACCGACACATTTTTCCACTAGAATCCATGGAATCCATGGAATCACTGATCAGATTTTGATAGAATCCCAAATGGACTCCATACACAATCACAAGAATCAATTGGAATCACAGAATCCCTCATTTACTAATGCTATCTTTTCACAATTAAGAAATAAAAAAAAAAAACTTGAAAAATTCAATAGAGTTGAATTTGGTATTATTTGTTTACCTTTAAGAACGATTGTGTCATATATGATCTATGAAATTTATGAAGTATTCCTGAAAATATCAATGAATGATAACTTTTACTTTGTTAAAATTATGCAGCTTTTTATTCCAAAAAGTTTTTGCTTAAAAAATATATATAACTGATCTCGTTTTGAGTGCGAGCAGTAGAAATATTTATTAAAAAAAAAATTAAAATTCGATAATTAGTGTGAAAAATTAAATTTCTTTTCATTTTTGACGTGAAATATTCATTATACAGAAATTATCTCGGAACTTGCAAAAAATATCTTAGATTCCTTCATGAAAACTAAGGCTACAGCCAAGGGCGTACCCAGGATTTCAGTTAGGGGGGGGGCTAAGTCTTAAATTTTGTTGGCGGGGGGGGGGGGGGGTACATAATTTTTATTTTGAAAAAAAAACAAAAAAAATAAAATGAGATAAAAAGTATCTATATATACAAACTGGTCTTACTTTTCACGAGAGATTAGCCTATGCCCAATTTGTAGGTATTGATTAAGGAACGATCATCAGTGTTCTTCGGACCAGTAGTGCATTGTCTCCCATATTATTGGCCAAAATTAAAATAATTTTTAGAAATTATTCGCAACTTTTTACCAAATAACTACAGCAAGGATGCATTCCGTTAGTTCATATTTAATCTATAGAATCAACTACCCGTGAAACATCTGATAAAGCCCCTTCCGATCTGTAGAATACAGTGCATTTTTACTATTACACCTATCTTTATTCATTTCTGATAATAATAAGCATATACAAAAACATTAAATAGTGTTTTGGAGTTTATATTTTATTAAACTTAATATGGAACATTGAACATTTCGTTTTGTGAAACCCTTCAAGGCAAAAAGGACTATCAGTCTTCAGAGAATTAATGATATGCTTCTAAAAATTTCCAGCTTTGACATTTTTATTTAACGAAATTTACTTAAGACTAATAAACAGAATGCTTTTTTCCAAATTTCTTTTCCGGCATAATAAAAAAAATAATTCAAGTTCTTGGACATAAGAAGAAGATTTAAACTATATTTGCTGCATTTTAATTTAAGAAAAAAAAAAATCAAAATTCAGCCATTTAGCTATGTTTTCTAATATTAAAAACGTTAATATTTCCTGTTAGGTTATGAATAAAACTAGTCCTCGAACGAAGGATTTTATGTTTACTTGATCATAACTTATTCTATAAAACGAAACATGGTGTAAAATACTTCAAAAATGCCATTCGTTCAAGGACGCAACTTCAATAGGGATATGCTGTTGAAAATGACAATGATGCTGATGATCAAGTACTGGTTCGACTCATTAGCTAACAGGAAATATTTGGTTTTTAAATTTCGGATGAATTTATGTCAAGAAATCTTGTCCATCGTAAAGTAAATTTTTTTCAAAAAGGTCTCCGTATTCCGAAAATCAGATCCCTACAGCTGAATTTTTAAAAGAAAATTTCAGAAAATATACTTAAAATGTTGTGCTTCTGTATGCCTAAGAGCTTGAATTAAATAAACTTTCTATTATGTTGTAAAAATATTATAGAAAAATGTGCTTTTTTTGGTCAGTTTCATCTACTTAACCCCTTAAAGGGTTACATGGATCACGCAGCCTAATAACAGCACGTTTTTTTTATTTTTGTCAACGTAATTAAATTATTTCAATTAAAGCCCTTAAGTATGTATAAATAAAACATTTGAACTGCATTTCTTTTAAATTTTTATTTAACCTTTACTCCTTGGAACTTGGCACCTAATTTTTGGAAACGTCCTTTTGAAAAAAAAACTTGGAAGTCACGATGACTCAGTGTGGATTAATCTAACGTCAAAAAAAAAACAAATTATTTCCTATTACTGTGTTATCACACTTGCACATTAAAATTTTAATATGATTTACATTAATTGTCGCTGGTGAGAGTCCAAATGTGTAATTTGTGTGTTTGAATCATTTTATATTAAAAATTTGATCTATTTGTTGATAAAAAAGGTGGACTTGACCCGCAAAATTTGATATAAATTGATTTATAGCATTAATGCGAAAAATTAATGTGATTTTCTCTTTAATTTTTTAATATGAAAAATATTTATGCTTTAGGTGAATTTAAAATTTTTTTTGCAGGCCAAGTCCACTTCTTTATCAATAAATAGAAAAAAAACCCAAATATTAAGTGACTCAAAGACACAAATAACATATTTGGACTCTCACCAGCGACAATTTATGTGAATCACATTAAAATTTTAATGTGCAAGTGTGATAACGCCGTTAGACTATGAGTTACACTAACTTGAACCATGGATTTTTTGTTGATTTGATAACAATTTTTTTGCAAGGCGAAACAAAAATACGCCGAAAATCATATTTATATATTAAATTTCTCCAAAAACCTAATTTAATCTTTATTTCGAAAATCCTCAAGTTCATAAGTACGGGTTTAACTTATCTGATAACAGGAAAAAAACGATTTTGAGGGTCAGATGAATCTACTCTATATATGTAATCGTTACTAACGAAAGGTTTTCAATAAACGTTTCCGACAATCAGGTCCTAACGGCCGAATTTTTATTTATTTTTTAATTTTTTTTTACAATGTAATTTATTTTACGAATTTCTGTGTGATTTACATTTCAACGCTAATTCTAATAGTTTCCAGCCTAAGCTGTTCTCTATTTTATTTTTATTTTTATTCTTAATTGTTCTATAATAGTGTATTGTGTATATTTAGGGAGTATTTATAATATTTTTTCATATCCATTTTATTTTATTTTTTAATAAAAATGTGAAAAAATAGTTTAAATGTTATGATTTTACATGCCTAGGAGCTTGAATTTAATAAAATTTTTATTATGTTGAGAAAAAAAGCTTGAAAATATGCTATTTTCAGCCTTTTTGACCCACAACAGATCAAAGTTCAAAGTCTATATACGACCTCAGCTTTAATAAAACATTCTTAAATTTCACGTCTGACTGCTCCATTTGATGGCTTCAAATAAACTTCCTGAGTCATTGGTGCTTCTTTTTTAAACATATCCCCCGAGGAAATTAGAGGTCCATCACGACAAGTTTTTAAGATTTCTTAAGGCCTCTACACATTGGGAATAATTTTCAAAAAAGCAAATGCTTTTTAGAAAGAAATTTTCTGAATTTCTCTAGGTGGAAACGTCACAATTCTGTCAAAAATGCAATTTTTGACGAAAACACTTCCCAATATGTATAGGCATAGGCCATTAAGAAGAACATTATTAAAAATAATCGGTAGAATCATTTTAAGAAACTTGCTTTCTTCTCATATGGTGAACCGTTAGTGCCAAAAAAATATGATTTTTAGAAGACTCAAGCACGATTTTTCTAAAACATATTCTAACACTATATTTTGACTTTCTCTGTGGATTTTTAAGCTTTCGTTATAAATTCTTAAATATACCTTAAATATGTCAAAAAGATTACATGACAACTTCCTTCTTTTCGTAAAATACATTACTTAATGAATTTATTACTAAAATTACGTTAGAAAAAGAAAGTAAAAATAGTTACGAAATATTTGCCCATTTTTACATTTTTTTTTATTCTTGAATGTAATACAGTACGGACAAGAGCCTTGTCCTGCCCCCCCCCCATTGGGCTTTTAATAGTTTTTGACTTTTTATAAGTTCATTTTTGTATTGACTCTCTACAAATGAGCAGTAAAACATCAAATTTGAGAAGTGACTAAATTTATAACTTTAAAAGCAATAGAATTTTCATGAAATTTTCGATCTTTATGAATTGAAAAATTAGGCCCATTTTTGGAAAGATTTGGATTTTTTTACTGGTCAAACTAAATTTTTTGCTGAATAAGTATATTTTTTTTACTTTTCGCTTGTTTTTGAATTTTTTTGACGCTTCTAGGGGGGGGGGGGCAGCTGCCCCCCCTGCCCCTTGCTGGGTACGCCCATGGCTACAGCGCTGCAAAAGATACCCCTACCTCCATAAATCACAAATCCAAGTTCTTCTTATTATTCCTTACTTTTCGATCAAGATCCCATACTACTCGCACAGACACCTCATTTCGTACAGACAATTTTCGAAAAACAGTGTGTAATTTCCAAAAATCATTTGATTTTGAATATTAAATTTGACTCACTGTTGAATTTTTTGAAATATTCCTTTATCCTTTTTCTTATTTTTTTTTGGATTCTGATTACAAATTTGTTTTCTTGACTTTTACTTTAATTTAATCGAGTTTGTCGAGTTTGTAATGAATTAATGTAAAGAATTTGAAGTCAGTGAACTTTATAACCCTTTAAGTACAATTTGATTACCACTTACACAAAGAAAAAATAATTTTAACTCAGTTTCTAAAGTTTCTAAAATCTAGAATTTTTTTTTTTGCAAATCTCCAACTGTTTGATATAATTCTAAATATTAGAACTCAAAAGTAAGAGAATTTTCAAATTACTTTTCAAAAGTGACTTTTTATTTATTTATTTTTTATTTTTCTTTTTTTTTTTTAAGCAAATCTCTTTTGGAAATATAAATAAAATTTTCTATTAGAATTAAAATGATTCGTGAATAGAGTTAGAAAATTTAAATTTTGTGATCTTTTGTCCTTATCTGTTGGATTTTCTAAGTTAATTTCTTTTGTTTTATTTCATTATTATTGTTAATTGTCGGTCATTGAAAAGCGTCTCGTTCTTAGCTCTTTGACGATTGAAACACTGGTGCCCCATAAAGAAAATAATTTTTCCTGGCTACCTAAAGATATTTTTTTTTTGATGTTTGTACGTAATAGAACTAGAAGGTTGCAGGAATCTAGGATATTTTTTTGCAAGCCTCCAACTAAGTGCTAAATAATAAATATTTTGAGTTAAAAAATGACGAGTTTTTAAGTTCTAATGTTGATAAATAATAATAATTATTTTTTACACTTCTAATTTTATTTTTTAAGTAAAACCGTTTTTGGAAAAGAAACTATAATACTCATACAAAATAATTTTTTAAAAAAAATCTACGAAAAATTGGAAAAATTATTAGCAAGAAATCAGAGTATGTACTGGGATTCGTCAGAAAATCTGCAGAAACTTGACGAATTTTGTCCCAGGTCTAAATAAAATTCGCAGGAAAATCCGAAGATTTATCGGCAGATTTTCAGCAGAAATGTATGATTGTAGATATTTTCTGCAGAAATCTAAGAGATATCTTATGAAATTATTTGTCTAAACTTTTTCAGAGTGTAAGTTATTTGTTTAAAAAGCGACCTGAAATATTTTTTGACTTTCCAGTTCTGTATACAGAGCCAAACAGGACTTGTATAGACATAAATAACAAACAAAATTAATTCAACATTGCAATATGAAAAATTATTCTCAAATAAGAGAAATTTTAACTCCGGAATAAACCGAATCACAAATTGGAATAATTGAGAATCACGGAATACCAAGTAGAATCATTAAGAGAATCACACATTTGGAATCATTGGAATCACAATGGAATCTCTTTGGAATCACATAGATTAAACGGAATATGGACACAAATTTTCGACCTTGAGTAACCCCTTGTATCTTTCTAAAAAATCGAAATTTAACCAAATCGGTTGAAAAATGGACCCTCTAAAGTGGTTGGCCTTTGACCTTCAATAATTCAAAATGGCGAATTTTCCGGTCATAGATATGTTTAGACGAAATGTTCGCCAGGACTAGCTCTAAGACATATCCAAAAATCATTGAAAAAGCTTGGGCCAATTTTTTGCAAAATTGGAAAAACCTCATTTTTGACCTATTTTTGATGGATAGGGAACATACGAAAGGGGAGGGGGAAAAGTAAAGAGGTTGGGCACGAGATAATGTCATTTGAGGAGGGGTCATCGAAGACCGGAAGTCGATATCTCTTACCGTTTAAGCTCCAGAACAGTGCAAAGTTGAAAAAAAAGTCGATTATATAATTGCTCTCTCGACTTAGAGCAGTAAAAAGAAAGAATTTATTTTTTTAAAGTATTTTGATGAGTTTAAGCGTTCCGAAAATGCTTGGAAAATTCTCCAGAAGACACTGTTTTTTTTTCTAGTTGGAAAAAACCCTAATATCTTAAAGAAATTTATTTATTTTTTTATTTATTGAAATACGCTCGAGTTCCTTTACAATATATATTTCTTTAAATAAATTTATGTCAAGGAAAATTGAGGGTATTTAAGAAAAAAGTGCAATTTTTCTTTATTTTTCTTTCATTTTTGTTCCTATTTTTTTCCTTGTTTTTCTTTTTCTCTTCTTTATCACAATTGTAAGAGAGATGAACCAGAAGAACCAACATATAAGGAAAAAGTCGTTTTTCTGCTTTTGTAGTGGTAGTCGCCAGCATTTGAAAAAAAAACAACGTCGCCAAGATTGCTTTTTAAAACCAATTTGTGAAGTTCAATTAATGAAATTTCAATGAAAATTGATGTTAACATGAAGGAAAGAGTTTTTAGAATTAGTTTAGTGACATAGAATTGGTTAAAAGACGTGATTTTATAGTAAAAATGGACTAAATATGTGTTGCCCAGAGACTTTTTCAACATTTCATAATCCAGCGAAAATTATGAAAATTATGTGGAATATCTGTGATTTATGAATTGGAAAAGAAAATTGGTGAGTTTTGGAAGCATTTGTGTGTATTTATTTTTTGAATTATCAGTGGAAAATCCTCTGGAAAACGTCTTGAAAAAGTGCTTGCTTTGCTCGAAGAAATGCACCAAGATGGTTCAATTGTCAAATAGAAGATAGCGGATGGTGTCCTTTGCGACATTTGTGTTGATGTTTTTTACGCAATTTTGCACAGAAATAATCAAATTTCCGTAGTTGGGGAAAGTGACCATGCTTGATACTGTAAAATGATGTCCGAGTTTTGGATTTTTTTTCTGACTACCACATAAATCGCAGCGTTTTTTCCACTATGACAAAAAAATGTTTTACTTATAAGGTTCATAATCCCACCTGAAGTAATTCCTGGAAATCCTTCTAATTTCCTCAGAAGGAAAATGAAAATACAGTGGCGATTTTTTATAAAGGTTGGACCAGATGCCTACCTGTATAGAGATTTTCCCTACCTATATAAGCCCATTTTCCGCTGTAAATATTGCACCGGACACAAAAAATGACACATTAATATTTAGACAGAACTCTAATCTACCTGATTAATTTGTTTACACATGGATTAAGATAATAAAGAATCACTTTTAAGCAATTTTTCTAGGACGTATTTTCACAACACAAATGAAACCATTCTTCTAAAATATGGACACGAAAGTTGAAGGTTATGTCAATTGACATAAACGAAAATATAACATCTGATGAATAATATTACTAAACAATTCTATTTTCCAATGTTTTATGAATTTTTAAGTTAATAAGTGAGTATAGAAACGTGGAGAGGAAGACCACCTAAGTTCCACCGTTGCCTTGTGAAGCCTGATATCCTCTAAAAATTTCTTTGGAGGCATGCACAACTCCCTGAAGATAACCCATCTACACAGTAGCAGAATTAGGGATTTTGCTCAGGATTAAAGCTTTATCGGATGAACAGGACCATCAGTATAGATTTTGAGAAACCCTCAGGGGCAGTTGAGCATCTGAAGCGGTTTTCATTGAGTAAGATACCACTTCCGGAAACCATTGAACTCAAAGTCCACTGCTGACTTTCCGGAAGATCAGGATTCCAAAGGCTGCAGAAGTGTCCTGTCCCTAGTTTTCGTTCTGTTTTGGGAAATTTCCTGAAGATTAGTCTGCATTGACTGTCTCATCCAAACTGTTGCGTTTCTCGCTTCTCACTTTGTTTTTCACCATCTTCTGGATCTTCTGCGTAAATAAATAGAATATATTTTATATTGTATTTATCGCTAAAATGAATAAAATAATTAACTCACCTTACTTTGAACTGAATCACAAAATGTTTCACAATCTTCATGAACTTACTTCTTTTGAAAAAAACAAAAACAAAATATAAAAGTGAGGTTATGTTAAAGATACACAAAAATCAGTTATAAGCTATAGAAGCTTATGGGAGATGTGATTCTTTCATTGTGTAATCGGTTTTTGCAATCTTGAAAAAATATTCTTATGTGAAAATAATGCAAATTTGTTCCATAAATACTCAACTGTGGCATAACTGAGTCAGATTATTTTTGGTTTATTGACTTTAAGTTTTTTTCTTTCTAGATTCTAGTATTCGATCAAATCGCATGATTGCAATAGGTGTGAGGACAAAAGAATCTGACATAATGATAGTGAATTATCAAGCATGGCTCTTTCTTATTTTAAAGCATGGACACAGGCAGGATTTATTAATTTTCCACCACCTACACAACAAGGCTTTCTTAGGAAAAAGATTTTTCCAGAAATATTAACCATGGTTAACCCTCAATGACCTGTAATTGAAATTTCTTTTGATAAATAATATTAACTATGAAAAATCGTATGAAATATCATCCATCGAAATTACAGATTTGGGTCTATTTTTGATTTTTGCTTCCCAAAACTGGGAAAAAAGGGCTACGCTCCTAATTTTTTTCAGGAAATGTGAGGCTTAGGACTAGCTATTAAAATATATTGCCATGAGTCACAATTATTGATTAACATAGGAAAAAATTAGTTATTATCAAGGTTGGACATTATCAAGCATGGTCACTTTCCCCTAATAGTAAGTTCATTAAAAATTATTAAAGAATTGGCCAGTGAAGAGATTTGTGAGAAAATTCTGTAATTTTTCCTGTTTTTTTTTTCTTGTGTATTTTTAGTGTGAAAATTTCCCTGCAAAAAGAGCATGCAAACTACATTTTTCATTTGTTTTGGGGCTCTTGAGGACTTTTTTGGGGCATCTTAGCATTCTATCTTCTCAGGAAGAGGCCCTAGAAGTTCTAGGTAGACTTCCAGATAATCTGTGCACTTTTAAAAAACCTTCCGGACACTAATATTCATTCCATTTGATCACCATAAGTGTCACTGAGTGGAAAATAATCCGTTTTATCCTTCTAGAATTGGAAAAATTTCACATCTTTTGCATTGTAAGGATTCTAGAATAGTTTCCTTTTAGTTGTAGAGGAAAAAAAAACAATAAAAAAAACTCAGAAGAAACACAAAAATTTTTCAATTTTCTATCAGTGTTCATTAAGCGACCTGTCTTTTGGTCTAAAAAAAAAAAATGTGTCACAAATTTAACACAATTAACGTATTTTTTATATTTATTAGACCTCTTTCTACAAAATCGAGCAAGAAGAATTCCTCAAGAATAATAAAAAATCCTAAAAACATTAAAAAAAAAAACATAAATGCAACATCAGCCACTTTTTTTAGTGTTGCCAGATTCGAATGCAAAAACGACTTTTTCCTTTAGTGGTGGTTCTTTATCACAATTGTAAGAGAGATGAACCAGAAGAACCAACATATAAGGAAAAAGTCGTTTTTCTGCTTTTGTAGTGGTAGTCGCCAGCATTTGAAAAAAAAACAACGTCGCCAAGATTGCTTTTTAAAACCAATTTGTGAAGTTCAATTAATGAAATTTCAATGAAAATTTATGTCAACATGAAGGAAAGAGTTTTTAGAATTAGTTTAGTGACATAGAATTGGTTAAAAGACGTGATTTTATAGTAAAAATGGACTAAATATGTGTTGCCAGATTCGAATGCAAAAACGACTTTTTCCTTTAGTGGTGGTTCCTCTGGATGAACCCTATTTTTGTCTTTGAATAAATATTACTATTACTATTAATTATTGAGCTTGATTTTTTAGAAAATTGAAAAAAATTCTCTAGAAGATTTTCCAAACTAGGAAAAATGCCCCAAAAGATTTTTTTTAATAAGCTTAAGGACTGTTAAAAACAATAAAGTTAGTGTTGCATTTTCAAATATGAAAATTCAAGCTGGAATTTTAATGGAAATGAATCATTTGATGCAGTCCAAAAGCTGAATCAGTGATGAAACTCAGAAAAAAAACTACCTTTCTCTAGATAATTCACTGAGGTCCTGACCCTTTTAGTCCCAAAAATAGAAACAAAACAAAAAAAAAACAAAAAAGAAATAAAATAAAATGTTTGTCCCTTCTGTGACCATTGTTGGGAGATGCTGTAGGGTGGTGTACCCATTCAGTGTCACTTTCAGAATGCATTTCCTAATGATTTCTATATTCTTCAACAAAATAATTTAAAAAAAAAAATTGATAAAATGTAAAGTGGATGTCAAAAGTTTGTTGCCAAATGCACACTCAGGGAAATGGATCTGGGAGCCGGGGTTAGAAAGATGTGTTTAATATGTACCGTATGCACAATCGGTATAAAATAAAATTTGGTCGGTGAAAAGTCAAATTTAATAAGAAACAAAAAAATCAAATTTGGTCGGTAAAATTATATATCTTGTTATTAATTCATAAAATCCCGTCTTTGGATGCTCCGAAAGGCGAAAACTTTTTTTTTACAGAGACTTTTCAGACTTTTCAACATAAATTCAAATTATTTTTGAAATTATCCGTCGTGTGACCAGTGCTGGGTTTAGAAATGTGGAGGCCCAATGCCCATTTGTGGGAGCCTCAAAAATTTTACGTTTTCTAACAGTGCGACAGCTTCGAAATTTTATACAATATAACACCCAAGAGGTATTTGATATCCAAATAATGTAATGTCTTAAATGTAACCAACATATTTTCAACGTAAACAAGCTATTTCTAAAAAAAATATAATGTATGAACTTAATGGAAGTATATTATCTAAAAATTATATGCGTGGTATACCAGAAAAATAACTTAACTTAAAAATACGTAGAAAATATCAGTTATTTTCTATTAATAAATATAATACATTTTATTTGATAAATTACTGTTAATATATGGGTATTTCCCTTTAAAATTACGGCTAAATGTTTTTATATCCGTAAACAAGTCATAATATAATCTGTTTTTGAGTGAAAATGTATAAATCTATGTCAAAAATATCGAAAGTATATTTATCTTACATATTCTTGCTGTTATGCTTACATAATGTCGCGAAATTGTATGAACATCATGTCTTGATATTTTTTAGTTACATTTGTTCCGTAAAGGAGACAACTTATATACAATTTGTGTTCTTTTTGTATGGCGCTACCAGATTGTCAAATTCTGCTTTGTATACTAAGCAGAGATTCATATTCCAATGAAAATTTGTGAAAAAAAACTTATGTTGAACATAAATTAAAGCCTTGAAGTGCACCAACGTTTGCATTGGAGTCGAGCACATAGAAAAAAGGGATCGAATTCGAAAAAGTGAGTGTAATTGATGGAAAAATTATGAATTAATACTTCATTCGTGAGAATTAACATTTTCCTTATTTAATTCCAGCGAAGCCAAATTGTAAAAATTAGGACAGCTTCCTGATCTTCTAACGTGAAACTAAATTGCAGAAACGGTGCCCAGAATGCAGAAAATTTTCATAAAAAGCATAAAATTGAAGTATTTACTGTGCAGTAACATTATTGTTATAAGAAATTTGAAATGTGATTATAATGTATGACATAATGTAAATATAATCACAAAAATATGTCAAAATGTGTTTTCTTCTATGTTTTTTTTTTAAATTATTCACGTTATAGCATCTCAATTTTATTTTTTCGGAACAAAGAGAATATTATGGTGTGGAAAAATGCAGAAAATTTGCGCTGCCAAACCCAAATTATTGGGGAAATTATTCACAAAACGTTACAGTGCAATGATATTTGTCCAGAATAGGATTAAAAAGGCTGTATTCTATCAAAACATGCTGTAAAAATTTGAAAATTATAAGTTTTTTGAATGATGTAATGTAAAAAGCAATAAATTTATTCAATTTTGTTTCTTTTAATTTCTCAGCTTTCCCTTAAGAATTTCAAGTCGAGAATGAAATTTTGTTCACTAATATTGTATCCTCTGACGGAGAAAAGTCATTGCATTAAACTTTCATACACAATAAAAGTGCACGAGGCACAGAAAATGTGACCGAATTGTCAAAGATAAATAAATATTTATTCCAGTAAAATATTTGAGCAAGTCTTGAAGAAAAATACAAAAGAAATGACAGTTCTTTAGTCGATAGTTATAAGATTGGTATTACAGAGTGATTCTATTTTATTTAGTGACAATCGATACATTTTACCGTACCGGCTGACGTGATTATGTCTAATATGAAAAATTATTATATTTCGTATGTAAAAATTCCCCATTCACCCGAATATGGACCTCTTTTATACTGTTATATAGAAGAAATTTGTAAAGTCTTCGTCATCGTTTTCATATAGATGTTGGACATCTCTACTTATTTATAGCGACAAATGCTCCTTGGGGTGTTTAGAGACTAATTTCAATGTTGCAAGATGCTCTTCAGTGTTTACAAATGCCACGCAAATATAGTCAAATTATGATACGATTCCCGGAATCCCCTTTAGCATTCGCTCGACAATCTCCTGGAAAATTCTTGGGGCGCTGCTGTATTGATCGTCAACAGATGGCGTGGAAGCTTCGTCGTCGTC
Source organism: Phlebotomus papatasi (assembly GCF_024763615.1). Classification (NCBI taxonomy): domain Eukaryota; kingdom Metazoa; phylum Arthropoda; class Insecta; order Diptera; family Psychodidae; genus Phlebotomus; species Phlebotomus papatasi. Next base: position 3,176,029 of record NC_077226.1, on the reverse strand, counting down.
CGACAAATCAATATGAGAGTACCCAAGCAGCATTTTTTTCTTAAAATAGTCTTGTAGAATTCCCTAAGTAAGGCACTATAGAACCAAAAATCTATTTAATTACTTATAACGCTCTTGCTTCTATCACTGAGATTACTATAAGTAAAGTGGCGCACTCTTAAGGATCTTAAGAGCTGCTATAGGAATTTCAACAGAAAATTTTCACTTTAAGTCTTTTAAAAGTGCACTAAAAGACTTGTCTAATACTTGGTTATATAAGGCAGCTATTTTGCTTCTTGGGTAAACAGTCCTGTTAACCAGTTGAGTGAAAAGATTGTCCGGATCTGGTAGGGGTGATAGTTCATTTGGACTGCATCCTTCAATCCAGTATAGTAGTCACCACATATGCGAACAGAACCATCAGGTTTCTTGGCTACCACAATCGGTGCAGCCCAGACCGAATACTCCACAGGTATGATGATGCCGGAGGCTTGGAGCCGTTGAAGCTTTTCATCAATCGATATCGAATTGTGGTCACAATGTGGAATGCCACGGGTCTTTTTGGGCAGAAAATTGGCACTGATTCAGGCTTTAATTCAATTATCGCCTTGGTCCTTGGTGCAAATTCTAATCTTCTTATCGAAAATTTAGGGAAAACCGGGGTATTATCCACAAAAAAAAAATTAATTGCGTATAATTTGTACATAAAAAATGCTTGTATGAGACTGATAAATATATTCCTTCGAAAGCAAACTATAAGATAGTTATAATAGCAAAAGTCAAAGCTATTATAAAGATGAACATCTGCTAATTAAACAAAGCAAAATTTGACAATCTGGCAGCTTTATACAAAAAGAACACAAGTTGTGTACAAATTGTCTCCTTTATGGAACAAATGTAACTAAAAAAATATTAATACGTTATGTTCATACTGTTTCGGCTCCAAACAGCTGAAAAGCCGAAGCTAGAGGAAGAGAATAATCCGAATCTCGTCAGATTATTGTGAGAATTTTACGAACTTTAGTTCAATGTTAATTGTATTTATGTACAGAGAAATCGTCAATCAGAGCAAATGACACTCAAATCATCCAATTTTTTTCTCAGTGGAGGCAGGAAAAATTCCTGCCTCCACCCAGAATCGAACTGGAGACCTCTCGTTAACTAGACGAGTGCTCTACCAACTGAGCTATTAGAGGCCACATGCTCTGCTTGACTTGCTACACGACCTTTAGCCAATTGCATTATGCACTGCAGTCAAGCAGAGCATGTGGCCTCTAATAGCTCAGTTGGTAGAGCACTCGTCTAGTTAACGAGAGGTCTCCAGTTCGATTCTGGGTGGAGGCAGGAATTTTTCCTGTCTCCACTGAGAAAAAAATTGGATGATTTGAGTGTCATTTGCTCTGATTGACGATTTCTCGTCAGATTATACCCTTGCTCTGGTGAGAACTTTCTGGGGAATTCTTCCACTGTTTGGACTGACTCTCGGCTGTTTTCACGGCCTCTAGTAACGGCTCTTTCGAGCCACCGGGCTTAAGGCAGTAATGCCCCCTTGTGTAGGCTACCCCCGGGGGTGCCTCGAGAGAGTTTAACCAAGGTTAGAAATAAATTTCCAACCTTGCAGTCCGGCAAATGAATGCCTCTAGGGAAAAATTCCTCCAGAAATATTCTCAAAGCCTGCCCTAGGTCTTAAGGCTTCTTGAAGAGAAGCCGCTGTTTCCTGCCAGTAGGGAGCCAATTGGTCGTTGGTAATCCTTACCCAAGAAGCAATTTTTTCTTAATATAGTCTTATAGAATTCCTTAAGTAAGACACTATAGAACCAAAAAACTTTTTATTTACTTATAACGCTCTTGGTTCCATCACTGAGATTACTATAAGTAAAGTGGCGCACTCTTAAGGATCTTAAGAGCTTCTATAGGTATTTCAACAGAAAATTCTCACTTTAAGTCTTTTAAAAGTGCACTAAAAGACTTGTTTAATACTTGGTTCTTTAAGGCAGCTATTTTGCTTCTTGGGTAGGCAATAGGATGCCGCTGGTCTTGGGCCAAAAAGGAGATGCGATTTCTCTGGAACAAGCACTCTCGTGCTGCTAGAAGTGAAACTCAGGAATCTCTATCGCAATCTGATTTATTTAACAAAAATTAACCCTATTTATACAAAATCATTTTTGCCCCACTTAATTACTAAGGTGAACTTCGTGAACCCATAATGCGTCATTGCAAAATTGCACATTATTTATTTTGCTGACGAAAAAATGCTGATCAAGAAGTGAATGAACGGATGTCATTAGCACTAAGCATAATGACCTACTTTCAATAAGAATTTGGCAATTTTCAATCTCTAATATCATAGAAACTACTTGTTAGAATGGTAGCAAATTGATATCAGATACACTCTTAGAAAAAATTAGTTCGTACAAGGTCATATGCAGTTATTAGAACTATAAAATATAGTAAATATAGACCCAACTATATATTTAGTTTGGGTAACTAAATGAAATAGTTGACCACAGTTAGTTAAAGTATCCTTTTCATTTAGTTATCACAACTAAATCAAAATAGTAATGGGTACTATAACATATTAGTTCCAATTACTAAATAAATGGGGTTGATACCCATCTTATTGGCTGTAATAACTATATCATATTAGTTGTGGTTACTATATAGCATTCATTGTGATGCATATTTCTTATTAGTTGCTTAAAATTCGAAAGAACTTCAACGCATTACTAAAATAAAAATCACTCTTTACTATTGGAAAAGTAGTCATAACTTTATGAAAATATAGGCCCATCTATTTACATTGGTTGTGAGAACTAAAAGGAATTAGTGACCAATATTAGTTGGGATAATGATTTCATTTAATTAACACAAGCAAATATAATTGTATGAAAGCATTATGAAATAATTGCCGCAACTTATCCACGTAAATATTGTCTTATATTCTCACTACTAATAAATTTATTATGTGTATAATGTTTTAAGATTTTGAGAACTATTTTAAATAGATTTGATAATAATCGCCCGAACAACTAATTTTCATTAGTAATCACGCCTAAACTTTTCTAAGAGTGTACAAGATAACGTGATTATATTTCAAGTAAATAATTGTTATATTTTGGACATAAAAATTCCCATTAACTCGAATATGGACTTCTTTTATGCGGTTATATAGAAGAAATTTGTAAAGTCTTCGCCATTATTTTCGTACAGATATCAGACATCTCTACTCGTTTATGTCGATAAATGCTCATTGGAATATTTGAGCAAGATTTAAAGAAAAAATCGAAAGAAACGATAGATCTTCAGTCAATAGTTATAATATTGACATTATAGAGTGATTATATATTATTTAGTTATAATCGATACATTTTACCGTACTAGATTACATTATTTTATCTGAAATAAATAATTGTTATATTTTGGATGTAAAATTTCCCTTTCACCCGAATAAGGACCTCTTTTATGCAGTTATTTAGAGAAAATTTGTAAAGTCTTCGACTCATTTTTATTATTATTATTATTATTACTAATCCAATCACACAAAAAGAGTCATCCCTCTTACAAATGTGATAATTAAGGTAGAAAAAAAAAGAAAAGGAACAGAATCAGATACTTTCTAGGATCCAGCCTGCTGATAGTACTCACGGATAGCAGCCCATATTTTTGTACAGATATCAGACATCTCGACTCATTTATAGCGATAAAAGCTCCTTGGTATGAAATTTTCCTGATCTAAAAGGCAAAAAATATATATTACGTATACGTATATTAGTTAAACTATTCGTCTCCAATTGAAATGATAGGACATTCCTAGTAGTAAAAGTATCTAAAAATAGTGTAATAGTCCTTAAATCCTTTAAGGATAAGTCATTGACTTAAAAAGTAGGGGTAACGAAAACCTTTGTAAAGTCTTGGTGAAGCCAAAACTATCCGACTTTTGTGTTGAATTATTCGTATCCTTTTTTGGATGTGAGGACTTATGATGAATATCCTGGCGATTTAACTATTCAAAAGTAGTTCGATATGAATTAAAACCCATTATTATCCCTTAAAGATTAAAAAATTCTTATTTGAAAATTATTTGTATGAATGTGCATGTTCATCTTGAACAATACAATTTCGAGACATTATGTCAACATAACAGCAAAAATATGTAAGATAAATATACTTTCGATATTTTCGACATAGATTTAGACATTTTTACTCAAAAAATGGATTATATTATGACTTATTTATGGCTCTAAAAACATTTAGTCGTAATTTTAGGGGGAAATACCAACATATTAACTGGGATTTATCAAATAAAATGTATTATTCTTATTAATAGAAAATAAGTGATATTTTCTATACATATTTTAATTAAGTTGTTTTTTTTTATATTTACCACATATAATTTTCAGTTTATATACTTCCATGAACAAATATTTTTTTTTAGAAATAGATTGGTTACGTTGAAAATATGTTGGTTACATTTGAGACATACAATATTTGGATATCAAATGCCGCTTGAGATATCTCAATAATTTAGCTTTTAAATCATTTTGTAAAGATTTTCTCGAATTAACTTACAGTTTATTAGTGGTATTTCTTTTTTTATTTTGTGTCAGAAGTATCGAATTCGGGGCTCATTTTTAATAAAAAAAAATAGAGCTGAACTGAAAATTTCGTCTCCTGGAAAAGTTGTCCAAAGGAAGCTACGACAAAGACTGATTTAACCGACGAATCTGTCGCTAGAAATTCAAAATATAAGCAAAATGTTAGAAATATGCAGAACAATTAATTTCTTGAGATATTTTTTTTTAAGTTTTCCTTATTAGATTTCTCATAAGATTTAGTAAATTATTGATTAGTAAGTGTAAGAAGTGCATGGGAGTGCAAGAAGTGCTGGAAGTATTGCAGCATTTTCGAGATTTTTGCGAAATTTTAGAAGTTCGCAAGGCTATTTCATGCAAATTGTGGAAGTGTCTGGAAATGGTGTACACATTTTCACCCAAATATCTCTTCCTTGTTTTTAAGGTAATGATGGAAAAATTCCCTAGATGACTCTTGAAGTCATCGAGAAATGAGTAAGGATCTAGTCAAAAAAGTGGTGATATCACCCTAAATTCGGGTAAACTAAGCGCCAGCGGGGACAAAAAAAGAAAAAAAGGGAAAATGTGGTTTGGAATGAGGAAGGAAAGGGTTACCAAAGTTGTTGAGAAGATTCAGTGACCTCGGGATAGTCCGCGTGATTTGCGAGCGCGAAAGGGGTCCATCTGTCTACCTGGGTGACCCTTCTTCTCATCAATTCTTCAACCCTTTTTTTCCCTCTAGTACACACTCTCTCTCTCTTTCTCTTGTGACCAGGTGTTCGCGCACGTCCGCGAGGTCAACATTTTTGAAGCTACATCAGTTTAAATACAAAAATAGGCGAAAAAAAATCTGTCAGCCGGCAAATGGGAAAATTTTGCCTTTCGACAAGACCAGAGCAACAACAAAAAAAAAAAATAAAATAAATAAAATTAAAAAAAAGGCGCGCAGAAGCGGATCAACGAGCGCATTTAACAATTGGCATACGCATCCCAAATGTGTTTCAATTGCAATTGAACGGTCAAAGTGCAGCTGACGCTACCTTTTTTGTTGTTGTTGTATAAATATATATATTTTGTACATTAAAAGTCGATATACCTATTTGCACTCTTAGCATGACTTAAACTACCTTTCTCCCCCCTCCCGCGATGCCATCGTGAGACACTTTCGCGAGGCAAGAACCTTCGCACCAAATCCACCCTCAACTTTTTTTTTTGGCGGGAATTCCCTCAGTCCGTTCCGGGGCATTTTTGCGGTCAAAGGGCCTCAATTAAAGTCACAATAGGAACCCAGAATTAGGCTATCTTGACTAGTAATTTTATAAAACCCATTGAGAAACAGTGATAAGCCCAGATAAGGTTACGGTAGCTGAGAATCTTTACAGAGATGATGGATGATCTCGAAATGCGCGAAAATTCGATTTTGAATTGAATTTTTTGGGGTAAAATTAGCCCGACACGATTTTTTTGCCTTTTAGATCAGGAAAATTTCATACCAAGGAGCTTTTATCGCTATAAATGAGTCGAGATGTCTGATATCTGTACAAAAATATGGGCTGCTATCCGTGAGTACTATCAGCAGGCTGGATCCTAGAAAGTATCTGATTCTGTTCCTTTTCTTTTTTTTTTAATATTTGTTTCTCTTTCTTTTATTTTTTTTTTCTACCTTAATTATCACATTTGTAAGAGGGATGACTCTTTTTTGTGTGATTGGATTAGTAATAATAATAATAATAATAAAAATGAGTCGAAGACTTTACAAATTTTCTCTAAATAACTGCATAAAAGAGGTCCTTATTCGGGTGAAAGGGAAATTTTACATCCAAAATATAACAATTATTTATTTCAGATAAAATAATGTAATCTTGTACGGTAAAATGTATCGATTATAACTAAATAATATATAATCACTCTATAATGTCAATATTATAACTATTGGCTGAAGATCTATCGTTTCTTTCGATTTTTTCTTTAAATTTTGCTCAAATATTCCAATGAGCATTTATCGACATAAACGAGTAGAGATGTCTGATATCTGTACGAAAATAATGGCGAAGACTTTACAAATTTCTTCTATATAACCGCATAAAAGAAGTCCATATTCGAGTTAATGGGAATTTTTATGTCCAAAATATAACAATTATTTACTTGAAATATAATCACGTTATCTTGTACACTCTTAGAAAAGTTTAGGCGTGATTACTAATGAAAATTAGTTGTTCGGGCGATTATTATCAAATCTATTTAAAATAGTTGTTATATTCTTAAAACATTATACTCATAATAAATTTATTAGTAGTGAGAATATAAGACAATATTTACGTGGATAAGTTGCGGCAATTATTTCATAATGCTTTCATACAATTATATTTGCTTGTGTTAATTAAATGAAATCGATATCCCAACTAATATTGGTCACTAATTCCTTTTAGTTCTCACAACCAATGTAAATAGATGGGCCTATATTTTCATAAAGTTATGACTACTTTTCCAATAGTAAAGAGTGATTTTTATTTTAGTAATGCGTTGAAGTTCTTTCGAATTTTAAGTAACTAATAAGAAATATGCATCACAATGAATGCTATATAGTAACCACAACTAATATGATATAGTTATGACAACCAATAAGATGGGTATCAACCCCATTTATTTAGTAATTGGAACTAATATGTTATAGTACCCATTACTATTTTGATTTAGTTGTGATAACTAAATGAAAAGGATACTTTAACTAACTGTGGTCAACTATTTCATTTAGTTACCCAAACTAAATATATAGTTGGGTCTATATTTACTATATTTTATAGTTCTAATAACTGCATATGACCTTGTATGAACTAATTTTTTCTAAGAGTGTACGGTAGAATGTAACGATTACACAACTGGTAAAAATGAATGGTTCACCAGGGATCATTTCAAAAGAATCATGGCCTAAAAGGTTCATTTTCATCAAATCACTTGAATTGAATTGATTTTTCTTTAATGAATCACTTCAGTGATCCAAGTAAAGGATCACATTCAATGATACATTGAAAGGTTCCTCGAATCGATCTTTTCAGAAAGATCAATGTTCAAGAATATTTTTCTGTCAAACTAATAAAAGGAAAACAGCGAAAATGAGTGTTTTTAGGTTTAATAGGAATATATACACTGAGAATAAAACGGGGGTGCGATTGACATTTTTTCCTCATAACATTAACACTTTTTAGGTGTAAAAATATATCAACATTTTTTAATGTAAATTTTACACCTTTTTAAGGGTAAAATGGGTAAAATTAACATGAAAAAAGGATAACTTTAACCCCTAATACACCTAAAAAGGGTATTATTTACACCGATTTCGGATCAATACTGCAGGGTAAAATTAACATTTCCGGAATGTTATTTTAACTTTTTCGGATTTCTCTCAGTGTAGTAAGGCAGAATGTGACATTTTTGAGATAACTATTTTCAATTTTCAGGATATTACGCCAAGAAATATCGAAAATATGGGATACATTCAAATGGATCAAATATGATCATTGAATAACAAGAAACACAGATTTGACCTAGATCCTTCTCCTCCTTTATTACTCGGACAACGTTTCGGAGCTTGTTGGCCCCGAAACGTTGTCCGAGTAATAAAGGAGAAGAAGAATCTAGGTCAAATCCGTGTTTCTTGTTATTCAAAAATTAATCTACTGACCGAGCATCTAATACAAATTTGATCATTTCAATTGGATCACTATTGCGATTATTTTCTATGAATTTTCTTACTGAATAAAATCATTATAACAGTAAAAAATGTGTTTACTGTATTTGCTCATACAAGGGGAACGTGTCTAAACTAATAAATTGATAGCTTTAAAATTTTAACCGTGATATTTTAACGATTGAAAATTTGATACGATATATCAAAAGTGGTATATTTGAAAGGATCACTTGGATAATCACGCCATTTTTAGTGACGTCAGTGACAGTTACTCAGACCCGCTGAGGGCATAGGGTAAATGTCCTAATTCAAAACCATTTCCAGACGCTTTAACTTTGATAGAAGATTCAACACAGTACGCCCAAGTAGCAAAATAGCTGCCTTATAGAACCAAGTATTAGACAAGTCTTTTAGTGCACTTTTAAAAGACTTAAAGTGAAAATTTTCTATGAAAATTCCTATAGCAGCTCTTAAGATCCTTAAGAGTGCGCCACTTGACTTATAGTAATCTCAGTGATGGAAGCAAGAGCGTTATAAGTAAATAAAGAAGTTTTTGGTTCTATAGTGCCTTACTTAGGGAATTCTACAAGACTATTTTAAGAAAATATTGCTGCTTGGGCGGCCATTAATGTGTAAGGTTCCCGTCTTAAATATTTATTGTTTTTCCTCAGTATTTGGGAGATATTTTAATTTTATAGATTGATGATTTTGGTATATATTTTTGTGGACGTTTTTGGTTTTAAAGGTTTTTCTACACAGGATACTGGTCAAAATAGGCCTAAAGGCCTAAGACCTTGGTAAGGGGGGGAAAAAAAAAGAAGATTCAACACATTAAGTTCATATTTTTTCTGAAGAGAATTACATAAATTTGCTCCTTGACTCTTCTAGAAAGTTACTACAGTGCTGTCTCGCTATATGCACAGTTTGGGTACTTTTTTTTGACAGTTCTCTCTCTGAATATGCACAACTTTTTTTTTGAAATTACCAACGGTTTTTCTCCTTCTTTTAATAAATTATTATTTTTTTTTATTGTTTTAGAATTTCCCGTGTTATTTTAACTATAATATGAGACAGAAAAAATAAAATTAAGATAATTAAAAACGAGAAAAATTAGTTACCATGAAAATAATTTTCTTTATTGCTTTGTCAAAATGTAAACAAATTGATTTTCAATGCAACCGACACATATAGAGAGACAGAACTGTATTTAGTGAAAATTCTTTAGAAATATTTTGAAAACTTCTTAAATAGAAGAAAAATACGCAAGTGCAAAATGCTGCAATTGGAAACAAATTAATCCAAATGGAGACAAGGGAAAGTTTCTAATTGGAGACAAACTGCGTAAGTGAAACCGTGACGAAAGACTTCCAAAACCTTGTTGGATTGCTACTGAGTGCAGGATTTGTTCTTATTCCTGGTCTTTTCTCCTTTCCGATCTGAGATAATAAGAAAACCTCTTCGAAAATATCATATTTCCGGGGTTTCCTATCGAAGCATTTGCAGACACTTCAGAAAAACCCCTTTTGTTCACAAAATAGGTAATTATTTCATTTGAAAACTTCACGTACCATTAACATTAAAGATTAGCACTTAATTTAACTAAAATTAGCCAGAAATATTACATAAATGTTGAACAAAACGAATAAACAACAATCACCTCATTGTGTTTTTCATTGGAAAACATGGACGATAGATGAAAAATTCGATGGTGAAAAGGTACACATTTAATTTTTCTGAGAAATTAACAAATTAAAATTTGTGAATATGAATAGATTTTTGCTTTATTGGGAGCAAAACTAACTAAATAATGAAACTGTGGTATAGAAAATATATAAATATAATAATTTATTACTGTATTTATCGTGAAAACAATTACGTTTCCACTTAGAGTAGCGAAAAATCTCCATTTGGAACAGGTTTTGAATTAGCTTAATTTACTCTCGCGTTTTAGTTTATTTTTACGAAAAATAAAAAAAATAAAAACAGAAAATTTAAAAAAAGATCTTTTTTTACTTCAAATTGCAATAATCTCGGAAACTAATATACAGATTAAAGAATTTTTTTTTTAAATTGGTATAAAACCGAAATAGTTCTACAACATAAGCCTAAAATATAAGATATCGATGAGGTAAATTTCGAGATATTTTGCAAAATATTTAAAAAAAAAAAAACAAAAATCGAAAATCATTGAAAATTTAGCTGTTTATTTTCGGCATTAAGTATAGTTCAAATGTTTGTCCTGTGAAGATGTTCTGTCGATAGACGAACATTTAATACATAGGTAAATGACAAGTTGTAAAAATTTCAGTAGATATTTCATGTGGAACGGTTTAGGGGCGCTTGCCAAGGTATTCGCTTCGGGCGCCAAAATCTCTTGGTACACCACTGATCATTACAGACAAATTGGGATTTTCAAGATCTGCCCAATAAGTTCAAATTCATCACAGCCGTATTTTAAAACTCAGGGAAAAATGCCAATTTTTTTGAAGTACAGTTTCAGCCAAAAGTTTGTTGACAAAGAGTGCAAATTCTGTAAATTTTTAAAGCCAAATGACTCGGAAACTATAAGAGACCTCAAACTTGACATCCACTTAGACTTTAGTGCAGACCTGTGCTTATTAAAAGTCGTTGTATAGTATCGAAAATTTTGTGTTGATAGTTCTAATGGTGCCATAATAAATATTAAAGAGACATAACAGGCATAAAAACTCATATTGAAAAGAATTGTCTTCTTGATACCTTTGTCGGAAGACGGATAGCTGGATAGAGATAGAGACACCACAAATAACTCACTTGACAAATGTCTGGCGGCGCTGCGTTTGCAAAAAAAAAAAAAAATCTCTAAAATGTGACAAAATATTTTCTTCTCTATTTTATCCTTATGAGCAGATCGTGTCCCTTCTTGCAATACATACTTTTGCATTCCTTATTAACCATAATAATTGTTGTACAAAAGGATTTTTCTCAAACTTTTCCTGAATTTCAGGACAGCTCAAAAGAATATGAGTCTTCTAGCTCAAAATTTCATCCCAATGTTTTTTGTTGTAATATCGACAATTATTCACAATTAACCCAAATAACTGTATTCAAATAAATTATTAAAAGGATTTTCTTGTGAAAATGACTTAACTCTAAGGAATTAAACAATTTTTGACATTTTCTCAACGTGAATTTTCGCGGCATTTCGAAGAATCCCAACTGGCATCACCAAATTCTCTTCGGTTTTTCTTTTAGCTCAGGCCTGATTTAAGTACTTATTGAGTACTTAATTAAGCACTTTTGAGTTATCAAAAAGTATTTGTACATGGACAATTACCATATTAGCCACCAGTGTCGCCAGTATCATTCCAATAAAAAATGGGCCTATTGATGCATTTTTGTGACCTCTAACTGTGTGTTAGGCTGTGGGGGCGCTGCATTTTGGGGTGGTTTTGTTGGGTATTGTGGTAGTTTGGGGGGGTGTTAGGGCGCGTGTGTATGCAATGTGCGCTCACTAGGGTGCGCACTAGGTGCATCCATTGCATTTTGTCGACCTTCGGCCGGCGCCAATGCAAAAATATGCCGCTGCAATTCGCGAATTGTACAAACGCGCGAACCCAACCCCTTCGTATCGCGCCTTTTCTCACGCATGGCATACGCAGTTGCCCAGCCAAACAATCGATCTCTCAGCCACCCCCCTAACACCCCTAACACCCCCCTTTCTCATGGACATGAAACCCCCCTAACCAACCCCCCTCTTACAATCCTCCCCCCGCCCAACGAGAGGTCAACGAATGGCCAAAAAGGATATTTTGCCTGGTTGGACAAAAAAAACTATATATATAACTTCATTTTCACCCCGAAAAAAAAACTTTTTTTTTTAAAAAATATTTAAAAATATAATTAAATATTTTGATATCATGTTTTAAAATTGAAATATTACAATTATCTCTTCGCCATTAGCTTCACTGGAAAATTAGCTATCTTTCCGGGTAATATCATTGTCAAAAAAAGCACTACATTGTTCTCTATTTTCTAATAAATTCAAATTTATTTAATTAATATTTTATTTTCTTTTATATCATTTATTTTTTGGTTAGAAAAACAAAAAGAATTATCTCCTGCATCAAATTGAGTGTGTCTCTCTCTCTCTCTCGTTCCAAAACAATTTTACCCTGGTCATTATCCCGTCAAAAATCAATTAGATGGGCGGAGGAAAAAATAGCCGTGGAAAATCAATAGTCTCGATTAACAATCAGCGAGTCGGTGCAAAATATTTCATATAACATCAATAAATAAATTATAAAAAAAATATATATATATATATGCATATACAAATATACTCATTAATGATGCATCTTTTCTTTTTAATTTCAGCCGAGACAATTGAGCCTTTCATTAGGACATTGGACTGAATCGAATGAATAAAAAATATTTTTTTATAAATTACTAAATGTGTTGATATTATTTGTCTATCATCTTTTGTATTAGAGGAGTACTCCTTTCCTATCGGATTCCTTCTGGAAGGTTGAAATTACACGCGAGAATTGTCTGGAATTGATACGACGCTTTTATCATGAAATATCTTCTACCTGTCTTCCTTAGAAGTCGAAAAACTCGTCCTGGACCTTGGCTACAAAGTATCAAGGACACGAGAGTTGAGTAGACTCAATCGTCAAGGTTTCGTTACGTAAAGGGGCGACGTCCTACAAATTCTGATTGTTTTCGGGCTAGGGGATCATAGTAAAGATTCGCCATTTAGTTAAGAAAGGCTCGGAATGGTCGGAATAGTCCTTTCCCTGAACCCTTTTTAGGTACAGGAACAGAAGATTTGAGTAGTATCAATCGTCAATGTTTCGTTATGTAAAGGGGCGACGTCCTACAAATTCTGATTGATTTCGGGATAGGGGATCATAGTAAAGATTCGCCATTTACTTAAGAAAGGGTCGGAATGGTCGGAACAGTCCTTTCCTTTAACTCTTTTAAGGATCAAGGACGCGAGAGTTGAGTAGTATCAATCGTCAAGGTTTCGTTGGCTCAAGGGGCGACTCCTGGCAAATTCTCATTGATTTCGGGCCAGGGGATCATGGTAATGTTCCTCCATTTAGTTAAAAAAGGGTCGAAATGGTCGGAATAGTCCTTTCCCTCGACTCTTTTAAGGATCAGGAACAGGAGAGTTGAGTAGTTTCAATCATGAAGGTTTCGTTACGTAAAGGGTCGACGTCCTATACATTTTGATGGATTTCGGACCAAGGGATCATGGTAACGTTTCTCCATTAGTTAGTAAAGGGTCGGAATGTTCGGAATAGTCCTTTTCCCCGCCTCTTTTAAGGATCAGGAACAGGAGAGTTGAGTAATCTCAATCGTCTAGGCTTCATTGGATCAAGGAGCGAATCCTGACAAATTCCGGTTGATTTTGGACCAAGGGATCAGGGTAACATTTCGCTATTTAGTTAAGAAAGGGTCGGAATGGTCGGAACAGTCCTTTCCTTTAACTCTTTTAAGGATCAAGGACGCGAGAGTTGAGTAGTATCAATCGTCAAGGTTTCGTTGGCTCAAGGGGCGACTCCTGGCAAATTCTCATTGATTTCGGGCCAGGGGATCATGGTAACGTTCCTCCATTTAGTTAAAAAAGGGTCGGAATGGTCGGAATAGTCCTTTCCCTCGACTCTTTTAAGGATCAGGAACAGGAGAGTTGAGTAGACTCAATCGTCTAGGCTTCATTGGATCAAGGAGCGACTCCTGACAAATTCTGATTGATCTCGATCGAGAGGATCATAGTTACGTTGTGCCATTTAGTTAAGAAAGGGTCGGAATGGTCGGAATAGTCCTTTCCCTTGACTCTTTTAAGGATTAGGAACAGGAGAGTTGAGTAATCTCAATCGTCAAGGTTTCGTTGAGTCAAGGGGCGGCTTCCGGCAAATTCCGGTTGATTTCGGACGAGGCGATCATGGTAAAGATTCGTTATTTAGTTTAAAGAGCGTAGGAATGGTCGGAATAGTCCTTTCCCCGACTCTTTTAAGGATCAGGGACACGAGAGTTGAGTAGACTCAATCGTTAAGGTTTCGTTGGCTCATGGGGCGACCTTCTACAAATTCTGAAGGATTTCGGACCAAGGGATCAGGGTAACGATTCGCTATTTATTTCAGGAAGGGTCAGAATAGTCGGAATAGTCCTTTCTCTTGACTCTTTTAAGGATCAGGAACAGGAGAGTTGAGTAATCTCAATCGTCAAGGTTTCGCTGGATCAAGGAGCGACTCCTGACAAATTCTGATTGATCTCGATCGAGAGGATCATAGTTACGTTGTGCCATTTAGTTAAGAAAGGGTCGGAATGGTCGGAATAGTCCTTTCCCTTGACTCTTTTAAGGATTAGGAACAGGAGAGTTGAGTAATCTCAATCGTCAAGGTTTCGTTGAGTCAAGGGGCGGCTTCCGGCAAATTCCGGTTGATTTCGGACGAGGCGATCATGGTAAAGATTCGTTATTTAGTTTAAAGAGCGTAGGAATGGTCGGAATAGTCCTTTCCCCGACTCTTTTAAGGATCAGGGACACGAGAGTTGAGTAGACTCAATCGTTAAGGTTTCGTTGGCTCATGGGGCGACCTTCTACAAATTCTGAAGGATTTCGGACCAAGGGATCAGGGTAACGATTCGCTATTTATTTCAGGAAGGGTCAGAATAGTCGGAATAGTCCTTTCTCGTGACTCTTTTAAGGATCAGGAACAGGAGAGTTGAGTAGACTCAATCGTCAAGGTTTCGTTGGATCAAGGAGCGACTCCTGACAAATTCTGATTGATCTCGATCGAGAGGATCATAGTTACGTTGTGCCATTTAGTTAAAAAAGGGTCGGAATGGTCGGAATAGTCCTTTCCCTCGACTCTTTTAAGGATCAGGAACAGGAGAGTTGAGTAGTTTCAATCATGAAGGTTTCGTTACGTAAAGGGTCGACGTCCTATACATTTTGATGAATTTCGGACCAAGGGATCATGGTAACGTTTCTCCATTAGTTAGTAAAGGGTCGGAATGTTCGGAATAGTCCTTTTCCCCGCCTCTTTTAAGGATCAGGAACAGGAGAGTTGAGTAATCTCAATCGTCAAGGTTTCGTTGGCTCAAGGGGCGACTCCTGGCAAATTCTGATTGATCTCGATCGAGAGGATCATAGTTACGTTGTGCCATTTAGTTAAAAAAGTGTCGGAATGGTCGGAATAGTCCTTTCCTTTAACTCTTTTAAGGATCAAGGACGCAAGAGTTGAGTAATCTCAATCGTCAAGGTTTCGTTGGATCAAGGAGCGACTTCTGACAAATTCTGATTGATCTCGATCGAGAGGATCATAGTTACGTTGTGCCATTTAGTTAAAAAAGGGTCGAAATGGTCGGAATAGTCCTTTCCCTTGACTCTTTTAAGGATCAGGAACAGGAGAGTTGAGTAATCTCAATCGTCAAGGTTTCGTTGGATCAAGGAGCGAATCCTGACAAATTCCGGTTGATTTCGGACCAAGGGATCAGGGTAACGATTCGCTATTTATTTCAGGAAGGGTCAGAATAGTCGGAATAGTCCTTTCCCCGACTCTTTTAAGGATCAGGAACAGGAGAGTTGAGTAATCTCAATCATGAAGGTTTCGTTACGTAAAGGGTCGACGTCCTATACATTTTGATGGATTTCGGACCAAGGGATCATGGTAACGTTTCTCCATTTAGTTAAAAAAGGGTCGAAATGGTCGGAATAGTCCTTCCCCTCGACTCTTTTAAGGATCAGGAACAGGAGAGTTGAGTAATCTCAATCTTCAAGGTTTCGTTGGCTCATGGGGCGACCTTCTACAAATTCTGAAGGATTTCGGACCAAGGGATCAGGGTAACGATTCGCTATTTATTTCAGGAAGGGTCAGAATAGTCGGAATAGTCCTTTCCCTTGACTCTTTTAAGGATCAGGAACAGGAGAGTTGAGTAGTGTCAATCATCAAGGTTTCGTAACATAAACGGTCGACGTCCTACAAATCCCCATTGCCTTCAGATAACGGCATTATAGGATCGTTTCACACTTTAACCTAATGGATAGACTCTTCTATGTTCAATTACTTATCGGCGATTGACAACCTTCAAACGGACAAGAACGCTCAGAACGCTGAATCAATTAAAAGGTAGGTAACTTTTCAAACAGGTGGCACATTGCAGAATCGAGTGGTAACGTATCCTAAGGTTAGATCAAGACCAACACATAGTTGTACCAATAAATATTTATCTATCCTTCCCCATTCTCAATTTTGATCAAAATTGACCGAATTTGATGATCCTCAAATTCGGCTCAAACAATAGAAAAATTACAAAAATCTTTTATTCACGGTTGCAGATGCCAGGACCCCTGAAAAAGATTGTGGCGTTCCTAAATAGTAACGACGTTAGAATATAACTGATACTGATAGATTTTTATTAAGGACTTTTGTTTAATTGTTAATTGTCTTGTTTGCAATGGGATCTTGGTCACAATAAGCCGATAGGCTTCAGACCTATATCAAGGGTTGCTTTCTGATGTTGCTTTCTGAAATTTAAATTTAATAACCTAAATATAACTAATATATGACTTATAGTGTGCAGGCATTACTTATGGCCACATTAAGGACATATCTCATTACAGTTGATGATCTTTTTGACCAATTAAAGCAAAATTTTAAGAGTAATTTCTTTCATGTAGTTTCTTTCGATATATCCAAGTGAATTTACTAGGAAAATCCCACAATTCCCGGAAAATATGTGATTTTTTCATTCTCCTAAGTGGGAAAAAGAGAAAAAGTTAGGTTATGTACAACAAAATGGAAGTTCATGAAAAAATTCAATTAGATCATTCACACGATACTCGCTAAACCAAATATCTGTGAGGGCGTCACACGTCAAATTCTGTGGCCATAAGTTAATAATCTTATCAAATAGGTCATAACTTATGGCCTTGTCTTGGAAGTTTTGAAAAATAGTACTAAATAATTTTTAATTGAAGATAATTAATTTAATTAATTTAGTCAATTAAAATTGTGAGATCATTAGCAAATTTCTTAACAATTTGACGTATATTTGATCGTCAGGCGCGAATTAGTAAAATAATCTCCAGAAAATGATCAAAAATTCTATCGAAATATAAAAGTAAATCAGTTTAAAAGTTGTAATTAATGATAGCACATCAAATAATCCCAATTTTGTGGTACTTCAAAATTAATTTGTAGGAAAAAATTGAAGATATCTGCAAGGTGGCCACAAGTTTAGACTGGCCATAAGTAATGACGCCATTCTAGGAAAACTATCTCTCACAAATCTAGCAATATCTTGTTCATTTCAGTTAACTGGTTTCTATATTAAGTAATGACTATCTGCGACGTTGGACTTGATCAGAGTTTCTTTGTAAAACAAAAATAAATCTCTATAACTAAATTCTAACCAAAATATGACCCTCAAGACAATATTAGTAGAGAGGCATGTTGTCTTGAGGGTAATATCTTAGTCAGAATTTAGTTAGAAATTTTTTTTTGTGGTAGAAAAAAAACTCCGTTTAGGTCCAACGTTGCAGATAGTTATATTTTGGTCACAATTACAATTCTTGACCTTATTCTTGACCATTCTCCAGGATCAAACAAAGTGAAACCAAACTACTCATATTTTGGTCACAATTATTAAAACAGAAACGAGTTATACTGAGATGATCAAGATGCTGAGACTCACCTCTTTACATCTGCAAAGCTTCTCCCCAAGTGGCATTTATCGCTATAAATGAGTAGAGATGTCTGATATCTGTTCAAAAATATTGGCGAAGATTTTACAAATTTCTTCTATATAACCGCATAAAAGAGGCCCATATTCGGGTGAATAGGGAATTTTCACATACGAAATATAACAATTTTTCATATTTGACGTAATCACGTCATCTTGTACGGTAAAATGTATCAATTCTAACTAAATAAAAATATTATCACTGCACAATATCAATTTTATAACTACTGATCGCAGAATTGTCATTTCTTTTGCATTTTCATTTAGAAACTTGCTTAAACATTTTCCTCAAATGAACAATTATTTATCCCCAAACGATTCAGTTAGATTTCCTGTGACACGTGCACTTTTATCGCGTATGAAAATTTAATGCAATGACTATTTTCCGTTAGAGGATACAATATTAGTGAATAGTATTTCATTCCCGACCTGAAATTCTCAAGGGAAAGCTGGAAAATAAAATAAAATAAAATTGAATAAGTTTTATTGCCCTTTCAATCATACCATTGAAAAACTTAAGGATATCAGATTTTTACTGCTTTTATTGGTGGAATACATCATTTTAAGCACCATTCTGGACAAATATCGCGAGGCTCATCAATGTTTTGTGCATAATTTTACATTAAATTGAGTTTAGAGCCATCAATTTTCTGTAATTTTCCACGCCATAATCTTCTATTTGTTCCGATAAAATAAAATTGAGATGCTATAACGTGAATAATTAAAAAAAAAACATAGAAGAAAACACATTTTTACATATTTTTGTGATTTTATTTACATTATGTCATACATTATAATCACATTTCAAATTTCTTATAACAATAATGTTACTGCACAGTAAACACTTCAATTTTATGCTTTTTATGAAAATTTTCTGCATTCTGGGCACCGTTTATGCAATTTAGTTTCACGTTAGAAGATCAGGAAGCTGTCCTAATTTTTACAATTTGGCTTCGCTGGAATTAAATAAGGAAAATGTTAATTCTTACGAATGAAGTATTAATTCATAATTTTTCCATCAATTACACTCACTTTTTCGAATTCGATCCCTTTTTTTCTATGTGCTCGACTCCAATGCAAACGTTGGTGCACTTCAAGGCTTTAATTTATGTTCAACATAAGTTTTTTTTCACAAATTTTCATTGGAATATGAATCTCTGCTTAGTATACAAAGCAGAATTTGACAATCTGGTAGCGCCATACAAAAAGAACACAAATTGTATATAAGTTGTCTCCTTTACGGAACAAATGTAACTAAAAAATATCAAAATGTGATGTTCATACAGTTTCATGCCATTATGTCAACATAACAGCGAGAATATGTAAGATAAATATACTTTCGATGTTTCTGACATAGTCTTATACATTTTCACTCAAAAATAGATTGTATTGTAGCTTGTTTATGGATCTAAAAACATTTAGTCATCATTTTAAGGGAAAATACCAACATAATAACCGAAATTTATCAAATAAAATGTATTATTCATATTAATAGAAAATAACTGATATTTTCTATACAATTTTTAGATAAGTTATTCTTCTGGTATGTAACGCATATAATTTTCAATCAATATACTTCCATCATGTCCATACATTATATTATTTAGAAATATCTCGATTACATTGAAAATATGTTGGTTACATTTGAGACATACATTATTTGGATATCAAATGGCGTTTGGGTCAAAACACTAATAATGAATTGTGGAAGTTAAAATGGCCTATACGACCAATGATTCGGGATTTTCTGCCGTCTTGCCCAGTTTAGGTGGGTTCTGAAGTCGGCGGCAGCAACAGATGGCCTAAGAGGAAATAAATCTATCTATCTATCAATATTGCTAGATTTGTCAGAAATATTTTTGCTATAAGTCATATATTAGTCATATTTAGGTTATTAAATATAAATTTGAGAAAGAAACATCTGTAAATCCATTATTTATGGAAATTGAGGTAACTTTTGAAAAACTGAGAGACTTTTCTGTCTCAATGTGAATTGTTTTTACTGAATTCTGACCGAAATATGACTTTTAAATGGAAAATATTATCAAAAATTTGAAACAACCTTTGTGATTGATTAATACTGTGATACTTTTTTTCTGGTTATTTTCTGGCTATTTTCTGGGTATTTTATGGATATATCTGAGTTAAGTGCTATTTTAGTCGGAATATAAAGGGTTGACTGGATGATAAAAAAGAAAATGCATGCTTCTGGTCGGATGACCATCAACTGTCGCGACGCAGGCTCATTCAGGGGGTCCGAGGGGATGGTTGTCATGAATGCAACGCATCCCTCTCCTGCCCCACACCATCCACCTGCCCAGAAATTTACCAATCGAGTGGCAAGAACGAGGGTGCACCGAGTGCAGCTTAAGTGCAGTTTGCATCGCGGTTGATGCAAGTTCGACAAGCCTAAAATTATACACCCATTAACTAAAATAGACACACACAAAAAATTAAGAAAAAAAAATAAACTTAAATTACTTTAAAAAAAAATACTACCAAAAAAAAAATAGAAATAAAAATTTTAAATTAAAAAAACAACTAAATAAACAAAACGTTTTAATTTACCGAAAAAAGAAAAAAAACGGAAATACCAAAATTGCAAACTAGAAACCAACAAAAAAACGCCATTTAACCCCCCGTTCCCCAACTGTTACCAAAATTCAACCAAAAAATAACCAGAAAATAGCTATTTTGGGCCAAAAGTTTTGTGAAAGTTTCCCATTTAAGTTAAATTTACCTAAAAAAAAAAAAGTGCAAAATTTTCCAAGTGTGAATTTCTCTCTCTTTAAAAAAAAAAATTTAAAAATTTAGTGTGTGTGTTTCCCATTTTTTGGACCAGAAAACTAACCTCTGCATCTACGGAAAACTAAAAGCAACAGCAGGAAAATCATTTTTTTTGGGAGAAAATGTCAATTTTCTATGAAAAAGGTTGGAAAATGTCTCCCTGTGAATTTGAGGCGGGGGAAAGGGGGGGCCCACCATTTTGCCCAAAGCTTTTTCTCCCAGCCAAACTTTCAAATATGGCGGACGCGTCAGAATCCACCCACACCTCCCCACGCGCAAAAAAAAACTGCCCAATTTTCCCGGAAAAATCAGTGGGACCCCCCCGGAATTCGAGAAAAACAGAAAATCCCCAGGAAAATCCGCAGAATTTGCCAATAGAAATTCTCAAAAAGACAAAACAAAAAAAAAAACAGAAGCCATCCCCTAAATGTTGGCAAACGTTTAGCATTTGAATTGGGGGGATGGAGGCACCATTGCCACATCGAAGCACCCCCATGTGCCCCCCTTTTAATTCAACAAATTTGTGCAAAAAAAAAAAATAATTCCAGAATCAAAAAGTGATAAGACACAAAATCCTGTGACAATAACCATTGTGTTGAATTATTGTGACTTCTGTCGGGATTTTGTGGAAAATTTAATTTTTCCAAGAACTAATTGAGTTAAATTGTTGAAAAAATTAATGAGAATTAGAGTATAATTGACATTGTGACTAAATTCTGACCAGAAATTGACTATTTATTAACTGATTTATCAGAAAAATAGGAAAAAAAAGACAGATATCAATTTAAGAGTCACTTAATGACGGAATTTTTGGCCAGAATATGGCAATTTGGAGGCGGATTTGTCATAAATAACATAATTTTAATTTGGGAGTCAGTCATTGACTTAATTTGACCGGAATATGACTATTTATAAACTAATTCATCAGGAAGATCGGAAATAAAACAAATAGCAATTTAAGAGTCACCTAATGACTCGATTTTGACCAGAATGTGACTATTTGGGGGCAGATTTGTCTTAAAAAGATAATCTTCAATTTAGGAGTCACTAAATGACTCAATCTTAACCGGAATGTGACCATTTTCAGCCGGATTTGTCATAAATAACATAATCTTTAATTTTGGAGACACTCAATGACTCAATTTGACCAGAATATGATCATTTATTAACTGATTTATCATTAAGGTTGCAAATAAGACAAATATCATTTAAGGAGTCACTTAATGACTTAATTTTAACCAGAATGTGACTCTTTGCGGACAGATTTGTCATAAATAAGGTAAACTACAGTTTAGGAGTCGATCAGTGACTCAATTTTGACCAGAATATGACTATTCATTGATTGATTTATCAGACAGATCGCAGAAAAAACAAATATCAGGTCAGAAGTTTGTTATAAATAAGATAATTAGTTCTTATTCTTCAATTTAGGAGTCAGTGAAAGACTAAATTTTGAACAGAATATGACTATTTACTGACAGATTCATCAGACAGATCGCGAATAAGACAAATATCAATTTAAAAGTCACTCAATAACTCAATTTTGACCAGAATATGACCATTAATTAACTGATTTATCAGACAGGTCGCAAATGAGACAAAATTCAATTTAGAACTCACTTAATAACGGAATTTTAACCAGATTATGACAATTTTCAGGCAGATGTGTCATAAATTAGATAATAAAATCTTATTTCTCAATTTAGGAGTCACTAAATGACTCAATTTTGACCAGATCAGTATTTATTAATTAATTCATCAGAAAGATCGGAAATAAAACAAATATTAATTAAGAAGACACTTCATTACGCAATTTTGAACATAATATGACTATTTATTAACTGATTTTTCAGACAAATCGCAAATAAGAGAAATATCAATTTAAGAGTCAATTAATGCCTCAATTTTGACCACAATGTGACCATTCATTAACTGATTTATCAGTCAGTTCGCTAAATAACGCAAATATCCATTTAGGAGTTACTTAGTGACGGAATTTTAACCGGAAGATGAGTATTTCAGGCAGATTTATCATAAGTGAGATAATCAATTATTATTCTTCAATTTAGTAATCAG
The DNA here is from genome assembly GCF_024763615.1 of Phlebotomus papatasi. Taxonomy (NCBI): domain Eukaryota; kingdom Metazoa; phylum Arthropoda; class Insecta; order Diptera; family Psychodidae; genus Phlebotomus; species Phlebotomus papatasi. The sequence goes on along the minus strand of NC_077226.1, from coordinate 3,153,196 downwards.
TCATTGAATCAGTTTTGACCAGAATATGACTATTTATTAACTGTTTCGTCAAAGAAATCGCAAATAAGACAATTATCAATTTAATAGTCACTTAATGACACAATTTTGATCAGAATGTGACTATTTTGGGGACAGATTTGTCATAAATAAGATAAACTTGAATTCAGGAGTCAGTCATTGACTCAATTTTGACCAGAATATGACTATTTACTGACTGATTCATCAGATAGATCGCAAATAAAACAAATCTCAAATTAAGAGTAACCTAATGACTCAATTTTGACCTGAATATGATCATTTGCAGGCACATTTATCACACATAAGATAATCTTTAATTTAGGAGTCCGTCAGTGACTCAATGTTGACCGGAATATGACTATTTATTAATCGATTTACCAGACAGATCGCAAAAACACGAATATTAATTTACAAGTTACTTAGTGACGGAATTTTTATTACAATATGACCATTTGCAGGAAGATTTATCATATATAACATAACGTCGGTTACGGCTACCTCTGTCGTATTTGCATTTCTTTTATGTCAGCATTTCACGCAAGACGTCTGTATTGTAGTTGCTCCGAATGCAGATACAAAACAAATGCAGATACGATAGAGGTAGCCGCAACCGACGATAATCTTCAATTTAGGTCTGAGTCATTGACTCAATTTAGACCAGAATTTGACTAAATTTAGGAGTTACTTAATATCAATTTAGGAGTTACTTAACGACGGAATTTTGACCAGAATATGACCATTTGCAGGCAGATTTGTCAGTAAAGCGTGTCCGAGATTTAAATTCCAAGAAGACATATGACTCTCATTAAAAAACTATAGTACATATAAAAATACTAGTTATATTTCTTGAAAGGGTATTTCATTGTGATTCAAATCCACTTTATGGTTTTTTATTCAAGCGGTTTCTCCGCGAAATCTCGCATCATCTTCTTTACTTCCCTCCGAAGGCTCTGGACAAGGTCGTCCCCATGATCTCTGACGACATTCTTCCACTTTCGTGCGAAGTTCTGCAAATTTTTGGCTGGATTAGCCTTCTTGTTCAAGTCTCCTTTCAAAATTCCCCAGTATTTCCCAATGGGGCGGACTTTTGGAGTGAAGGGCGGCTTGATCTTCTTATTTACATATTTGACATTGTTGTTGGCAACGGAAAAGTATTCCAGGGTGGCTTTCGCGTAATGACATGATGCCAAATCAGGCCAAAGTAGAGGAGGGATGTCGTGGCTTTGATACAGTGGCAAAAGTCCTTTTTGGAGGCACTCTTTAATGTAGATATCCATGTTCATCGTCCATATCACGAAAAATTCTTCGTTGCGAAGAACTTGTTGTACTCCTTGAACCTGTACTTAGGAGTCACTAAATGACTCAATCTTAACCGGAATGTGACTATTTTCAGCCGGATTTGTCATAAATAACATAATCTTTAATTTTGGAGACATTCAATGACTCAATTTGACCAGAATATGATCATTTATTAACTGATTTATCAGTAAGGTCGCAAATAAGACAAATATCATTTAAGGAGTCACTTAATGACTTAATTTTAACCAGAATGTGACTCTTTGCGGACAGATTTGTCATAAATAAGGTAAACTACAGTTTAGGAGTCGATCAGTGACTCAATTTTGACCAGAATATGACTATTCATTGACTGATTTATCAGACAGATCGCAGAAAAAACAAATATCAGGTCAGAAGTCACTTAATGACGGAATTTTGACCATAATGTGACTATTTACAGGCATATTTGTTATAAATAAGATAATTAGTTGTACGTTTGTACGTTATCAATCCGTTATTCTCTTTGATTCTCTGCACTAAACTCTTGGAGATACCCAGTTTTTTTGCCCAGATCTCTGACTGAAAAGCAAGGTTGCTTCTGGAAAAGCGCCAACACTCTCTTCTCCATCCTCTTGTCTACAGCTCCAAGTTTTCTGCCACATCCTGCCCAAGCAGCAATTTTTTCTTAAAATAGTCTTGTAGAATTCCCTAAGTAAGGCACTATAGAACCAAAAATCTATTTAATTACTTATAACGCTCTTGCTTCTTTCATTGAGATTACTATAAGTAAAGTGGCGCACTCTTAATGATCTTAAGAGCTGCTATAGGAATTTCAATAGAAAATTTTCACTTTAAGTCTTTTAAAAGTGCACTAAAAGACTTGTCTAATACTTGGTTCTATAAGGCAGCTATTTTGCTTCTTGGGTGGCTTCCGGACAACAGTCTTGAGTTCCTTGAAGCGTACTAATAACCCTTCGCACCGTCGATGGACACTTTCCGGTGATCCTTTCGATTTCAGAATAGCTCACTTTTGGATTATTTAGGTACATGTCCACGATCAATTTGCGCAGGTTCTCCATTTTTATCACTTTTCTCAGCCAAAACACAACCTTTTTCAATTTATTTATTTTTTTTTTCAAAAATGAGAAGTTGACGAAATTCTCTTGAAACGTGAAAAAAAAATCAAAACAAAACTCAATTCCTATCATGTCGAAAAATTTGGAATTTAAATCCCGGACACGCTTCATTTACTGACTGATTCATCAGACAGATCGCAGAAAAAAAAACCAGTATCAATTCAGAGGTCACTCAATGACGGAATTTTGACCACAATATTGGTAATAGTGCTATGGGGTGTGATGGTGTCTTTCTGGATTTTATTAAATTCTTCTCCCGGTTATTATTATTATTATTAATCGTATTGAGATATATTCATTGCAAAGGTAATCATTTTTACAATATCCACACTCTTAGAAAAGTTTAGACGTGATTACTAATGAAAATTAGTAGTTCGGGCGATTATTATCAAATCTATTTAAAATAGTTCTTATATTCTTAAAACATTATACTCATAATAAATTTATTAGTAGTGAGAATATAAGACAATATTTACGTGGATAAGTTGCGGCAATTATTTCATAATGCTTTCATACAATGATATTTGCTTGTGTTAATTAAATGAAATCGATATTCCAACTAATATTGGTCACTAATTCCTTTTAGTTCTCACAACCAATGTAAATAGATGGGCCTATATTTTCATAAAGTTATGACTACTTTTCCAATAGTAAAGAGTGATTTTTATTTTAGTAATGCGTTGAAGCTCCTTCGAATTTTAAGCAACTAATAAGAAATATGCATCACAATGAATGCTATATAGTAACCACAACTAATATGATATAGTTATTACAGCCAATAAGATGGGTATCAACCCCATTTATTTAGTAATTGGAACTAATATGTTATAGTACCCATTACTATTTTGATTTAGTTGTGATAACTAAATGAAAAGGATACTTTAACTAATTGTGGTCAACTAACTCCGGATGATTGGAAGCTTGCCATGGTCACTCCGATCCCAAAGGTTGCCTCTCCCTCTGATCCCTCGGACTACAGACCTATTAGTATCCTACCCGCGTTGTCGAAGCCTTTGGAGATGCTTCTTCTCGACCAGATGCAGTCGTATCTAGAACAAAATCAGCTATTGTGTAGTTTACAGTCTGGCTTCAGAAAGGGTCACAGCACCACGACAGCCCTTCTCAAGATCCAGCATGACATCGCGGTTGGTCTGGATAATGACATGTTTGCAATTTTAATTTTATTGGACTTCTCGAAGGCGTTCGACTCGATTCCTCATGGGCTACTGCTCGATAAGCTTCGATATTATTTCGGTTTTACTGACACGGCAGTGTCTATGATCGCCTCATACCTTGGGAACCGCTCTCAGGTTGTTAGGTCTGGGGAATCACTTTCCTTACCGTTGACGCGTAGCGCGGGGGTGCCTCAGGGTTCAATTTTGGGTCCTATATTATTCTCTTTATTTATTAACGACCTTCCTTTAAAACTCCTATACTCCTCGTATCACCTCTACGCAGACGATCTTCAGATTTACTGCTTTGGCGACTATGGGTATCCGGAATTCTGTTCTGATGCTTTAAATGATGACCTTTGTAGAATCTCTGGATGGTCGTCCGATAATGGCCTTGTATTAAACCCTAAAAAGTCGCAGGCTATTGTCATTCATAGTCGTTTTCGGTGCCCCGCTGTACCTCCTATTGTTCTGCTAGATGAGGTGATTCCTTTCACTGATTCTGTGAAGAATCTTGGGGTATTATTTAATGATACTCTCACGTGGAGTAATCATTTTTCTGAGGTGTGTAGGAGGGTTTATTATGGTCTTCGGACTCTGCGTCGATTCCAGTCCTTTACCCCGGTCGAGACTCGCCTACTTTTGGCTAGAGCTTTGCTCGTTCCACACTTCATGTATGGGGCGGAACTTTTTTTTGGCACTGACAAGACTTCTTTAAAAATGCTGAAGAGAGCATTTAACTCCCTTGTAAGGTATGTATTTGACCTTGGTCGCTTTGATCATGTCACCTCTTGGGCCGCCAGGATTCTGGGACGGCCATTCCTGGACCACCTTCAGTTTCGGGCTGTTGAGTTTATCTGTCGCCTGTTGTGGACAGGTCGACCGGCATATCTTGCGGGGCTGATTGAGCGCGGGCCGTCCGAGAGGTCTTCGTGTCTGCTCATTCCGAGATCGGTGGGTCGCATCTTGCGCTGTTCTTTATTCGTTGGGGGAGTCATTTTTTGGAATGAACTCCCACGAACTCGTAAGCGGGAGCTTTTGAATCGCTTTGCGTCATTGATTGAGGGATTTTTGACCTCATTTTGTTTTGTTTTTCTTTTCAATTAATTTCTGTTATTCATTTGTATTTCGTTTCTTTTCTTTTGTTCTAATTTTTATTCTTTTATTCTGTACAATTTTCATGTAAGAGGGCATGCCCTATTGGTTATCAATAAATTCAAATTCAAATTCAAACTATTTCATTTAGTTACCCAAACTAAATATATAGTTGGGTCTATATTTACTATATTTTATAGTTCTAATAACTGCATATGACCTTGTACGAACTAATTTTTTCTAAGAGTGCATATCCCGTTTTTTTTGTTCCCCCCTTACCTACCCCCTTACCAAGGTCTTAGGCCTTGAGGCCTATTTTGACCAAAATTAAATTGTTCAGATAACCGAAATACATTCATCCATGTATTCAAAAATACCAAATTGTCGATCAATAATAAGAAAAATATTTTTCCTATATCAACTGGTAAAAATAAGTAATTAAATAAATAAATAACAGATATGAATTAGGACCTTACACATCACTAGCCGTGTTAATATCCATATCCCGTGTTAGAAGAATCTGCTAGTCCGTTTGTAGACTCGCCCTGGAGTGCCTTCCATGATCCCGGAGTTGTTGGGCGTAGGCGGTGAATTATATTACGTTATTAACTTATGAAAATGGCCTAAATTAGACAATAAAATGAAAATTGCCTGTCCCTTTTCGTCGATCAGGTCAAAAATCCAGGTGTAATCTTCAATACAACTGTTTCTTGGTCGGATCAGGCCACTTCTATTTGCCGTAAGGTCAACTATTCTCTTTACACTCTTAGACGCTTCCGGGACATCACGCCCTATGACACTCGCTTGATCCTCGCGCGAGCGCTTCTTCATCCTTTCTTTAATTATGGTGCAGAGCTCTTCTTTGCAGCGGATACTGGCACAATCCGTCGTCTTTCAGTTTCGTTTAATGATCGTGTTAGGTATATCTGCGGCTTAAATCGTCGGGACCAAGGGACTCGCAAGTTGACCTTATTATATGGAGCTCACTGAAGCCAATTCCTAAATTGATCTCGGACTCAGCTCACAGTGTTCCCAGGAAAAAATGTATTTAAACAAAAATTTAGTATATTTATCTCTACATACGGAAAGGTATCTAATAATATGGAAAAACTTTTCACCTTTTAGATATTTAGCGTAACGGTCGCGAGTGCAAAAAAAATCCCATATAAATTTAAATAGAAATATGAGAAAGTGGCTTCAAATTTCAGGCAACTTGCCAGGGGCTTGGTCGGGACCATATCTCCCCCTTCAGTTACATATTTTGTTGGCTGCGATTTACCATCTCATCTGAGAATGAGAGCAGTGCATTTTTCTGTTCCATTTTCTGGATTTCTTTATGTCCTGGATACCTGTCTTGTCTTCTGGTTAGGGGGAGAGTTCGGTATGGTTCGAGGACTCATAGTGCCTAAAGTTCAAGATGACTGCCTCTATCGGTCACTTTTTGTAAAACGCGTCATTCTGTTTAATTTTCTTCCGAGTGGTAGCCCTATTTCTGCGTCTGCTATTCGTAATTTCTATCTTCAGGCTCGATCCTAGAAACATTTAATTTGTTTCTTGAACTTTCTTCATTTTAAATTCTTTTCACTCTATTTTTATGTTCCTCTTTTTATCTGAATTTTTATTTTTTATGACAATTTGTAAAGGGATGACCCTATTCTTGTGATTAAATAGAGTAATATGACTAGGGTAAAGTGGTACAAGTTGGACAATGGTATAATTTGATAAATTTAGTACTTCATTTTTATTTGTATATTTTTAATGCTTTAGTTTTATAAATTGGTTTCTTGTGCTTAGAAACAAATTTTGTACTGTATTTATCAAGAAAAAAGCCATGTCCAACTTGTACCGACAAATTGTCCAACTTGTATCACTAATTCCAAATTATACACTTTACCCTATTTCTCGGCCGAAATGTGTCCCTGGTGTCCCTGTTACTGAATTCTGACCCAAATCTGACCTTTTTGGCAAATTCTGCGGATTTTAATTATATTTCTGTTAAGATTAAAATTTGTGTAATTTATTCTAAGACATCTAACGTTTTAATTCCAGATGACTCAGGCACAAGATCCAGCCGACCGAACACGGGTCAAGTGGCCCTAGTTTGAAAAGGGCAAAATAAAAAAACCACTGTTTTTTTGCGTTACATGAACAATTTTGCATGAAAGTGCAGAAAGATTGAGAAGAAAAGACATTAGAAATTTGACAATTTTGTGTGAAATTTAACCTAAAAAAAACCACGCGAACAATTGTCAAAAAGAGGGTCCAGTTGACGCAAAGTGACCACCACGCTCCACAAAAATATAAAACACCATTACACTGACACCGGAACAAACAGTTTTCAGTACCACATTCCATTTAGCTAGCATTCATTCAACATAACCTCCAAAAAACAACAATATACATAAAACTACACACAGAAAACAATTTACACACAAAATAACATAAAAAACAACACACACAGAAAAAACCTAACCTCCAATACAAAACAGATTTTAAACAAAAAAGAGAAAAACAAAAAAAACAGAATTCAATTCAGCAGCAATAAAATACAAAATACACAGAAAAAAAGAAATTACACAAAAAATTACACAATTGACATAAAGGGCTCAAAGTCGACAAAAAAAAATATATATAGAGTATTAAAATAAGAAAAAATAAAAGTATATTGAAAAAAAAAATAAAAAAGTAAATATTATATATTGTGTATAAAAAATATAATTTAAACAACAAAAACACAAAAAATAATTTTAAAAAAATACCAAGTGATGTGATTGAAGAGAGAAAGAGTGAGAGAGAATTTCTATGCTGTTTTCACGTACGAGAGAGAGAGAGAAAGAAATATATTTAGAAAAAAAACAACAAACAAAACCAAAAAACATTTTAAAAAAAAGCACTTTAAAAAAAAACCAGTTTAAAAAAAGCAAAAATCCTCGCATAAAAAATGTGATTTTAGGACATTTTGACAAATTTTCTAACAAGTGAAAAAAATATAATTTAAAAAAAAGAACTATAACCTTTAAAGTGAAAACTAACCTAAAAAAAGTGAATTAGTGAAAGGCAAACCGAAAACAAATTAAAATTAATTAAAAAAAAATAAATATATATCGTGAACGGTGTTGATAATACAATTTTCGTGGGCTATTTTTTATTTGAAAAAACAAAAAAAAAAAAACAAAAACAAAAATCAATAAATAGAAAAAAAGAAAAATAGTGATTAGAAAGGAAATAAAACAAATAATAATGTGTGCACAAAAAGCCATCCAAGAGACACACATAGTGGGCTAGAAAAGAAAGAAATATTAAGTAAATATAATTTTTTTTTTAATTTAAAAAATATACAAAAAACAAAAAATAAAACAAATAAAATAAAATTTTGAGTTATTAGACAAAATATTGTGTTAAAAAGATAAAAACAAAAACCAGAACTGAGGACAACTTGTGAAAAAATCGGGCTACAATTCCACCATAAAAAACCACAAGTTTAAGAGATATAGAGGGAGCTAGTGACGTTAAGTAGAAAATAGTTTAAAAAATAAAAAAAAAAAACAAAAGATAAAATAAATATTTAGACAAGAAAACCACTCGGAAGTGATTATTTATTTTTCTAAAAGACTTTTTAACCAAAAAATAACCAAAAAATAACCAAAATTCGTGTTAAAACAAGTTTTTTAAAAATATAAAAACGTTCCAGTGACTTTTTTTTGGACGAAAACTCAAGAAAAAAAAACCATCAAGCTGCACAGAAAAAATAAATAAATTTATCATTTAAAAAAAGACGCAGCAAATCGAATTAAAAAAAAAACCATAAGTTTATTAAAGTTTGTTAAATTAAAAGAAAAACAAGGATTGAAGGACAAAAAAAAAAGAAAAAAAAATGTTGGGTGATACATTTCTGGGCCTATACAGTTTTTTGTGAAACCAAATTGTGATTTAGAAGACAACTTAAAGAAAAAAAAGCTCTTAAACAAAAACATAAATTTAAAATAAAACAAAAAATATAGAAAATAACTTAAAAAAAAGAAAACTAAATAAAAACCGTCAGAGACAAATCCTTCGAAGAAATTTTAAGTGAAAGAAAAACAAACAAAAAACAAACCGAAAGTTACTAACAAACATAATAAAAAAGAAGATTAAGACAAAAAATACAAGAAAAAAAAGGAATAATAAAACGAGATTATGGAAAATTGTGCCTTAAATTGGCCTTATTTGAAAGCTTAAGAGAATCTAAACTAATTTAAAAGAAAAAGGAAAAAAAGAGAATTCAAAATATCATTTAAAAAACAAAAGATAAAAGAAACATAACCTTTATAGTAGAAAGAAAAAATTAAAAAAAAAAAATTTAGAACAAGAACAAAAAAACCAAAAAACAAATGTAAAGTGTTTTAAACCTGATTGGTCAAGGGGTTAAGGGACTGGGTCTCAATCATTGAGACCCCCAAAAAAATCCCCCTTGGAAGTGCTCGCACAATTTGAAGCAGAAAAAAAAATAAAAAATAAAAATCTAACCAAAAAATAACCAAAATCTAACCTAAACGGACCTTTTGATAAACCAACCCTAAAAAAAAAGAAGCTAACCTTACAAAAAAAAAGAGTGACCCAATTGAATTCCACTGTGTAATTTTTTCTAATATTTACAACAACAAAAGAAATTATTAAATAAATAAAAAAAAAATCTAGTCAAATTGTAAATAAAAACGCGCTTCTGAAAGATTTAAAAAAAAAGAAGAAGAAAAAAAGAAAACAATGTTTAGTACAAAAAGAAACTTTAGGCTACGTTTTTACCAAATCACTTAAACTTAGAACCATTAACAAAAATAAAGATACTATTAAAAAATTTAAAAAAAAAAACCTATATAAATATAAAGAAATAAAGAAAGAAAAGACTATTTCGAGGGATCTCTGTGTTGAGGACATTTTGGGTGTAATAGCCAACCAAAGTAATTTTAAACTAAAAAAAATAAATAAATAAAATAAAAAACTAAAAGAAAATCTGTCAAGTGAATAATGGCGCCAGGATGCAGATAGACACCTGAACCAGGATGAGTGAATAAGGAAATCAAGTGTGACCGTAAAGGCCTCCCCAAAAAGTGGTGAGAATAATCTCTATTAATTGCCTAGCACTCCACCAAAAACAAAAAAAAAATCCATTTTAGTATTTCAAAAACATTATTTAAAAAACAAAAAACATAATCCAAACGAAATTTATTGAATTTTAACTGCCCTACATGATGAAATCTTGCATGAATTTACAGGAAATTTACGTTATAATCACCTTTAAGGTTCAGGGACTTAGATTTAGATAGGATCTCGGCTCCAGCCTGAACTTAAGCAGTAGCTCATCTTTTTTAGGTGAATTTTACATCTTTTTAATGGTAAAATTAACATGAAAAAGGATACCTTTAACCCCCAATACACTTAAAAAGGGTAACATTTACATTTGCACCGATTTCAGATCAATACTTCAGGATAAAATAAACATTTCCGGAATGTTATTTAAACTTTCTCGAATTTTTGTTTTAGTGTTACGGCGTTATCACACTTGCACATTAAAATTTTAATGTGATTCACATTAATTGTCGCTTGTGAGCGTCCAAATTATGTTATTTGTGTCTTTGAGTCACTTAATATTTGGGGTTTTTCTATTTATTGATAAAGAAGTGGACTTGGCCAGCAAAAATAATTTTAAATTTACCTAAAGCATAAATATTTTTCACATTAAAAAAATTAAAGAGAAAATCGCATTAATTTTTCGCATTAATGCTATAAATCAATTTATATCAAATATTGAGGGCCAAGTCTACCTTTTTATCAACAAATAGATCAAATTTTGAATATAAAATGATTCAAAGACACAAATTACACATTTGGACTATCACCAGCGACAATTAATGTGAATCATATTAAAATTTTAATGTGCAAGTGTGATAACACAGTTAGACAGGCCGTCTTTAGTTTTAGTAAGTGAGTTAGGTTTTTCAGGACAATCTGTCCTTCCGGTGAGCATCGGAATTTGTTGATCAAATCCCATGAATCAAACACACAATTTTACCAGAGCTTTCGATAATTATCGTGTCTTCCTCAGTGGTTATTGGTTGGTCTTTTCTTTAGGATTTTTGTCACTAATTCCTCTGTTTTCTTATGCATCAGTTTTGAATTTGGTTAGGAGCTAATTTTCTTCTCTCTTTTTTTGCACAGCGAACGGACTGGTACCAGTCCGTGTGTTGAAAGCTCTGGTAAAATTGTGTGTTTGATTCATAGGATTTGATCAACAAATTCCGACGCTCACCGGAAGGACAGATTGTCCTGAAAAACCTAACTCAGTTACACCACCGTCGGGTATCCCTTTAGACCACAATTTAGTTTTAGTAGGTCATTCCAGACAAGTACCGCCTTACCTAGCCGTACTCGTCTGGTGCTGTAGAGACTGGGACAGTCACATACATAATCTAGGACCGTTTCCTCAGCGTTGTTGCATCCTCTACAGATTGTGCTGCACTGTACGTCCAATCTGTGCGGTCCGGTGCTATCCATCAAGATACACCGTCTTTTCCTTGTCCACCTTTGGCATGAACAGTCTAGAAAAGCGATAGTTAACTGTGGCCACCCAGACCGCTTTGTATTGCAACAGTACGTCCTTCTTAATGATGGTTTTCCTCATTTTGGGGAACACTCCAACAAACGGGCTCTGTCTGAGCCCGTTGAAACCGAACAAAACGTCAAAATAAGTTTGTTTAAGTACCATCCCAAGCAGCAATTTTTTCTTAAAATAGTCTTGTAGAATTTCCTAAGTAAGGCACTATAGAACCAAAAATCTATTTAATTACTTATAACGCTCTTGCTTCTATCACTGAGATTACTATAAGTAAAGTGGCGCACTCTTAATGATCTTAAGAGCTGCTATAGGAATTTCAGCAGAAAATTTTCACTTTAAGTCTTTTAAAAGTGCACTAAAAGACTTGTCTAATACTTGGTTCTATAAGGCAGCTATTTTGCTTCTTGGGATTTGACCATTGACATACCAAGTTTCATTTGTTGTTTATTCGGTTTCAACGGTTCTTGCACGCCTCTGTTCCAAGTGAGTCTCTCGGTCAAGGAGGTTTAGAGATATTTTATCAAATTTCCTATTAATGATTCTTCGTCAATATTGCCCAGAGCTTTCGGTCCTGGACATGGACCTTCTTCAGTGGTCCACTGAATTGAGCAAGTTTACCGGAGAGTCCTATACGTAGCACACCAGGAATTTCAATGTGACAGTCACAAACATACAGGGTTGGGCGAATTTTTTTTTTAAATTTTACATTTTACATCATTTTCTACATAGTAAAAAAAAGTCATTAACAGCTTTAACATGTGCTACATTTTTAACATGTAAAGTTAAAATGTCAAAAAATATAAAATTGATTGACACACGTTAAATATCAAGATCAAATTTTTAATTCTTTACTTACTTACTTACTTACTTATCCGGCGCTACAACCAATTACTGGTCTTGGCCTGACTCAGGACCCGTCGCCACTCGAGCCTGTTACGCGCCACTGTTCTCCAATTCCGCACCCCTAATGAGTTGGCGTCCTGGTCTACGCCGTCGGTCCATCTGAGGCTGGGTCGGCCTCGTCTCCTCGTAGCATAAAGTCCGCCCCTAAAGACTTTCCAGGCTGGGTCGTCCTCATCCTTGCGAACCAGATGACCAGCCCACCGGAGCCTATTGAGGCGTATTTGCTTGACGACAGTTACCTCTCGGTAGCGCTCATACACCTCATAGTTGTATAGGCTCCGGAATCGTCCCTCCTCACATATGGGGCCAAAAATCCGTCGTAGGATCCTTCTCTCAAACGCGGCTAAGAGTTCGCAATTCTGTTTGCTGAGGACCCACGTCTCAGACGAATACGTGAGGACTGGCAGGATCATAGTCCTATACAGCAGTAGCTTAGTCTTTATGCTTAAGTTTCTGGACCGAAACACTCTTGATAGACTGAAATAGGCTTTGTTGGCTTTCAGCAGCCGTGCGCGGACTTCTGTTGAGATGTTGTTGTCGGCTGTGATTGTTGACCCAAGGTACACGAAGGAGTTGACAACTTCAAAGTTGTAGTCCCCCATCGGGAGCCCTGTTTGACCGATGCTCTCCGTAGATGTTGCCGGAGTCGCTGCTGACGAGGCCACCATGTACTTCGTTTTGCCTTCATTTATCTGCAGCCCCAGATTTCGTGCCGCATGCTCAATCTGGATGAAGGCCTCCTGTACAGCTCTGGGATTGCGCCCCATAATGTCAATGTCGTCAGCATAGGCTAGGAGCTGCGTGGACTTATTGAGTATGACCCCCCTCATGCTCACGCCGGAGTCACGGATCGCTTTATCCAGTGCCAGGTTAAAGAGGACGCAGGATAGTCCGTCCCCCTGTCTGAGTCCGTTGTTTACGCAAAACTCTCGTGACAGTGATCCGTTCGCCTTTACTTTGCTCCTCACATCGGTCATGGTCATCCTAGTCAGTTTAATCAGTTTGTTCGGGATGCCGAATTCTCCCATGGCTTCGTACAGTTTTACCCTGACTATGCTATCGTAGGCAGCCTTGAAATCGATGAAGAGATGGTGAAGTGCTTGGTCATGCTCTCTCATCTTCTCCATAGACAGCCGAAGGGAAAAGATCTGGTCTGTTGTTGATTTGCCTGGAGTGAAACCACATTGGTATGAGCCAATAATGGTCTGAGCGAATGGGGCTATTCGACCAAGCAGAATAGAGGAGAATATCTTATAGGCGGTACTCAACAACGTAATACCTCTATAATGGCTACAGTTTGTGATATCTCCTTTCTTATGTATAGGACAGATAATGCCTATTTTCCATTCGTCTGGCATTACCTCTTCGTCCCATACACGGAGCACTAGTTGATGAACAACTCGGTGTAGTTGGACGCCTCCATGTTGGTACAGCTCTGCTGCAATTCCGTCTACTCCTGGCGCTCTCTAGTATGGCATCAACACCTTGAGTTGTTGGGACCTCCAACTCATCATTGAGCTGTCCGTTGAGAAGTTCATCAAAGTACTCCACCCATCGCTCCAGGATGCCATTCTGATCGGAAACCAGATTCCCTTGCTTGTCCTTACAGTATGAAGTTCGTGGCGTATATGGCTTCATACCCCGGACTTGCTGGTAAAACTTTCGCGCTTGGTGCGGCTGCGCTCTATACTCCTCAACTACACTGACCAGTTGTTCTTCCCAAGCTTTTTTCTTGCGTCTGTGCAGCTTCTTCTCCTGTTTTCTTAGCTCTCGGTAAGACTCCACACGTGCCCGCGTTTTCTGTGAACTAAGCATGGCTCGGTATGCTTCGTTCTTATGCTCAGTCGCCAGTTTGCATTCATCATCGAACCAGTCGTTCCGATCTTTCTTCCGACTGTGGCCAAGGATAGTGGTGGCCTTTCCAACAACGTGTGTTTTGATATGTTGCCACATATCGTTGATTGGCATCCTGTCTCCAGGGCTACTCGCGAAGTTCACGAGTGCATCATCCAGTTCCTCAGCATATTTATTACGGAGCTGCTCTATTTTAAGACCATCTGTGTTGATTTGGGACATCCCCGCTGGCAAAACTTCCTTGGGTGTGGATATGCGAGCCCTGAACACTGCGCCAACAAGATAGTGGTCAGAGTCGATGTTGGCCCCACGATATGTGCGTACATTCATCAGGGATGTCCGGTGTCGGCGGTCAATCAACACGTGATCAATCTGGTTGGAAGTAATCCCATCTGGTGAAGTCCATGTAGCTTTGTGTACATCTCTCCGCGGAAACCAGGTGCTTCCAACAATCAGATTGTGTGCAGCGGCGAGGTGGGTGATGCGTAGTCCGTTGTCGTTGGAAATCTCGTGCAAACTGTGGGAGCCTGCATACTGCCTGTGAATTGGCTCCCTCCCTACTTTTCCATTCATGTCACCCAAGACGATTTTAACATCGTACCTGGAGCAGGCACTTAGTGTTCGCTCCACTTGATCGTAGAACGCATCTTTTTCCTGGTCAGAGGATTCCTCGGTAGGGGCGTGAACGTTTATGAGGGTTATGTTTTGGAACATTCCCCGCACGCGTAGAGTACATAGTCTTTCACTTATCGAGGCGAAACCGATGACAGCAGGCTTTATTCTTCGGCTGACAAGGAAGCCTGTTCCGAGCACATGATGTCGAGGGTGGCAGCTATAATAAATATCATAACTCCCTTTTTCCAGGACACCCTCTTCTGTCCATCTAAGCTCTTGAAGAGCCGTTATATCAGCCTTGTATTTGGACAGGACATCGGCTAGCTGCTGAGCAGCTCGAGCTCTGTACAGAGTGCGTACGTTCCATGTGAAGACTTTTAAATCGTTGTCCGTTTTTCTTTTGCTGGGTCGTCGTCGTTGGCTCAATCCGTATCCGAGGCTCCTTCTGTCTTTCTGAACAATCTTGCTTTTACGGGGAAAGGTTGTTAGCCCCTCGCCCAACCCTCTCTAGAAGGACCAGATCCCTTGTTCGTCTGCCCCAGAATTGTGACATCCCACTGGGGTTGGTTACCCAATCTTCCGTCACGCATCTGGGTGTACCGGGGCCTACCAGGCATCTCGCCCTCTTGGAGGTGAATATCGGAATTGGGGGGAAGAGGCTATACGTTACGCATTCACCCCCCTTTAGACCCCTTTTAATTCTTTACTCAATCAAAAAAAAATTTCTCTGTAATCAGTAAAATATTTTGCGGTTTTTTTTCTGTAAAGCTTGTCGTCTAAAATGTATGATGAAATTTACTGGCAATCCCAATTCAAATTTTCTACTACCCGGTTGAACCGATTGAACCAATATAATAGTAACCATCTAAACGATTAATAATTTTTGAACTACATGCTCATCTACATGCATCTACATGCTCAGGGACTTTTCTAATTGTTCTGTGGTTTCTGCTTATCAACAATATTGTAAAAATCATAGAAATTAAGATTTATTCCTGCTCTCTTCCTAACAATAATTTTTTTTGTGGGATTTTGCAATATACGTTGTCCAATACATCACATTCCAGAAAACAATGTTCATGAAGAGAATTAGTGTTTCCTTAGAACTGATTCTGTGGTAATATTATATCCATTTTTAATAAAATTTGGACAGAATCCGAGTAATAAAGATCTAAATTGTTAAACGTTGCCTTCGAAAGCTGTGAGGATTTTATATTGAATTTTAATCATTTTGTGCTGAAGCTGTGCGTTCTTTATGTGCAATTTTAACCTTTTCGTGTTAAAGCTATGAGCTATGAGTGTATTACATACAAGGGAAATCATTTTAAGCTTAAGTTGTGCGCAATTTGAACACAATATTAACCGTTTTATGCTGAAGCAGTGCCGGTTCTATGACTTTAACCATATTTAACTTAAGCTGTGCGTGCTTTATGCACAATTATGATCGTTCTTTAATAAAGATTAATTTTAAAATATAGAATGCGGCTTTGGTTTATGCGTTCTGTATTTCAATCCCCTGTATTAAGAATACATAGTCCATAATTTTCCTGCTCTCCTGGACTTTTTGAGCGGTTTTTTCAATACACAAAAATAGCTAAATAATTCTTGATCAACTCTTCTATTTAAAGAACTTTCCTTTGGTTTGAATTTTTGGATAAATGATACTCAATAATGTAGAACCACTGTATTATATTTACATTGCAATTTATTGCAAATGTTGCAAATACACTAAATCGCAAACGTTGACTTACTTCTCATCAGTAGGTTTGTCATAACAAAATTTTGTTCACGGCTTTCCGAAGAATGTTTTCTTGATATTCCTGGTAAGCAATATCAATATTGATATTGCTTACAGGAAAAGTTTAAAAGATACAAAAATGCTTAATTTTCCTTTTTTACATCTTACATATTTTTACATGTTTTTTTTTTTTACATGTAAAATGTAAAAAATATTTTACATTTTTTACTGAATCGATTACATTGGCCTCAATTCTGAGACCAAGATCAAGATCAAAATTTCAAGCTGTCAAATATTTCCAAGATCAAGATTTCATATTCTGACGCGAAACATTAATGGAACCTTAAAATGTCTTGGCTAAGAACTAAGATTTCAAGATTTTCAACACTTAACAAAACGTCACTTCTGACAAATATCTTCATTTCTTTGCCGAATTTATTGAAATTTCGCCGTATAAATTAGAAAAAATTAATTTTATGTTGTATTAAATATATTACAGTCCATAATTGGGAATAAAAGAAGTACAAACAAAACTTGTGACATGTGATAAACTCGAAAATGCTTATTCAATATGTGATTCTTTTGCAGGTATTCTCAGAGTCTTTCCGTACAGAAGTAGATCTTGAAAAATTCGAAAATCTATTTGAAGATCCAAAAAAGAGACTTTCTTACTTTTTAATACTTTCGCAAGGTGGCGGAATTTACATCCTGTTCGAATTTCGCAGTGCTCAAGTGTCAAAATGTGAAGGTCTTCACATTGTTGTGAGGAATAAAACAGAACAACGACGCTTACTGTTCTTGTCCCATTACTTTATCGCTCCATAATCACTGAGTAACTCTTTTGCGAGCTTTTTAGTGTGATATTTGATAAATTTTCCCCAACTTGTTCGAAAATTTAGTATGAAAATTCGAAATTGAATTTGAATTCTTCGAACTTCAACGACTTTTTGTGCAAATAGAGTTCCATTTACCTTTCATCCAAGACACTATTGGAGAATCTAAATCTACTTGTGATCGGGCTCAGTGTTGTACTTCGAAACGTACATCTAGAAATATGTACAATTACGATTAAATTACAAGATCAAATATAGCATTTTTCACAATTATTTTCTCTTTTTGTAACATCTCTTATAGAAATATTCCTCATCAAAAACAATTTACCGCATGAAACTCTTCAAATTGTTAGTATCTTGAAAATTCCAATCACTTCCGAGAAAGTTCTTGGAATTATTATAGAAATTTGACGTCTTAAAATCTTGAAATATTGGTTACAGAATTGCAAATCTTGATATCCACACGGTTTGTGTCTTGGATTTCAATTATTCCAAGACATTTGACAGATTTGACATCTTGATCTTGATTTTTTGATTTCAGAATACCAAAATTTTGAAATTTTCTTGATCTTGATCTTGATCTTGGTCTCAGAATTGAGGCCATTGTTTCTAAAATTCAATTCCATTTCTCCTAGATTCAAGAAATTTTAGGATATTTTTGAGTCTGGATACTTGGAATTTTTTCTGCGAGCATGTAACACTTTTCTGTCACTCCATCCGAATCCTTGATATCCTTCAAGATAACTGAATGATGCCCCGTAACTTCTGCTCCAAATCGAATTTGCGAGCGTTCGGAGTTAGATCACGTTAAGAATCTCATCTTCAATAAACTCATCTAGGCTTATCACTGGTTTTCTTATTAAAAATATTTTTTTTTCTAAAAAAAATGATGATTTTTTGTCTGTCAAAAGGGCCAAAAGTTTGTTGACAAATGATCAAATTCGTGTATTTGAACTTCCTGGACATCATTCAAGGCCAGGGACCTCTGGAATTGCCTTCGTATCGTGCCCCAAATCGAACTCCAAATCAAATTTGGAAGCGTTCGGAGTGAGATCGCGTTAAGAATCTCACTTCAAATAAGCTAATCTAGGCTTATCACTAGCTTTCTTATCAAGAATAATTCTTTTCTAGATTGAAATTGATCAGATTTGTCGGCCAAAAGTTTGTTGACAAATGATCAAAGTTAGATCACGTGTAAGCTTTGAACAAGAATAATTCTTTTCTGGATTTGTCGGCCAAAAGTTTGTTGACCATCCTGGCCATCATCCGAGGCCAGGGACTTCTGGGATTGCCCACGTATCGTGCCCCAACTTCAGAATCTCAAGTGAAATAAGCTGATCTAGGCTTATTACTAAGCTTTATCGAAACGCAATGTGCAGAGTTTTAGTTAAAAATTCAGAGAAAATCCATTTCTCAACCGATTTTGATGATTTTGGCAGTTTTGGAAAGGTGAAAAAATTCTCTACAATACTGTGGAAACTTGCTTTGTTGATAGTGGCTGCAAAGAATGCATTGAGTGTACTCTTGGGTGTACTTTGAGAATTTGGCGGGAATCTCAAAGGGGTTGTATAGGTTACTATTTTGTTTGTCTTTTTTGTTTTTTTTTTTAAATCTTTTTCCACAAAATCGAGTTCCTTCAACTTAAGACCATCCATGTGCACTAGCAAATAAAACTCCTTGAAAGTTTTATTAAAAAAAAAAACAGAAAAAATAAGAAAGAGATTTTCTTTATTTGGGATAAGAAAGAAAGAGAGTGATGTTGGGAGTCTTCTTCGTATCTGTGAGGCAAAATAAGCCCTGTTCGGCCAATAATAATTGTTTGGACGGTTTTTTGCACCCAGAAGAAGTCGATGCTAAAAGCTAAAAGAGAAGATATTCGCATGTGTGTGCAACGTAAATTTATATATTTTTGTTGAGGCAGGTCATTCACATCATCCTCCGCGTTTTCTTTCCATCTTTTATCGCTTTTTTCGCTCACAAGACACTCGCACTCATCTTTTGGCTTTTTTTTTACATTATATTTTCTTCCTATTCTCCATATCTTCTCTAGAGCTCTAAGTCTTCTCCATTTTTCTTTTTTTTTTTTTCGTTTAAATTCGTTCTAGAATTTTGCCTCCTAAGTCTCTGTCTCTGTCTCTGTCTCTCTTCGGATGATACATCTCGATCTTCGGACAAATTAAGATTTGACCCTCAAAATTACATTTACAAAAAAAAGAGATAACCCCCGAAAAACATAACCTACCTCGATATTAAAACGACAACAACAAAAAAAAAAATATCCCGCGAGAAAAATTCCCGCGAAATTCGCGGGATCGTCCGAGATCTCGCGATCATCTTCCAAACTTCTATTTTTCAACCCAAAGAAATCTCACAAGACAGCAAAAGAAAAAACGCGAAAAAAATCGCGCTCCGCGCGCTCAAAAAAAAAAAAAAGGAAGAATTGGCAGAGAGAGAGAGAGAGCAAGACCAAGAGATAAAAAGAGCCCCTTTTTGCAAAAGAGAATGCACTTGGGAGTCAGGAGGATCATTGATTAATACACTGAACTATCTCACTAGAATATTCAATCACAAAATCAATTTTTGCTGATGTCCAGATACACGCATTTTATCATTTGTCAACAAACTTTTGGACGATAAAAACTGATCGATTTTCTAGAAAAAAAAATATTCTTGATAAGAAAACTAGTGATAGGCCTAGATCTGTTTATTGTAGATGATATTCTCAACGTGAGCTAACTCCGAACGCTTCCAAATTCGATTTGGGGCACGATACGAAGGCAATCCCAGAAGTCCCTGGCCTAGGATGTCGGATGATGTCCAGAATGTTCAAATACACGAATTTGATCATTTGTCAACAAACTTTTGGCCGACAAGAAATGATCATTCTTTTAGAAAAAAAATTCTGATAAGAAAGCTAGTGATAAGCCTAGATCTTTTTATTGCAAGCGAGATTCTCAACGTGATCTAACTCCGAACGCTTGCAAATTCGATTTGGAGCTAAATTTGGGGGACGATACGAAGGCAATTCCAGAGGTCCCTGGCCTTGAATGATGTCCAGGATGTTCAAATACACGAATTTGATCATTTGTCAACAAACTTTTGGCCTACAAAAAATGATAATTTAATAGAAAAAAAAATATTTCTAATAAGAAATATAGTGATAAGTCTAGATCAGTTTATTTCAAGTGAGATTCTCAACGTGAGCTAATTCTGAACACTTGCAAATTCGATTAGGAGCTGAACTTCCGGAACACCATTCAGTTACTTTGAAAAGTACCAAGGATTCGGATGGAGTGACATAAAAGTGATAATGGGTGAAATGTAGACAACAATGCTTGCAAACACAGTACGACTCCGATAGAGTCAAGTCATTCGTTTCATGTATATCTGCAATATTCCTAATTTTTAATGGAATTGAATAAACAAGCTGTAAAATGTCACATTTAGTCCGGAAAAAATTCGAAATGATCAGTAAAAAATAAAAAAGGGCAGTAAAAGGTTTAAAAAGATCAGTAAAAAAAATTAAAAAAAGAGCAGTACTTTATTAAAAGTGGTCAGTAAGGAATTCAAAGTGATCAGCAAATAATGAAATCTGATCAGGAAAAAGTAAAGAGTAAAAAATTAACACATTATCAGTAAAAAGTAAAAGATGATCAGAAAGAAACAAAAAGTGGTCAGTAAAAAATGAAACATGATCAGTAAAAAGTAAAAGTTGAGCAGTAAAAAACAAAAAGTAATCAGTAAAAAATAAAAAGTATTCAGTAATAAATAAAAAGTGGTCAGTAGTAAATAAAAAATGAGCAGTAAAAACTCCTCTGGTTATATCACCCAAACCTTTAAACCAAGGACCACTGATAATTTATATTTTCCCTTTATTTTTTACAAACCACATTTTAATTTTTACTGAGCATTTTTATTTTTTTTTGATTTTAATTTCTAATTTCTCACTGATAATTTTTAATTTTTTACTGACCACTTTTAATTTTCTACTGACTAGTTTTTTTCACTGTTCCTTTTTTTATTTTTTGCTGACCAAATTTTATTTTTTACTGCTCGTTTTTAGTTTTTTTTACTGTTCAATTTTAATTTTTTACTGACCAATTTTTATTTTTTATTGACCACATTTAATTTTTTACAGCTTCTTTTTAATTTTTTGCTGATCACATTTTATTTTTTACTGTTCGTTTTTAATTTTTTACTGATTAATTTCAATCTTTTACTGTTCACTTTTAATTTTCTACTGACCAATTTTTTTTTACTGCTAATTTTTGAATTTTTGTTGACCAATTTTTATTTTTTACTGACAACTTTTATTTTTTTTACTGACCACATTTAATTTTTTACTGTTCAATTTTAATTTTTTACTGCTCGTTTTTAATTTTCTACTGACCAATTTTTATTTTCTATTGACCACTTAATTTTTTACCAACCACTTTTAATTTTTTACTGTTCACTTTTAATTTTTTTGCTGACCAATTTTTTTTACTGCTCCTTTATAGTTTTTTGCTGACTAATTTTCATTTTTTACTGACCATTTTTAATTTTTTACTGTTCACTTTTAATTTTCTACTGACCAATTTTTATATTTTACTGTTTAGTTTTAGTTTTCTACTGATCAATTTTAATTTTTTACTGCTCGTTTTTCATTTTGTGCTGACCATATTTTCTTTCTTTTCTTTTTTAATTTTTTGCTGATTAATTTTGAATTTTTTACTGATCAATTCGCAGTTTTACTGACCAAATTTAACTTTTTCCTGAGAAAATTTTACTTTTTACCGACAAAATTTTAATTTTACGAACAAAATTGAAAATTTTAGCTTATTATTCCGAATTATTTGCTGATCAATTTAATTTTTTCACTGAACACTTTTGACTTTATACCGAACAATTGTTTTGTTGCCATTTTTAATTGTTGTGGATACTATTTCACTCGTTAAAAATTTTCTCAAGTTCTCACTTAATAAAATTAGTTTAAAAAACTTTGACATTAAACCTGGAATTTTACTGATTTTTTTTCATGGTGTTTAAAGTTTTTAGGAGTTGACTCTATCGGAATTG
Organism: Phlebotomus papatasi; assembly: GCF_024763615.1. Lineage (NCBI taxonomy): Eukaryota > Metazoa > Arthropoda > Insecta > Diptera > Psychodidae > Phlebotomus > Phlebotomus papatasi. Next base: position 3,130,904 of record NC_077226.1, on the reverse strand, counting down.
TACTGTACAAAATTTGCAGAAGACATGAGGGAACCACGGAGCATTCTCTGAAAATTCAATTGGATTATTTATTTGCTTTTTATTTTTATTTTTTTTTTAATAAACACCTCCCTGCTGCTCTATCGGAATATCTGTATTACTCTGATTTACATTTTTCTTTTAATTTTCTTAAATTGCAAGGAAAGAAAAAAAATCATTTCCTGTCTATAAATCTACCCCGGTCTCCCATACAGCAAAAAAATACAGACTAATCCGCGGTCTGCGAAAATCCCCGAAAAATTCCGCGTTCTGTAAAAATCCATGAAGACTTCCGTGGTTCTCGAAAAAAATCCGCGGTCTACAAAATCCACGACAGATTTTACGGACCGAGAAATTCACTGGTCCACGGAAAATACCGCGGTCCGCAAAAAAATCTTCGTTCTGCGAAATCCACCACAAATTTCGTGGTCTGCGAAAATCCACGAAAAATTCCACGTTCTAATAAAATAAGTGAAAAATGCCGTAGATTGGGAAAACTGGGAAAAATTCCGCATTCTAAGAAATCCGCGTAAAATTCCGCGTTCTGCAAAAATCCACGAAAAAATCCGTTGTCCGCTAAATCCAAGACAAATTCCGCATTCTGCGAAGACCGGGAAAAATTCCGTGGTCCGTGAAATCTAAGAAAAAATTCCGCGTTCCGCAAAATCCACGAAGAAGTCCGTTGTCCGCGAAATCCACGAAAAATTCCACGATCTACGAAAATCTACGAAGAAATCCGTGGTCCGCGAAATCCACGACAAGTTCCGTGGTCAGCGAAAACCTGGAAAAATTCCACGTTCCGCAAAAAAATCTGTATTCTGCAAATCCACGGCAAATTATGTGAATCGAGAAATTCCGCGATCTGCGATAAATTCAGCGTTCTGCGAAAATCCAGGAAAAATTCCGTGGTCCGCGAAAACCACGACAAGTTCCGCAGTCTGCGAAAACCTGGAAAAATTCCGCGTTCTGCTAAATCCACGACAAATTTCGTGGTCTGCGGAATCCACGATAAATTTCGTGAACTGAGAAATTCCGTGGTCTGCGAAATATTTCGCGTTCTGCGAAAATCCACGAAGAATTTCGTGTAGCACGTAATCCACGAAGAAATCCGTGGTCCGCGAAATCCACAAGAAATTCCGCGTTCTGCGAAAATCCTAGACAAATTTGGCGGACTGAGAAATTCAGCGGTTCACGAAAAATTCCGCGTTTTGATAAATCCTCGATAAATTTCGCGAACCAGGAAATTCTGAGGTCCACACAAATCCGCGAGAAATTCCGCGTTCTGCGAAATTCGGCGAAAAAATCCCCGTTCTACGAAAACCGGAAAAAATTCTGCGTTCCGCAAAAACCGGGAAAAATTCCGCGAGCTCCGAAAATCCACGAAAAATTCCACGGACTGAGAAATTCAGCGGTACACGACAAATTCCGCGATACACGAAAATCCGCGGAAAATTCCACGTTGTACGAAAACCGGGAAAAATTCCGCGTTCTGCAAGAATTCACGAAAAATTCCGTTGTGCGCGAAATCCACAACAAATTTCATGGACTGCGAAATCTGCAAAAAATTCCGCATTCTGTGAAAATCCACGAACAAATTCGTGGTCCGCGAGATCCACGAAAAATTCAGCTTTCTACGAAATCCACGACAAATTTCGTGGACGGAGAAATTCCGCGATCCACGACAAATTCCGCGTTCTGCGAAAATCCGTGAAAAATTCCGCTTTCTGCGAAATCGACGACAAATTCCGCGTTCTGCAAAATCCACGACAAATTTCGTGGTCTGCAAAAATCCACGAAAATTCCTCATTCTGCGGAATCCACGAAAAATTCCGCGTTCTGCGAAAATCTGCGAAAAATTCCGTAGACTGCGATATCCACGAAGAAATCCGTGGTCCGCGAAATCCACGAGAAATTCCGCGTTCTGCAAAATCCACGACAAATTTCGTGGTCTGCGAAAATCCACGAAAAATTCCTCATTCTGCGGAATCCACGAAAAATTCCGCGTTCTGCGAAAATCTGCGAAAAATTCCGTAGACTGCGATATCCACGAAGAAATCCGTGGTCCGCGAAATTCACGAGAAATTCCGCGTTCTGAGAAAATTCATGAAAAATTCCGTAGATTGCGAAAATCCACGAAAATTCCTCATTCTGCGGAATCCACGAAAAATTCCGCGTTCTGCGAAAATTCATGAAAAATTCCGTAGATTGCGAAAACCGGGAAAAATTCCACATTCTACGAAATCCACGAAAAATTCCGCGTTCTGCGAAAATCCACGAAAATTTCCGCATTCTGTGAAAAAATCCGCGTTCTACGAAATCCACGACAAATTTTGTGAACCGAGAAATTCCGCGAAATCCACGTAAACTTCATTTTGTGAAAATCCGCGAAAAATTCCGCGGTTTGAGAAAAATTTAATAATAGCAGTGTGCTAGTAACACCTTACCTTGTGTTAGCCGTGATATGTTTAGTCAAAAGAAGATTCTAAAGTCTAAGTTTATGCCAAGTTTGAGGTCTCTATCTCTCATTTTGGCTTATCACTGGCTTTCTATCTGGGGTGACATGATAACTTATTTTCGATACTATCGACTGTCGATTCTGAAAAATTTAAACAATAGCTGTACTTCTTGTAGTTGATATAGATATTTATCAACAATCACATTCTTTTAAGAATGTCACTTAATCTACGAAATATAGTTTTATCGATACTATTGATTCGATAGTGTCGAAAAGTTATCATTCCACCCTGATCTCTCGAACATAGCTCTGTCAACAAACTTTTGGCTGATGCTCTATTTCAAAAAATGGCCATTTTTTGATGTACAGTATTTTCCCATTTTCCCAATTTGTCTTTAGTGATGTCAATCGGTAATTTTGATCTGAAACATATCTGATCAATCTCCTTTTTGTCCATATTTTTATTGGGTAAAATTGTTATTAAGTACAATATGCCACTTCAATAGCCAATGATCCCAATAATCGTTTGGCCTAGGATGTTAGTGTATCTGTGAGGTGAGTGTATGCAAGTTACAGCCTTCCATTTGTACGATCAAACTGCAAGTGTGCAGGAGAGTTTAGAAAATTTTCAACGAAATGCACTCGCAAAAATAAAATTGTGCATTTAGTCTGCATTTTGTATTCTCACGCTCAACTTATTATATATGAAAAAGGAGTTTGTGTTTGAACTATATATATATATATGTATATATATATACATATATATATATATATATGGAATTTTTTTTCACTCCCTAAATTTGATGGTTCAGTTTAAAATTTGAGAAGGAGGTGAAAATGTTTTGGAGAATTTGAGTGATATTCGCGGTTTTTTTTTTTGTTTTTAAATTATTATTATTATTTTGTTAATTTGTTTTATTCGCCCAAAAAGGAAGGGTTAGAATGGTGTCCTGAGATTTTTCTGAGACTTTGAAAAAAAAAAGTGCAAAGTGTGTATTTTTTTTGCTGGAGAAGGTTTTTTCTTTTAGTTATTTTGTAACGTTTTTTTTTTTTTTGTAATTTAAATGTTTAATTTGGAGTTAATAACGTTTGTGAAGTTGTTGTTATTGTTTTCAAAAAAAAAAACCACCCCAATGCCCCGGAAAAAAAAGACCGGAAAGGTGCAAGGGTCAAAGGGGTTAAGAACAATTTAAGAAAAAAAAAATGAAATAAATTTCAATTGGATACATTTTTCCTCTTTGAGTCTCTTTTTTTTTAAAGTGCACCAGATGGACTTCGGAGGCAAATAGCGGGTGTTTAAGATGGGTACTAAGAACACCCACATGCCAAGAAAAAACACGCAAAAAATTTAAATAAATAAAATAGAATAAAAAAGCTATCGATCGAAGCAAAATTCACTGAAATTCGTACAAAAAAAAAATAAATAAATAAAAAAACCAAAAAATAAAGCATTAAATTGAAAAAATGAGTAAAGAAAATTCCCAAAAAAAGAAAAATTAATTAAATAGAGAAAAAAAGTGCCTCACAATTTATTCGCAATGCATGTGAAATGTGTAATATTATTTTTAAGTAAAATAGCCTTGAGCTGAAAAAGATCCAACACAACTTCGCGCGATTCCTGATGCGCAATGTGCGCAAATATTCTTTGCAATAATAAAAGCTAATATTTAAATAGATGGCTTATTCTGCTTCTTTTTTTTTCTCTTCTTTTCTTTTCATTTTATTTTCTTATTATTTTATTTTATTCTATTTTTCCTTCATCTTCTCATTCATCATTCTTTTTCACTTTGGAGCTTTTTTTTCCTCTTTTCTTTTCATTTTTGGTCGACTACCCCAATCACTCAAGGAAATACCAATGAATTTTCTTTTATTCTTTTTTCTTGGAGCACAAAATACTTCGAATACCTTGATGCAATTAATTAAGAAAGGTCCCTGTTGATCATAAACCCTCAAAATGATTATCAAGATCATTGAACCACGGGTTTTCTTTTAAACTTTCCGGAAAAACACGCAAAGTATACCACTCAAGATGACATGTAGGAAAAATCAGAAAACATTGCACTTAAACCTTTATTAACTAAGCCAAAAATTCAATAATTTTCCCGATTTCAAGCGGTTTTGGAAAAGCTAGGAAAACCTTCCTACTTCCGTGGCACATAAACCTCCATTTCTCAGCCAAAAGTTAAGGAATTCTCCTGGATTTTGCAGATTTGGAAAGCTGGGAAAATTCCCCTAAATCTTCTCTAAAACAGGGACACGATTACTTCATCGGAAAAGGCGAGGAAATTCAGGGAAAATTTACCTGAATTACTCTTCAAATGATATCTGCAAAGATTACTTTTAAAACACTATTTAACGGTCAAGACTAAGTCGAATTTACCATTTTCAGGCAGTTTTGGAAAGCCCAAAAAATTCCCCAAAATCCCACTAAAGACACCATGGGCATTTTCTTGAGGGAAAACCCTCGGAAAAGCCATTAAGCTTCCCTCAAAATGATCCAGATAGCAAATCTGCAAATGGTTCTACTTAAACCTTCATTTCTCAGCCAAAAATTAGGAAATTTTCCCGAATTTTGCAGATTTTAGCCAGTTTTTGGATAGTCCAGAAAATTTCCTAAAATCTTCCTAAAGACACAATAGGCATTTTCTGGTGGGAAAACCCTCGGAAAAACCACCAAACCTCCCTCAAAGTGGTCCAGATAGCAAATCTGCAAAGGTTCTACATAAACCTTCATTTCTCAGCCAAAAATTCACTAATTTTCTTGAATTTTCCAGATTTGGAAAGCTGAGAAAATTCCTCAAAATATACTTTGAGACAAAAACCTTCTTGACTGATCGGAAAAGCCCTGGAAAAGCCAACTAAACTTCCCTCAAAGTTGTCAAGGTTGGGAATCTGCAAAGGTTTTACTTAAACCTTCATTTCTCAGCCAAAAATTCACTAATTTTCTTGAATTTTCCAGATTTGGAAAGTTGAGAAATTTCCTCAAAATATACTTTGAGACAAAAAACCTTCTTGACTGATCGGAAAAGCCCTGGAAAAGCCAACCAAACTTCCCTCAAAATGCTCTAAATAGTGGAATAAATATTGCCCTTAAGCCCCGAATTCCTCAGTCGAAATTCAATGAATTTCCCAGAATCTTTCTGAAAAGCTGAAAAATTTCCCAAACAATCCTCCTTATTTCCACAGGCAATAGTTTCTTGTGGGAAAAGCCTTGGAAAATCCGAGCAAAATTCATCTATACATCGCAAGACATGCGATGCTGAATTTTTACTTATTTTTTTAAGGGAAAACTCAATTGATTTTCCAGCTGGTAACATACCTGGTAAATTGAAAAAATTTCATAAATTCTCAGTAAGAGTCAAGGAAGATTTTCTTGTTGGGAAAACCCTCGGAAAAGCCACCAAACTTCCCTCAAAGCGGTCAAAATTGCAAATCTGCACAGTTTCAACCATAAACTTCAATTTCTCAGCCAAAAGTCAACTAATTTTCCTCCATTTTGCAGATTTGGAAAGCTGGGAAAATTCCTCAAAATATACACTGAGACAAAAATGTTCTTGGTTGGACGGAAAAGCCATTAATAGCCCTGGAAAACCCATCAAAACTTCCCTTAAAATGCCCCCAGAAATGTTGCACTTAAACCATCATTTCTAATTCAAAACTAAGTCGAATTTTCAATTTTTAGTCAGTTTTGAGAAAACTCCAGAAAAATCCCCAAAATCCCCCTTAAGACACAATGGGCATTTTCTTGTGGGAAAACTCTCGGAAAAGCCACCAGACTTCCCCTCAAAAAGCTCCATTGCACCCTTTTGCTGCATTCTCCCTAAAAAAATCCAATTTTAATCTAATCCCAATGGTTTTTCTCATTGAAAAAATCCTCAAGAAAATCCCTAAAACTTTTCCACACACCCTTCCGCCATCGTATGGGGTTTTCTCAGTGTCAAAGTTCAGGGAAATATCACTTCTCCTCGAAGAAAACACTTTTGCAAGGTTTATAGTTTAAAAATTCAAATTACAAAAATCCAATTCCAATCCGATCTCTGTCTTTCAAGCTTTCCTGGTGTGGAAATGCTTAGGAAAAGCCTACAAGAAAACCCTTCCAAGTTACCCCCAGAAAAAAAAAGAAGTGCAATGCTTTGTTCAAATAAATCACAATTAATCCATTACTTGACCGATTTTGATGATCTTGACCACTTTGTCAAAACAGGAAAATTCTATAATTGAAAAGAAAGACACCCACAGAATTTCCTTTGCGTAAATGTTCCGGAAAAAACCTCTGAAATTTACAAGAAGAAAATACATTCTGTATTTTGTTTCAGAAAAAAAATGACATTGAATCCATTTTTGAACCGATCTTGATGATTTTGGATAGTTTTGGAAGGGTGTGAGGAAACTTCTCAGATTTTCCAAAAACCCTGACTTAGGCTTTTCTTGTTGAAAATTGGTGAAAATACTTTTCAGAAGATTTTGATGTTTAATTGAAAATATTTATGCAATGGTTTCTTTGTAATGAATTCTTAGTTAATTTATTTTGTATCCGATTTTGATGATTTTGGGTGTTTCTGGGAAAGGGGGAAAAAATGTCTCAGAAAATGTCTTGAGCAAAAATCGCCCGGGAAAAGACTGTGAAGTTTACCAAAAGCTTCAAATGTTTTTCTTTTTTGATGGTCATACGGTTGAGCCATTTTTAGACCGATTTTGATGATCTCAATTGCACTGAAACAGTGGAAAAATTCTCCAGGAGATCCTAGGGACATTGAGTAAGCTTTCCTTGGTGGAAATGCCTCAGAAAAACCTTTGAAGTTTCTAGAGAAAAGAGTGTAGTGTTCTCTCAAAAATTTCCATAGCAGAGAGTTAGTTTTAGACCGATTTTGATGACAGTATGTGCTTCAAAAAGCTGCAGAAAAATTCCCGAAAATACTCTCAAAACAGTCCTGTGCTAAAATAAAAGCCGAAGTGAACTTGGTGATGCCAGTTGGCATTCTTCGAAATTCCGCTGAAATTCACGTAGAGAAAATGAGATGTTTTTTAATGTGAAAATTGTTTAATTCCTTAGAGTTAAATCATTTTCACAAGAAAATCCTTTAAATAATATAGTTGAATACAATTATTTGGTTTAATTGTGAATAATTGTTGATATTACAACAAAAACATTGGGATGACATTTTGAGCTGAAAGACTCATATTCTTTTGAGCTGTCCCGAAATTCAGGAAAAGTTTGAGAAAAAATCCTTTTGTACAATATTATTTTAGTTAATAAGGAATGCAAAAGTACATATTACAAGAATGGACACGACCTGCTAATAAGGATAAAATAGAGAAGAAAATATTTTGTCACATTTTAGAGATTTTTTTCAACCGCAGCGCCGCCAGACGTTTTTTTAAGTGAGTTATTTGTGTCTCTATCTCTCTCACTTGAAATGATATTTCCTTTAAATTTCTTCATATTTCCGGAAGATTCAAGTAAAAGTGTGTTTAGTGAACAGCTATCTGTCTTCCGACAAAGATATCAAGAAGACAAATTATTTTTATGAGAGTTTTTCTTTCTGTTATGTCTTTTTGGCGCAAAAATATTCATCATGGCACCGTGAAATAGAGGGATTAGTATTACCAATATGGCTATCTGTAAATTTCATTAGAACACTTAACACAAAATTTCCGATACTACACGACTTTTAACGAGCACAGGTCTGCTCTAAAAAGGAAAATCCTATCATTAATTGGGTTTCTTAGTTGTAAATCCTCAAGAAAAAATTATTTAGAAATTATTAACCGATTTTGATGATTTTGAATGGTTGAATGGAAACGTGTTGGGGAACTTCTCTGATTTTCCAAAAACCCTGAATTAGTCTTTTCTTGGTGAAAATGCTTTTCAGAAGACTTTAAAGTCAAACTGAAAATATTTATGCAACGGTTTTTTTTTTTAACTGAATTCTGAATGTAGGAAAATTGTCTCAGAAGATGTCTTGAGGAAAATTCGCCGGAAAAAGTCTGCAAAGTCTACCAAAAGCTTCAAATGTTTTTCTTTTTTGATGATCATACGGTTGAGCCATTTTTAGACCGATTCTGATGATCTGAATTACACTGAAATATTAGAAAAATTCTCTTAGAGATCCTAGGGACATTGAGTAGGCTTTCCTTGCTGTAAATACCTCGGAAAAGCCTTGGAATAGCCTCAGAAAAATCTTTGAAGTTTCCAGGGAAAAGAGTATAGGGTTTCTACAAAAATGGCTGTAGCGGAGCCATTTTTAGATCGATTTTGATGATCTAAATTGCACTGAAACAGTGGAAATTTTTTTTTTAAAGAGATTCTGCGGACTTTGAGTAGGCCTTCCTTGGTGGAAATGCCTCAGAAAAGGCCTCTGAAAAACCTCAGAAAAACCTTTGAATTTTCCAGGGAAAATAGTGTAGGACTTTCGCAGAAATTGTAGTAGCAGAACCATTTTTAAACCGATTTTGATGATCTGAATTGTACTGAAATAGTTGGAAAATTCTTAAGGAGATCCTAGAGACATTGAGTAGGCCTTCCTTAGTGAAAAAGGCCTCGGAAAAGGCTTAGAAAAACCTACTACTACAACTGGCTGTAGCGGAGCCATTTTTAGACCGATTTTGATGATCTCATTTGCACTGAAATAGTGGGACAATTTTCCAGGATATCCTAGGGACATTGAGTAAGCCTTCTTTGGAGGAAATGCCCTGAAAAGGGCTCGGAAATGCTTTGGAAGACCCTTTTCCAGGAAGAAGAGTGTAGGGCTTTCGTAAGAATTATCACTGAAGATTGCCATTTTTAGACCGATTTTGATGACTGTGTTTCAAAAAGGTGAAGAAAAAAATCCCTAAATTGGGAAAATCCTATCATGAATTGGTCTTTTTGAGTTGTAAATCCTCAAGAAAAAATTCTTGGGAAATTGTTAACCGATTTTGATGATTTTTGGATGGTTTTGGAAACGTGTTGGGTAACTTCTCAGATTTTTCAAAACCCTGAATTAGGCTTTTCTTGGTGAAAATTGCTGAGAATACTTTTTCAGAAGACTTTGAAGTTAACTGAAAATATTTATGCAACGGTTTTTTTTTACTGAATTATCAGTAAGTTTGTTTTCTAACCGTTTTTGATGATTCTGAATGATTTGGAAGAGTATAGAGAAAACTCTCTAACATAACCCTGAATTAAGCTTAATATAAATGTGTGAGGATTTTGCTATTAATTCTCAGTCAATTTTTCTTTCAATCCGATTTTGATGATTTTGAGTGATTTGGAGGGGTAAAATATATCCAAAGGAGTATTGTAATTTTCATTGCTTTCTAAATTCCTTTTTTTTTGGCATTTTTTCGATGATCCCAATTGGTTTTAGAGGCGTACAGTAGGTCCCAAAAAGGCCTTTTGGAAGGGACTTTAGAGGGGCATTGATTGATGCCTTACGGACCATCAAATAACTTCATATCCGTTTTTGAGCTTAATTAAAAATATTTGTTTTCTTTTTTGGAAGAGAAAAACTATCCTTAAATGCTGTTTTTTTGGTTTTTGTTCACTCTTTCTTCTTGAATTTTTAGTAATTTTTCTTCCAAACCGATTTTGATGATTTTGGGTGTTTTGGAAAGCTGGAAAAATTCTCTACAAATTTTCTATATAGGTCAAGGTGGGTTTTCTTGAGAGATCTAAGGGAAAATTGGGATTAAATCAATATGTCCGAGTTAGCTCTAAGGGTTAACCGTCTTAGATAACCCTGTTTTTCTTCAAAAATGGAATTCTTTGAGGACGATTTGAGGTATTTTCTCAGCTTTTTCTTAGAGAAACTCAAATTGAGGATTATGCCCAACCCTTGCCATATCTTTTGCTCATATTTCACGCCATTTCAAGTGCATTGTGGCATTGCACAAGTGTTCACATAGAGTTTCTTGATCAAATATTTACTCAATACAACTAATCACTTTTTTTCTTTTTCTTCTTCTGGGCTTTCTGAGAAGTCTCTGAATCTCTCAAAGAGAATTTTATTGCGAATAAATGCAAATTTCCACAGAATTTACTTCATTTTTGGCGGGAAAATGCATCCAAAGTTCAAATAACCTTCTATTTAATCCATTTTCAATTTTCATTTAGACTTTTTCTCCTCTCCTTTGTATTTATTTATTTAATATTATTTCTTTTTGTCATTTTGAGCTTGGAAACACTTCAATTTGGATGGCAACTGAGATTATTTTAAAATGGGTTGAGGGAAAAAGTATTTCTAAATCTCTAAACTGAGAATGGAATAGACAGAGATAGATACAGTGTGAGATAGGAGGAAAAATTGATAAGGAAAATAGTGATAAGGCCTTTGGAAAAATCATTCAATGACATCGTGATTGTCCTCTATTTGCAGCGTGATTTTTTATTAAAGTGGAACACGGAGAGAGGGAAGAGAAAGGGGATTTATTATGAGGGTTTAGTGGAGGTTTATTGCATATTTTTCTCTCATACTCTATCACGATGAAAATTGAAGTCTGAAAACATTTTTAAGAGGCTAAAATATATTACAAATTCATAGTATTTTTCCGAAATATTTTCACAGTGGCAAAAACTAATGACACCAAATGGGTAAAAGCCAATTACTCAAGCGAATTACTCAAGATCGACTTAACCCTTTAAGGACGAGAGGATATACGCTGAACGACATTCAATTAAATCAAGTTTCCTTTAATATTTTGGCCTAAATAAGCAATTCGTGGTTAGAAAAAAAAATTCCAGTACCTAGGAGTCTCAGAAAACTATGGGACATATATGTTCCAATCGTCCATAAAGGTAAAAAAAAACACTAAATTTTCCGGGTGGTTAAATTACTCTATTGCTTTATTATTTTTGTGAGATAAACGGAATAAATAATTTATTGAAAATGTCATCGATTGTGAAAAATATATATAAATATAATATAAAAAATATATAATATATATCGTATATACTTATAATTTTTGGCCTCGGACAAGTATGAGAAGACTGATAAAGACAAATTTTTAGTATTTCCTAGATTGTAAAGAATCTCAGCTAAAACAAATAAAAATCCAATCACATTGTTTTTTACATAATTTCATATTAGGTGAGATTCTTAACAATCTCACCTCCCAAGCAGCAATTTTTTCTTAAAATAGTCTTGTAGAATTCCCTAAGTAAGGCACTATAGAACCAAAAATCTATTTAATTACTTATAACGCTCTTGCTTCTATCACTGAGATTACTATAAGTAAAGTGGCGCACTCTTAGGGATCTTAAGAGCTGCTATAGGAATTTCAGCAGAAAATTTTCACTTTAAGTCTTTTACAAGTGCACTAAAAGACTTGTCTAATACTTGGTTCTATAAGGCAGCTATTTTGCTTCTTGGGCTACTATAATCCTAACAATATCTTATGTCTTCCGATCGGCCCCAAACTTTGCCAGAATGTGTTTTGACACTTCCTGATCACGAATGATCACGGATCCTGATCCTAATCCTGATCACGGATGGCTAAAAACCGTTCCCGTCCGTCCGTTCGGTCGCTCTTTGGAGCTTAATAGCTCCTAAACTAAAAGAGATATCGACTTGCGGTTTTCGGCAAAGGTTATATATCGGGTGAAAATTGCAACTTGGTGCATTGACCCCCCACCCCCCACCCCTCCTTCCGCCATTTTGAATACCCCCCTTTTCTTGTTTTCTCAATAGCTCCGCCCCTGTGGCATCGAGCGGGCTCAAATTTTAGTATGTTATAGCTGGACCTTAGACCTTTCCATCAATACCAAACTTAAGGTCCCTCGACCTCCCCTGACCCGAGCTATAAGGGCCCAAAAAAAATTTCTTAAAATGGTCATAACTCCGGTTCTAATTATCAGAATTTAAAATGTGAGGGCTTTTTGGAAAGCTCTCGTGAAATGCCACCTCCCCTTCTAACATTGCAAGTTCATAAAACCACCACTAGGGGCGCTATTATTAAAAAGAAAATTTTTAAATCTTATAAGTTAAATAACTCAAAAATTCCTTATGCAATCGGGCTGAAATTGTAGTATGTTGTAGCTGCTGATTATACCTATCAAACAAAAAAAATACTTACTGTTCGAATATTGACCGGCCTCTATCTCCGGTTCGAATTAACATAGTGACCTAAATTTTACCTTTTTGGTCTCGTTTCGATGAGCACTTTCAGATGGAAGTTCAAAGAGTCACCACAGGTGGCTCTGCGATAGCGTCAAAATTCATCGAAATTCAAAGTAATTTTTCTCAAAAACGGCTTTGTGCAAGTTAATGAAATTTTAGTATGTTGTAGTCCAGTCTAGGACGTTTCCAAAATGGTGCGTATGTGCGCTGTGGTTAAAACAGAACCAGAGATATGAAGGGTCAAAGTTCACGAAATTCAAAAAATCATATCTCCAAACTAAGCAACAAACCAAGACGCCGTATTATCCTCATTTTTCGTTCAACTTTTTTTGAAATAAAAAAAAATCGTAGTAAATACATCTAAATTTTAGAATATTATCGGTTTTGTTCAATATGATCATATTTTGACTTAATTATGGTCTTAAGTCTGTCAGAAAATGCATCGTAGTTTGCACGAATGTGAGTCTTCTGAATGTCCTGCTATTCACGAGGAAGGGCTGCCTTCAGCTCATTGATACTTTGCTACTTTTTAGTCTTAACCTTGACCAACAAAATTCCTCTTTTGGAGGAGTCAAACGATCTTGCATCCAAGAATTGTGGAGGTCATTGTTTTTTCCCAAAATGAAATGCGAAACGTTTTTTTTTTTTCTTAGCCAAATCTTATTTGGAGGGTGATTTCTGAGACGTTGTCGAGTCATGATCGAACTTTCATTACTTCTTAATGAAATTTTTGTTTATCTACGACTCCAACACTTCTTCCAGGACAATTTCCTGAAACATATTGGCAATCGTTTTGACTGTACAGCCTGAAAACCCCAGTGGAAAGCGATAATTTGTCTTTTAAGGAAGTCCAGAGATCTTCAAATAAGGTGGTTCTTAACTTCCGGTGGTCATTCGAACGTCTAAATTATCGTATGATCTTTCTTTCAAATAGACACAATAATTTTGTTTGCACATCAATTGCACAATTGAACATTTTTCTTATCAGAAAAAATGATATTCTGAAACTGACCATGAACGTGCAAGCGAATTTACTCCTTCGTCGATCGAGCATAATTTTTTTTTGAGGATCGGCGATGTCCCTTCATTTTTAGGATTTTTAAGGCACCATATAGGGGAAGTGCTTATAATTTTGGACAGTCTGCTTATAAGCATCGAAGTTCCAAGTTTGAAGTGCGATATTTTCTATACTAATTGACATTTCTTGTTACTCTCTTTTCAGAAGGATTGTTTAGAAACTTAGCAAGCTATTTATCATCTCATTTTTACTAAAATTAGTTTTAATACGTTTAAAAATGAATTGATATGTAGAGGTGACTTTGGCTCTTATTTTGGACAACTTGGTTATTAATTTGGCCAACTTTCTTTAACAATATTTATTTCATGGTTATTTGCAATCTATGCGTCTAAGAGATCATTTCTTTGCAGATATGACGCAGATTTTGTTCAATTTGCTTCTTCACTTTAAGAACGATAACTATCAATGAAGCAATTCTTCTAGACCTCCACCAAAGCATTTTAAAATATTACTAGTATCCCTGTACCAAATTATGTTTCGAAAAATGAAAAATTTAATTACATTCAGGATTTTGAAGAGCCCTAACGATAGTTGCTTCCATTTAAAAAAAAAAAAACTTCCACAAAATACTATCGAAAATGCTTTTGTAGGCTTTTAGCCAATAAAATAAACTACCGCAATGCAAAATATGAAACCGCTGTCACTAGCGGTTTGACAGCTATGCGCTCCTGAAACTTACTGCATTTTTTCAATCATCCTGTAAAACTCCACTATTTAATACTATATGCGGCTAGTTCTGTTCCGGTCAACCCTAATCAGTAGGGGAAAGTACTCTTCCTTCGAATGTTCATGCCTTCGAATAGTGTGAATTTTCTTTAATTTTTCCTATAGAAATGTCTAAATCTCTTGGGAAAAATAAAAGAAAATTCGCATTATTCGAAGGATTCAAAGGCATAAACGTTCGAAGGGAGTGTACTTTCCCCTGCATAATTGAGTGCTGTATGAGATAATTGTCCGTGGCTGTGGCTATAATCCCGATTAACCGAAATATAGAGAATGAGGGCCTTGATAGACCTGAAGATTAGCCGAGAGACGGCTTAGCGTCATTTTATTCGATATAGGGTAAAGTGATATAATTTGGAATTAGTGTTACAATTTGGACAATTCGCCGGTACAAAGTTGGATATGGCTTTTTTTTCTTGATAAATACAGTACAAAATTTGTTTTTAAGCACAAGGAACCAAATTATAAAACAAAAGCATTAAAAATATACAAATAAAAATAAAGTACTAAATTTATGAAGACAAAAAGCCCTGTCCAACTTGTACCACTTTACCCTAATGCCTAAACTTTATTTCCATCATTTTCCACTAAGTCGTCTCCTGGCTGAAGTCGTAAGTGTGCCTAGGGCATAACCAGTATCCAGTTACGATTTTCCATTTTTCTAGAATTTCACCTCTGGGGGTAAATTCTGTAACTTTGTGAGAACGTGAGAAGTGTTACAACATAAGATAATACCGAAACTTGTCACTCAAGTTGTGATTCTCCATCCCCCTTTTTTGTGACTTTTCTCACGATATTTTCGTGACACTTTCCACAGAATGATACTCCCAGTGATTCAAAAATAAAATTCGGAGAATAAATTGCTCGATTTTTTTTTTCGGCATTGAATAAATGAGCAGTAACAAGTTAAAATTGATCAGTTATCAAAGAAATTTGAAACAATGATATTGTCGTCCAAATTTTGGCAAAAGGGAAAATAAAGGGCTTTTCCCTCTATATGGAACTATTTTAAATGTTAAATATATATGAATTAGACCCATTTTTGTAAAGATTTGAGTTTTTTACTGACCATAATTAGATATTTTACTGCTCATTTTTAATTTTTTACTGATCATTTAGAATTTTTTACTGCTCGTTTGTTTTTTGCCTTTTTTTTCGTGAGTGTCACTTCCCAAGAAGCAAAATAGCTGCCTTATAGAACCAAGTACTAAATAAGTCTTTTAGTGTACTTTTAAGAAACTTAAAGTGAGAATTTGCTCTTGAAATTTCTATAGAAGCTTTTAAGGTCCTTATGGGTGCGCCACTTTACTTATAGTAATCTCAGAGATGGAACCAAGAGCGTTATAAGCAAATGAAAAGATTTTTGGTTCTATAGTGCCTTACTTAAGGAATTCTATAAGACAATATTAAGAAAAAATTGCTTCTTGGGTGGTGACCAACTCATGATAATTAGAGAATTTCCCCCCCTGGTTTCTCTAACATCAATTTGTCAACAAACTTTTGGCCGATGCTGTATGTTAAGCTGGCTATACAATATCCAGTTTAAATATTGAAGGAAATTTTCTTGAACAAAACGTATGAGTATCCAGAGTTCTGCATGGATTTCCTTT
Organism: Phlebotomus papatasi; assembly: GCF_024763615.1. Classification (NCBI taxonomy): domain Eukaryota; kingdom Metazoa; phylum Arthropoda; class Insecta; order Diptera; family Psychodidae; genus Phlebotomus; species Phlebotomus papatasi. The sequence goes on along the minus strand of NC_077226.1, from coordinate 3,114,923 downwards.
GTCAACAAACTTTTGGCCGATACTCTATGTTATCATTATATCAGTCAACGAGTATTCAACCAAGTGTCTTAGGGTGTGTTCCTAGTGCCTTGGGTTAGTGTTATCGTGGGTGTGTATTTGATTTTCCATCCTGAGCTTTTCCATGGGTATCGATACGACGCCTAGATGCCGATAGATGTCTCTTGGTTTTCCCTAAGACGCAGGCGAAGACGGTGATATTGAAGAAAAAGGAGCGTCTTGACGACGTTCCCCTCCCTGTTTTTTTTTTGAATTTTCCTTCTCTTTGGATATGAGAAAATTTCCATGTGCTTTCAAAGTCCAGAGGGGTGAAGATTTTGAGAATTTTCCTGAGAGAGAGAGAGAGACTTTGCCTAGAGAGGGTGAAAATGTGCCGTATAGCTTCAGGGTGGTGGGGGGCGGTCGGGAAAGTTGTCTCAGTGTGTACTGGGCTGTTAGAAACGTTTCCACGCACCTTTTTCTCAAATATATATAGTAGTAGTTTACTATCATTTTCTCCAAGTTGTATTCTTCGGGGAAAATAGAGAAAATTTGTTTCACAGAGAGAGAGAATAAGAGGAGAATGATAGGGAGAGAGAGAGTGTTCATTTTTTGGGGGGGGGTGGTGGTAATGTAGGAAAGAAGGGTTTCTTGTCTTCGAGGGAGAAGGATTTTGTGCTGAGACGAGAATGGAAATAAAAAAAAAAATAGGATGGAAGGAAGGGTTTGAGGGTGGGAGTCTAAGAGTATTGCCGAGTTTTGGGCGCGCGAAGAGAGGGTCTCTTTGGCCTTTTAAATCGGCCGTACCACAAGACATTCGTCTCAGTTGCGGGTGATCCTTTGGTGGAGTGTGAACTTTCTTTCTTAAGAAACTACCCAATAAGATAGCGAATGAGAACGTTTTACGAGAGCGGTAACATAATTTATATAAAAAACAAACACGAAAAGTGACTAAAGAGTAACAACTTTTAGTCTAGATTTCGGGGCCAGAATTGGATTGTGTTTTTTTTTTTGTTGGTGGAGTGCTTCTAGGCGCAAGAACCACGTGGATGATATCAAATTTGCACGTGTTTTTTTTTTCTGTTTTAAACATTGAATCCTATCTGAATGTTTTTCAGGTGATACTGTGTGGGGCACTTCTTTTTGTTTTTATTTTGAAAAAAAAAAACAACACGTTATTTGTTAATTTTTGTTGGTTTTACTTTAAAAACAAATTCAAATTTACCGGTTTTTTTTGGTGTAAAACGGATTTATCGTTCTGGAATTTAATTTTGGTGCTTTAAACCGATTTTTCATCTTCGATTTTTTTGTGTGTATTTCGGCGAGGAGAAAATTGTGAAGGCAGACCAGGGGATCTCATCGTACAGACCGAGAACCTAACCTCAAAAAAAAAAAAACAAATTTGAAAAATTCAAAAAACCTTAAGCTTCTAGCAAAGAAAATATAAAAAAATAACAAAATTAAAAAAAAAACAGCAAAAAGAGATTAAAAAACAAAAGATTGAGGTGCAAAGGTGGATCACGAGACACTAAATGCGTGGCTGTGCTCGCCTCAAACTGCCACAGAAGCTGGACAGGAGGCATTGGACTTGAGCGCCACCACCGAATCAATGACGGATGTAGAGAGATTGTACAAAATGAATAGTGCCGGTGACTTCTGGCGTCAACCGCCACCACAGATGCCAATTAAGGCACCAGATAGTCCACCACCATCACAACCATCGGCTCCAGGTGCCCTATCACCGAGCCTACAGCATCAGTTGCTAGGTCAAATACCACAGCACCTTCAGCAACAACCGTGTACACAGTCACCAACACCTGGTGGATCCGGTACCCCAGACACCAAGCCAACCACCGAAAAGCTCGTCAATGAATTTCAGGTTAGTACCAACCTAACTACCATCCAATCATACCCCCTATCAACATACCCCTATCACCTTCAAAGCAGCTTGAACCGATGACAATTGTTCTTAGACGGTCGCTGTGATTCCTTTTTGAAAAACCTCTCTAACCCTGCCCCATCCTCCCCTATAAACAAACAAAAAAATGTATTTTACCAAAGAGAATTGCCGGACATTTGGCGCAAATGTGAAGTGATTGTGTTAATAAATACACCTACCACTAAATACAGAAAATGGCAACAAGAAGAAAAAACGTTAAAAATCGTTCAAAACAGGTGATTCAATCCAGATTTGTCTAGAGAAATGGCATCCAAATACAATTACTTCTAAGAATCCTGACAGTATCACTCCTATGAGTGTTTAAGTGATTGCGAGTTAGTGACAATGTTCTACCATGTAGGTTTTCGGTCATGATAGACCAAGAGCCTGAGACCTGAATTAGAGAGGGATGGGTGGAGATATAGAAAATAAAAAAAAACGGTGATTCAATCTAGTTCCCAGGATAAAGACCAAAACAAAAACACCAAATTAGTTCGTTGCAAGAAAAAAATACACCCTTACGCCTAAAGGTATACCGATACGTGTGATAAAAGTGACTATCAAGTGTGCAAGAACCGTTTAAAATTGAATAAATGTCAAAATAACTTTGTTCTAATAGCGTTTTTGACCAAACTGATGTGCATTCTGAATTATCAATTGAAGTATCAACACCCTGGATACAACCAATTACTAGCTCTGATTTTTAGCTTAAATGTAGACTACACACTAAAAAATATGAACACTACTATAGTATACTGGATCGTTTTCCGTGGAGTGCTGCTTAAAAAAAAAAATCAAAAATATTAAAGGATATTTATAAAATAATGGTAATACAGAAATAAATCAGCATGCACTAACTGGGTGGCCTTTTTGCTAATTGGATTAAATGGTCTTTTAATTGGATCACTCATTAGTACAAGTATATTAAAACGAGAAAATAAGTTTTCTCTTCAATCCAGTGGTACAATTTGGTACAATATCAGTTTTATAAACAACAATTCTAGGAACAAGTTGGCTAGCAATAGACACCATGAAGAATGTTGTGGCACATTCTTTCTATCCAGAATTTTTTAAGAGCTCGCACAATACGTAAACCTTTCCTGGCCAGGACATTTCTATCTTCTTTTTAGTGGTCTAAAAAAAAAAAAACAAAAACAAAATCCAGGATAGAAGAAAAAATACCCACCGCGCCTAAATGTAGACTACATACTAAAATATATTAACATTACTATAGTAAGGTTACTGTATCGTTTTTCGAAAAGTGCTACTTAAACGCTGATTTTCGGACTGATGACATTCTTTTTTACTTCTTCTAAATCCATAGAATTATTCACTGTTTCATTCAGAAATACAAAATAAAATAAAATAATCAAAAAATATCAAAGAAAATTTATAAAATAATGATAATAACTGATAAAAATAAGCATGCCCTAACTGGGTCACCTTTTCGCTAATTGGATGGAATTGGTCTTTTAATTGGATCACTCAATTTACAAGTACAGTAGGCTCTCTCAAATTCGGGCATATGGGGTCGAAATATCAGCCGAATAAGGCAGAAATTCGGGCGACAAACTTTTTGAAATGCAACGATTTTTTATTCATGTGCATATAGATATTGAGTTTACGTACTCATATATAACGTAAATTGCAAGAATATCCCTCAATAATATAAAATCACATCAAAACTAAGACAAACCATGCCAAATTTCAGCATATTTGATTCATTTGATAATCATAATCAAACTTGAAAAATGACAACAAACTTTTTTTAAATGTAACCGCTGCCCGAATTAAAAAGTAGCCCGTTCTTAAAAGAGCCGAATTTGCGAGAGTCTACTGTATATTAAAATGAGAAAATAATTTTTCTCGTCAATCTTTGGTGCAATATTAGTTTTATGAACAAGAATTGGAGGAATAAGTTGGTCAGTAGCAGACACCATTAAGAGTGTTGTTCCATTTCCATCTTCCTTTTAGTGGTTTAAAAAAAAAAAAAAAACAAAATCCAGGATAAAAGAAGAAATACCCACAGCGCCTAAATGTAGACAGATCGGATTGTTAAGAGACATCCTCGATATTTAGTTGAAAATATAAGCATTAAAAAACTAGGGTAGAGTCAGTACTTTTCGCCACTTATTTTAAAATGAATTTTAAATAATTAAGAGACGTGATAACCCATTAAAATAGTAGAATAAAGCAAATTATGAGTGTAGAAGTACCATTTATTATTAAATTCCTTAAATTAGTTGTTTTATCTTAGGTGGCCAAAAAGTGCTTACATGGCGAAAAGGGCTGACTCTACCCTACTTGGTATGTTTGTATATTTTTAATCGGAATATTAGTGATCCATTTAGCTATATCTGTGCATTTGAATTTTAAATTTTTACAATAAATGAAAAGCAGATTTAATTGCAACTATGTACTCTATACATCGGACCGTCATGAATTTAATCAGGTGTCTCAGGGAAAATTTGATTTTATAAATTGAATCTGACCTAATGGACAACATTCTTCCGAGCATTAAATGGTAAAAAAAATAGCTAATAATTTTTAAAAATTCATTTAAATTGGTCTAACAATATGGCATCGATTTGTCAACAAACTTTTGGCCGATACAGTACAGTGTTTTTGAATTAATGAGCGGCACTGTATGTTAGTGTTCCCGATACACTAATCTGAATTTTTTCCTAATGTTTAGGGGAAAGTACTCTCCCTTCGTACAATCATGCCTTCGAATAGTGTGAATTTTCTTTAATTTTTCCTATAGAAATGTCTAAATCTCTTGGGAAAAATAAAAGAAAATTCACATTATTCGAAGGATTCAAAGGCATAAACGTTCGAAGGGAGTGTACTTTCCCCTGCATAATTGAGTGCTGTATGAGATAATTGTCCGTGGCTGTGGCTATAATCCCGATTAACCGAAATATAGAGAGTGAGGGCCTCGATAGACCTGAAGATTAGCCGAGAGACGGCTTAGCGTCATTTTATTCGATATAGGGTAAAGTGATATAATTTGGAATTAGTCTTACAAGTTGGACAATGCGCCGGTACAAAGTTGGACATGGCTTTTTTCTTGATAAATACAGTACAAAATTTGTTTTTAAGCACAAGGAACCAAATTATAAAACTAAAGCATTAAAAATATACAAATAAAAATGAAGTACTAAATTTATGAAGACAAAAAGCCCTGTCCAAATTGTACCATTGTCCAACTTGTACCACTTTACCCTAATGCCTAAACTTCATTTCCATCATTTTCCATTAAGTCGCCTCCCAGCTTAAATCGTAAGTGTGCCTAGGATATAACTAGTAACCAGTTGTGATTGGCTATTTTCAAGAATTTGACCTCTGATTTCTCTAACATCGATTTGTCAACATACTTTTGACCGATACTTTATATTAATGTTCCCAACAGACTAACCACATTTAGTGGTTTAATTCTACATTTGAGTGGTTCGAAACTAAATCAAGTAGAAGATTTTTGTAAGAGTACGACAGTGTCATGACAAAGTTATTTTTTTTTTATATATAGTACAACCGGAAGAACTTATCATAAATAAAATTTTATAGAACTCCTTGCAATGGCAATTCGATACTCACTGATAAGCTCAGTAAATAGGGTGAAAGGAACACCTATTGACACTTTAAGAACTCATGTCAGGACCTATTGACACCTTACTTTGTACCATTTGCAATACAAAATTTGAAGAAATAATCCTTATCGGAAAACGTAGCTTAATGAAAAAATGTCATATTAGGGGAAGTGCTTATAATTTTGGACAGTCTGCTTATAAGCATCGAAGTTCCAAGTTTGAAGTGCGATATTTTCTATACTAATTGACATTTCTTGTTACTCTCTCTTCAGAAGGGTTGTTTAGAAACTTAGCAAGCTATTTATCGTCTTATTTTTATTAAAATTAGTTTTAATACGTTTAAAAATGAATTCATAAGTAGAGGTGACCTTGGCTCTTATTTTGGCCAACTTGGCTGTAAATTTGGACAGCTAATCCGCCTCAATAGGATGCCCATTGTTCTTCATTTGATGAACCAATCTTACCAAGTCCTCTTCCTGTTCATGTAAGGGAAACGTAGAATGTCACAGAAGCCCGGAAACTTTCCATATCATTCATTAAAGTGAGTTGACTTCGATACTCCAAGTACGTGCAGATTCGTTCATTCCCTGACCTTTCCGGGAGCCTTTCAAAGATTTTCTCACTGCATCTCTTTCGTAGAGATGATGCTCCTTTGTTTCTCCAGGCATTTGTCCAACCTAGTCATCACAAAAGCTAAAACTTCACGAAATTTCGTGAGAAAAACACCTGTCCAAAATAAGAATCATCACCTCACTGGTGAATGACTTAAAAAATTTCCCATTTTTCACACGAAAAATATAATTCACAAGGCAAATCTCACTTCAGGTCAAATGTACAAATCATCAGTAACGTGAATCAACACAATATTCAATGAATATTCAATAATATCATTCAAAAACAGCGAACAAACTTTGTTAGTACTTCACCAAAACTAAATAAGACTGAAGTAAGCCACGAAGTTCTGTCATATTTCTCTTCTGCAATTGCTCACACTGAATTTTCAACAAAGCAATTTCAACTCAAATCATATTCAAAATTTAACGTATTTAGTGTCAAAATCTTCCAAAAAGAACAAATATTTAGATAGAATTCATTTTTCATCAAATATTGGAATAAAAATCCATCATTTTAATCAATTTATTTTTAGTGTCCAATTTTATCCTCAAAGTGTCCAAATTTAGAAACTGTCCAAAATTATGAGCACTTACCCTACTTAAATTTTATTAGAGACAATTAATAAATTTCCACATTTTGTCAAAAGTGTCTAGGGGAAAGTGCTCTCCCTTCGAACGTTCATGCCTTCGAATAACGTGAATTTTTTTTGTTTTTCATAATAGATTTACATTAAATTATCACAGAATTATCAACAATTGATGATAAGCCAACTAATATTTAATAGAAATGTGTAAGTTTCTTAAGAAAACTAAAAGAATATTCACATTATTCGAAGGCATGAACGTTCGAAGGGAGAGCACTTTCCCCTATAGTGGTTCCCTGTCGAAAAGATGTTTTTTCGACCCTAAGTACAATGAGTCTCTAATAAAAAATCCTAAACTAAATGATGTTAAAGAATTAAATATTTTTAAAAAGAACTTGTGTTCAAAAATTTCAGTAATTTTTCTGACAAAACCAATGACAGATAATTTTCACTTTAATAAAAAAATATAATGTTTGAGTATTGTAGTTTATTATTCCGAAACGGTTTTACTTAAAAAAAAAATTGGAAGTATAAAAAATAATTAAAATACATTTTCTATATGAGAATTTAAAAAATTCATAATTTTTTAGCTTAAATATTTACAAGGGGAAGGTTTTGAAGGTTCGTATTAAAAAAGGAGTCCAAGATTTCAGATTTTTTACTGATTGCCACACACGACGAATCAATTATATCACTGTATCATAAAAATCTCCTACTTATTGGGTTCATAATTCTGCCTCACAAAATTCCTGGAATTCCTTGGATTTTCATCTACAGGAATATGAAAATGTAGTGGCATTTTTTACGAAGGTGTCCTGGTTAACTCAGCTTCGTACCACTTTTTCCCACCTCTGTATGCCTCATTTTCCCCGAAAACGTTACACCGGACACAAAAATTTGGGCATCACTACTTAGATGGAACTTTCATCTACTTGTTTTCTCCATTTGTAGAAGGTATCACGCATTAAAAAACAATTTTAAGCTATTTTTCTAACATATGTTTTTTGACACTCGGAAAACCATTTTTCCCTGCATTCTGACAGTCAGTTAAGAGCTTGATTAGGTATGATTCTCTCCTAATCACACCTATTGTAATTCTCGGATTTTCTATGACACCTCCAATTGGTCTTACAGAACATATTTCGAACGTAACTGATTTCAAAAATGACCAGCCACCAATTTATAGTGAAATGAGGGAAGTTAAACTTTAAAACAAGGAAAATTGAATGAGAAATACTCAAAATACATCGAAGTGGCAATTAAAGAATCACATCTACCATAAGCAGTCTAGTTTCATCACTGTACAAATCAGAAAGAAGTTATCACACCTATTGTAATCCTTGTTTTTTCTCTAACGTCTCGAATCTGTCTTACAGAACATTTTTTTGAAAATCAGTGATTCTTAGAATTACCAGTCATTAATTTAAAGTAAAATGCGAAAAATTCCGCTTGAAAACAAAGCAAATTGTATGAAATATTCTCAAAATGCACCGCATGGTCAATGAAAGAATCACACCTACCATAAACAGATTCAGGCTTAATGTTTAATTTGACAGAAGTGAAATAAAATCATCTGATGAAGTCTCATTTTGATGGGGAAGTGCGTGTTTTCCTTCGAGATTTTAGTGAAAATTGTTTAATATCCCAATTTTCTTGTGAATTTATTCAGTGGACTTTCTGATGAGTCAAATATACCGAGCAGAGTGCACAGTCTGACCCAAAACAGTGAGGAATTCTCAAATTTGGTTGCCAGTAATTTTGACAGATGTTTTTACGAAGCTGCAAAATTCAATTTTCCTGAGCTGCAAGCGTGGTAATTTTTATGAATTTTCCTCCACCCTCAAAAACGACCCTCTTTAAACAAAAAATTTTCACGGTAAATATTAACCCTAATAAACCCTCTATAACTTGGAATAGTTGCTTTTTCGAAAAGATACTTGCGGTGTGCAAAAATGCATAAAATATTACACATCAGAATTACGATTTTAGGCCCATTTTTTTTTATTTTTGCCTCTTGGATCCAGGAAAAAAGGCCTAGGCTTCCAAGTTTTTCAGGAAATGTGAGATCTGGGACTAGCTTTTAGATTATACGTCCATGGATGAAATTCATTTAGTAACTTGGAAAAGAATCAACTTTTACAAAGCTGCAACATTACGAAGGTGCAAAACCTTCCCCTACATAGCAAATAGCTAGAGAGTTGCAAAAAATATTCTAGATTCCTTCAACCTTCTACTTTACAATTATGTACAGACATAAGAAAAAAAAATTAACTTTAGGTAGTCAGGTAAAATTATTTTCTTTATGGTGTTCCAATCGTCCTTAAAGGGTTAAAATATACACTGTATAGTCCTGTTTGTTATATTACCTAACCTGGGTATCAATCAATAAATTATTATTATTATTATTATTAAAAGCTTAAGCTGGGAATGCGTGAAAATTCGATTGTGAATTGAATTTTGGGGGTAATGACTCCGGCACACCTTTTAGGTCAGGAAAATTTCATGAAGTCGAAATTCAAATCCCTCTCTTTCTCACGTGTTTTGCATATGACTGTCTCATTCTTTCGCATACCAAATTCGATTGAGCTAAATTGAATTTAGAGTGATGTTTAAAAGAAGAAGAAGAGTGCGAGAGAATGAGATAGACATATGCAAAGCATGTGAGAAAGAAAAGGATTCGAATTTCGACTTCATGAAATTTTTCTAATCTAAATGGTGTGCCGGAGCCATAAAGAATCGAGTCAATTTTATCAATTTCGACAGGCAAGCATAGTCTCCTCGACGCGATTGAGGTTACCTTTAAAGAATCTCAGCTACCATAAGCTTATCTGGTCTTATCACTGGTTATTTTTTATTTTAAATTAGTTTAAGTCGAAATCGGTTAATAAACATTACAGATAGAGTCCGGTCCTTTGGATAGAGCAGGGTCCCGTCGACATTTCTTTTTTACATACGTTTTTGCATAAAGGCACTGAAGACTATTGGCAAGTTTTTTTTTTTATAAAGAGAATTTACCTATCAGTCTGATATCTTTTAAAATCGTGCATTAAAAGCTATCTAAAAATCAGGGGCATGACATTTCCTGTTTCCCATATGTTTCTAGCGAGCCGAAAAATTTTTTGAGTTTATTACCTGTTTTCTGTCATTGTAGAATGAATTATCAAAAAATACTAATGCAAGATAAAAGCCAATTTAATAACGAAGAGGCAACCGAAAACCCTAAATTGGCAACCTACGTAGTTTTGGAGATATCTCGTGAAATGTGTACGAAAACAGGGAAAAATTTACACTAAAAGTGGTCGCATTTTTCAGAGCTAATGTCATCCACCTGCTAAAAATACATATTTCATGATGCTCGCCGAAATAATACAAGAACTACGAGGAAATCTGTTTAAGTCGCGGTGCAATAGCTGCAACATTTTTACACGGAAAAGTGAAAAATAGCTTCACTTTGTATTAACCTTGATGGGCCACTGGCACTGGTAAATGTGTAAATACTCGAAAATAGAGTACTTTCCCCTATATCTTTGAATACTCCTTTTTTTAATGATTAATGAAATACAAATTCAATTTTGTCAGTAATGGCTCCTGTACACCTTTTAGATCAACAAAATTTCATGAAGTCGAAATTGGAATCCTTGTCTTTCTCACACAATTTTCATATGTTTATCTTATTCTTTCGCACTCTTCTTCTTCTTTTAAACATCACTCTAAATTCAATTTAGCTCAATCGAATTTGGGGCGCGAAAGAATAAGATAGACATATACAAAACGCGTGAAAAAGACAAGGATTCCAATTTCGACTTCATGAAATTTTCCTGAACTAAAAGGTGTGGCGGAGCCATAAAAATTAAAAAGGAGCAGTAAAAAAATTAAGTGGTCAGTAAAAAATAAAAATTGATCAGTGGAAAATCACTCATTTTTAATTTTTTTTTTTAAACTGATCATTTCCTATTTTTTTTACTGATCATCTTTTACTGATTTTTACTCATCATGTTCTTACTTTTTTACTGTCCTTTTTTGATTTTTCACTGATAATTTTGAATTTTTTGCCGACCTAATTTGACTTCATACTGCTCAAAAATAATATACATAATAATATATATATATTATACAATATTGTAGTTAATAGGAAATTAATAAATACCCCTTGAGCCTAAATGTAGACTACTGTGAACATTTTTTCAAAGTAGGTGAAATAGAAAAAAAAAATAGGACGATAGAGTGTTTAGTAATAAGTACAGTGGGACCTCGATTTTAGATACAATTTCAAAAGAAATCGCTTCAGAAACACAGAAAATGCATTCCGGGAAAAACATTTTTGGGCTATAGCTCGAGTCAGGGAACATCGAGGGAGGAATGCGATACACCGTTGGAAAGGTTTCGACTTCAGCTACAACATATTCAAATTTAAAGGAAAAATCATCATCCAGTTATCGAAATATTTCGAAATTGAAACTTCGAAAATGGACTCTTTGACAACCGATTTAAACCAATTCAAAAATTACTCAAAAGATCAAAAATGACTTATCGATTAAAAACCAATTAATCACCGCTTCATAACCGATTGGAACCGATTTATAAATCGCTCAAAACATTGCCCAAAAAAGCAATTTCTAATAAAAATTAATTAGCGATTTCGAATCGGTTCGAAAACCGATTTAACCCGATGCATAAATTACTGAAAAGATCAAAAATGACTTATCGATTAAAAACCGATTAATCACCGCTTCATAACCGATTGGAACCGATTTATAAATCGCTCAAAACATTGCCCAAAAAAGCAATTTCTAATAAAAATTAATTAACGATTTCGAATCGGTTCGAAAACCGATTTAACCCGATGCATAAATTACTGAAAAGATCAAAAATTACTTATCGATTCACAATCGATTCATTATCGTTTGAAAACCTATTGGAGTCGATTTATAAATCACTCAAAACATTGCCCAAAAAAGCAATTTCTAATAAAAATTAATTAACGATTTCGAATCGGTTCGAAAACCGATTTAACCCGATGCATAAATTACTGAAAAGATCAAAAATTACTTATCGATTCACAATCGATTCATTATCGTTTGAAAACCTATTGGAGTCGATTTATAAATCACTCAAAACATTGCCCAAAAAAGCAATTTCTAATAAAAATTAATTAACGATTTCGAATCGGTTCGAAAACCGATTTAACCCGATGCATAAATTACTGAAAAGGTCAAAAATTACTTATTGATTCAAAACCACGTCGATAACTCGTCCAGATTACGTCTTTTTTTTTGACTAAAGAGTTCCCCCGTAACAAACTTATGACCCCCGACTGGGAATTAAATGGATTCCTTAAAGAATTTCCCATAATCTTCAATTTCCACCCAAAAATAATCAAATTCGAAACAATTAGAAAAGCATTAATTGTGCAACAAATCTTCCTGATTTTATTGAATGCAATTCATAACATAAAATTTGCCCAATCTGTCAGAATAATGCAATAAAATTCTCAATGTTTTCATATTTCTCAAATGATTTATGTCATAAAATCCATAATAATCCCGGATAACTTTGTTTGACATATGCAAAAAAAAATTAACAGTTGCTAATTTATGTGTGTAAACATAAAATTCTATGCTCCAAATGTAATTTTCTTTCTCTCATAAGATCAAGTCAGTATGGGCAATAAAACAATTAATCCAGAAGCTTGACCTTCAGTCTTTTGCGCTAAAATCTATATTTAAATCCACCCAAAGAAAAAAAAACAACAACATTGATACTCAAGCAAATATTGCAAAGAGGAAAAGCATTTTGGGAGTGAAACTGAGGAAAAAGAGTGAGCATAGCCGGTGTTTAGTTTCAAAAATAAAAAAAAAAGAATCCAACAGCAAAAAAAAAACAAGCAGCTGGCCGTTTAAAAGTTTAAAAAGAGGGTTAGAAAACAGACCATTTGACCGGGAAATGGACGAGATTTTTGCCCTATCGAATTAAAATTCACGTACCCCAAAAAAAAAAAATAGGGTTTACCTTTTCAAATGTCTCTTTACTATTTTTCTACATTAATTACATCAGGTAGTATTAGCATTTTTTGACGATGAAACACTTATTGATCTTCCTCAATAGAGAACTAGATACTAATAAAATTGATTTTCGGACAAAAATTAGTTATCGGTTCATAATCGGTTGAAAAACCGATCTATAAATCACTCAAAACATTTCCCAAAACAGCAATTTCGAAAGAAAATTAGTTTTTGGTTGTGAATTTATATAAAAAAAAAACGATTTAAACCCATACATAAATTACTCGAAAGATGAAAAATGACTTATTGATTCATAACCGAAACATTACCGCTTCATAACCGATTCGAACGGGTTTATAAATCACTCAAAACATTTCTCAAATTAGCAATATTGAATAGAAATTAGTTATTGGTTATGAATCGGTTAAGAAACCGATTGGAACCGATTTACAAATCACTCAAAAAATCAAAACTTACCTATCGCTTAAAAACAGATTCATTACCGATTTAAAACCGATTGGAACCGATATATAAATCACTCAAAACATTGCACAAAATAGCAATTTTGTAAAAAAATTAGTTATCGGTTGTGAATCGGTTCAAAAACTGATTTAAACCGATTCATAAATTACTCAAAAGATCAAAAATTACTTATCGATTCAAAACCGATTGGACCCGACTTATAAATCATTCAAAACATTGCCCAAAAGGCAATTTTTCAATAAAAGTTAGTTGTCAGTTATGAATTGGTTCAAGAACCGATTTAAACCGATTTGTAAATTACTGAAAAGATCAAAAATTACTTATCGATTCAAAACCGATTTATTACCGCTTCATAACCGATTTAAACGGGTTTATAAATCACCCAAAAGATTGTCCAAAAAAGCAATTTCGAATAAAAAATAGTTATCGGTTGTGAAATGGATCAAAAACCCATTTAAACCGATTAATAAATTACTAAGAAGATCAAAAACGATTTATCGATTCAAGACTGATTTATTACCGCTTCAAAACCAATAGGAACCAATTTATAAATCACTCGAAACATTGCCCAAAAAGCCGTTTCGAATAAAAATTACTTATCGGTTGTGAATCGGTTGAAAACCCGATTTATACCAATTCATAAATTATTTAAAAGATCAAAAATTACTTATCGATTCAAAAGCGATTCATTATCGTTTGAAAACCGATTAGAACCTATTTATAAATCACTTAAAACATTGTCCAAAAAAGAAATTTCGAATAAAAATTAGTTACCGGTTGTGAATCGGTTCAATAACCGATTTAAACCCATTCATGAATTACTGGAAAGATTAAAAATGACTTATCGATTCAAAACTGATTCATTACCGCTTCAAGACCGCTTGGAACTCATTTGTAAATCACTCAAAATATTCCTCAAAAAAGAAATTTCGGAAAAAAAAGGGGGCAGAGGCGGTTGAGAACCGCCTGAAACCGGTTCAGTTTTGCCAGAAATTCCAATACCTTTCCAATGAGCTCGAATGTGGCCCCATTCGCTTAATAAATACACTCTCTAGGGCCTTTTTTTTGTACACCTTTGAGGCCTTTGACTCTTTTGACCTTCAAAAGCCGCTTTTAAAAATACTCAATGGTATTTTCGTCTAAGGACGAAATATCCACCTGGGTAATCTCCAAAACGTATCCAAAAATGAAGAAAATCGCACAACGAGTTTTCGAGCAATCGAAGGAAAACATGGTTTTGGTGGGGAAGGGGAAGGGTGGGGAGGAAATGAGGGGGATGGTAGCGATCCTAGGGTCTACTAATGGGGGGTCCCCCGAAGATTCCAAGTCGCTAGCTCTTACCGTTTGGCCTCTAGAGCTGCCAACAGCCGGACGGACTGAAAATGACAGAGTAAATAATTCCATTTTCTTTTTTTATTACCACATTTTCAACAAATACTGTACCAAATTACTTGGAAAACTCTCTCTGTAGCAGTTCAGGAAAAAACTAAAAAAACAGACTAGTTCATTGAAATTGACAAATGAATTCGCAACAGAAAAATAGGTATCTTTTTTCTTTTTTGTTGTGTAATTTATTGTCTATTTCAGAATAATTTTATACGCAATAATATGAGATAAACATTGAAAAAAAAATCTGAATAGTCTAATCAATTTTTCGTTGAGATTAAAATAATTTATTGATAATTATTTTATAAATACCGACAAGAAAGAATATTTCTTAAGTAATTTAATGTAAAGAAATACCCTGTTGGATAGGGATGTGCAAGAACCGTTTGAAATGGAACAAACGTCAAATGAAATTTGTACGGCAATCGTCAAAACGCTAAATGAACTATCGCAACAAATTTATTTTGACGTTTATTCGGTTTCAAACGGTTCTTGCTCATTCTCTGATATAAAAATTTCATTTGTGATTCGTTCGGTTTCAAACCGTTCTTGCTCAATCTCTCATGTAAAAATTAAACTTGACGTTTATTCGGTTCAAACGGTTACTGTTTAATCTTTGATGTAAAAATTTCATTTTATGCTTACTCGGTTTTAAATGGTTCTTGAACATTTCTGAAGTAAAAATTCATTTGACACTTATTCGGTTTCAAACGGTTCTTGCTCAATTTCTCACGTAAAAAATTCATTTGACGTTTATTCAGTTTCAAACGGTTTTTACTGAATCTCTGGTGTAAAAATTTAGTTTGACATTCATTCAGTTTCAAACAGTTCTTGCTCAATCTCTGACGTAAAAATTTCATTTGACATCTATTCCGTTTCAAACGCTTCTTGCACATTTCTGACGTAAAAAATTCATTTGACATTCTTTCGGTTTCAAACGGTTCTTGCTCAATCTCTCATGTAAAAATTAAACTTGACGTTTATTTGTTTTCAAACGGTTCTTGCTCAATTTCCGACGTAAAAAAAATTTCATTTGACATTTATTCGGTTGTAAACGGTTCTTGCTCAATCTCTCATGTAAAAATTAAACTTGACGTTTATTTGTTTTCAAACGGTTCTTGCTCAATCTCTGACGTAGAAATTTCATTTGACATTCGTTCGGTTTTAAACGGTTCTTGCTCAAACTCAGATGTAGAAATTTCACTTGACGTTTATTCGGTTTCAAACGGTTTTTGCTCATCTTTCACGTAAAAAAAATTCATTTGGCAATTATTCGGTATTAAACGGATCTTGCTCAATTTGTAACGTAAAAAAAGGCATTTGACGTTTATTCGGTTTGCAACGGTTCTATCTCAATCTCTGAAGTAAAAAATTCATTTGCCACTTATTCGGTTTTAAACTGTTCTTGCACATTTCTGACGTATAAGATTCATTTGATGTTTATTTGGTTTTAAACGGTTCTTGCTTAATCTCTGACGTAAAAAAAAATCATTTGACGTTTATTCTGTTTCAAGTGATTCTTTCTCAATCTCTCATGTAAAAATTAAACTTGACGTTCATTCGGTTTCAAACGCTTCTTGCACATTTTTGACGTAAAAAAAAATCATTTGACATTCATTCGGTTTCAAACACTTCTTGTTCAATCTCTCACGTAAAAAATTCATAAGACGTTTATTCTGTTTCAAACGGATTCTCTCTAAACAGAAATGTATTCCACCTAATTCAGTGTAATTTATTGCCCAATGCCTATAAAATCCGGTGTATAAATCTGTGTGTTTTTATAACCAAAGTGGTGGAAAAGTTTTTGTTTTTTTTTTTTACACTTCCTAACCTTGGAAGATTCACAATGCTATGTAATAAATTACGAAGATTTAATCAAAAATCCGTTCAATTGAGAGCTTCATAGAGTTCCTGGTAATGGTAATTTTGCGGTAATGTTTTTCTACTCCAGAATTTCTAATGAAAATTTGTCATGAAATTGTCACTGTCATACTGATTTCTTTTGTTATAGCTCTCTTGTTGTCACACTAAAAGATTCGTCGATAAAAATAATATTTTACAATTTATTACAATTTATTACACCTGATGTAAATAATACAAAAATGATAAATCACTTCATCCAGGGTTAAAATAATTAAATTACATTGCGTAATAAAATGTAATTAATAGAAAATTTGTGCCAAATGTCTCGGTTAACCTCTCTTTAGTGGTTATTCTCTTTTTTTTTTGGTTAAGAAAAATTATTTTGTTTTTTGATATTTATTTCTTCGGCCAATGCTTGAGAGTATCTAATTGTGGGAGCTCCTATTCCGTCGGCAAAATTTCTGTAAAATGTGTGGTAGGTGTAAGAAAAAAGAGAAAAGGAGGAAAAAAAAACCCAACCGGGAGATTGGTATTTTCCTTTCTTTTGGGCAAATGGAAGGGACATTTAGAAATAACAAATTTCTCTCTCAACGAAACACCCGACGACGACGATGAGACTTTTCCAGAGGCGGAGCAATACTTTCCCAAAGAGAGAGGAAAAAGCATCAAGAGGACTTTTCTTCCTTTTTGGTGGTAGCTTGCGTTTGGAAAAGATGTTAAGGGGGGGGGGCCCGAGGTAGAAAAAGGAAAATAGAGGGCAAAAAACTGAAAGGCTCTGAGCATAAAAACCTCAATTTTCTCTGACCAACTGCGCATCTGAAGGTGATTTGAGGGGGGTTTGAGAGGTCGAAGGGGGATGGTGGGGGTAAGGTATGGACAATTTCTTGAAGGCTTGAGCGCAAGCTTAGGATTTTTCTACGCTTGAGGTTTTTGTTATTCTTCGAAGGGGGATTATAGAGGGGAGAGGCTACGTTAAAGGAAAAAGATGATACACCTTGAGACTCAATTACACATACAATTGTACACTAAAAAGGGGAAAGGGATTGGGGGATGTAATTATAAGTGGAGGGGATATTTTTCTTAAATATTTCCTTCTCACTTTTTTTGCACAACATCTCTCCTTTTTGCCATTTAACTGTCCATTCCCTATTCGTCCTTGCTTTGCTGTAAAATATTTCCCAGGTTTTTTTTTTTTGTTTTAATGTAGAGTGGGGGAATTTTTTTTTAAGAAGGGAGAGGGAGGGAGGGAGAAAACAGAGAGAGAGAGAGAGAATTTTTCAACATCTCGAGGGTTTATTTTGCCGGGGAATTGGAAGAAAGTAGGAGAGTAAAAAAAGGGATAGAAAGAAAAAGACAGAGAGAAGGGTGTAAAAAAGCATAAAAAAAAACCAGGGTGGGGGAAGAAGGGTTCTCCTGGACGAATGAGAAATGAATTTCCCCACCCCTAAAGTATTGAATCTTCAGATCCCTCCTCCCAAAAATATATCAAATGAGAAATAAAGAGGGTAGGAAAAATGTAGAAAATGGGTAGAGATAGCAAAAAAAAAAGCGAAGAACCAGCCCGTCTTAGCTTGAGTAACGCAACTCCTCGAGCCAGTTGGTAGCGATACATCGGACCGGCTGTATCGTTCTCCCGAATATTTTACACTCTCAAAAAAAAACCGCTTTTTGTATCCACAAAAAAAAAAAAAAACAAGAGAAGAAGAAAACTCGCCGACGCATTAAATCATAAATCTCAAGTCAATTGTGTTCACTACGCAAAAATTTAACTTATATCTAGGCAATTATTTACATTTTTATACACCATTGCCAAAAAAAAACAAATCAGTGTGGTGATTTTACAGTCCAGGGATTTTTTTACACCTGTTCATTGCTATTTATTAGGTACATCCAGTGACAAATTTCCTGTGGTTTTTTATTGAATTAAATTAAATTAAATACCCCTGCTGTTTATTGTCTCAGTTCCCTTACAGGGAATATTTTACGCTTGTTTTTTATCCAATTAAAATTTAAAAAGTGACAATCTTAAATCAGAGATGATTTTATTCAATAAAATATTCAACGTTTTAATTGAATTAAATTAAATACACTATTACAGGGAATATTTTACCCTTGTTTTTTTTTGCAATTAAAATTGCAAGAGTGACAATTTTAAATGACTGTTAATTTTTCTCAATAAAATACCTCATATTCTTGCAGTTTATTGCCTAAATTCTGGGGATATTCGATTTTTTAATTGAATTAAATTAAATACCTGCAGCCTATTGCCTCAGTTCCCTTACAGGGAATATTTTACGCCTGTTTTCACAATTAGTATTGAAAAATTTGTCAATTTTAAATTATTGTTATTTTTTTTTGCAATAAAATACTTCATTTCTCATCGTTTATTGCCTAAAATCTGGGTATCTTCAACGCTTTAATTGAATTAAATTAAATACTCCCTTACAGGGAATATTTTACGCTTGTTTCTTCCAATTAGAATTGCAAAAGTGAATATTTTTAAATCACTGATTTTTTTTTCAATAAAATACCTCATATTCTCGCAGTTTACTGTCTAAATTCTGGGTATATTCAACGCCTTAATTGAATTAAATTAAAAATTCCCTTACAAGGAATATTTTACACTTGTTTTTTGCAATTAGAATTGCAACAGTGACAATTTTAAATCACTGATAAATTTTTAAAATAAAATACCTCATTTTCTCGCAGTTTACTGCCTGAAGTCTAAGGATCTTCAAGGTTTTAATTGAATTAAATTAAATACCTGCAGTGTATTGCCTCAGTTCCCTTACAAGGAATATTTTACAATTGTTTTGTTTTGCAATTGGAATTGCAAAAGTGACAAATTCAAGCCACTCATATTTTTTTGCAATAAAATACCTCATATTCTCGTCGTTTATTGCCTAAATTCTGGGGATCTTCAATTTTTTAATTGAATTAAATTAAATACCCTCGTACAGAGAATATCTTACGCTTGTTTTTCACAATTAGAATTGCAAGAGTGACAATTTTAAATTACTGATAAATTTTTTTCAATAAAATGCCTGATGTTCTTGTAGTTTATTGCCTAAATTCTAAGGGATAATCAACGTTTTTATTGAATTAAATTAAATACCACTTTTAAGGGAATATTTTACGCTTGTTTTTTGCAATTAAAATTGCAAGAGTGACAATTTTAAATCACTGATATGTTTTTTTCAATAAAATACCTGAGCTTCTTACAGTTTATTGCCCAAATTCTAAGGATCTTCAAGGTTTTAATTGAATTAAATTAAGTACTTGCACTTTATTGCCTCAGCTCCCTTACAAGGAATATTTTACAATTGTTTTTTTGCAATTAGAATTGCAAAAGTGACAATTTCAAATCACTGATAATTTTTTTTACAATAAAATACTTCATATTCTCGTCGTTTATTGCCTAAACTCTGGGGATCTTTAAAGTTTTAATTAAATTAAATTAAATATCCCCTTAAAGGGAATATTTTACGTTTGTTTTTTCCAATTAAAATGGCAAAAGTGACAATTTTAAATCACTGATGATTATTTTTTTCAATAAAATACCTCATATTCTTGCAGTTTACTGCCTAAATTTTGAGGATCTTCAAGGTTTTAATTGAATTAAATTAAATACCTGCAGTTTATTGCCTCAGTTCCCTTACAGGGAATATTTTACGCTTGTTTTTGCAGATAGAATTGCAAGAGAGACAATTTTAAATCACTGATAATTGTTTTTTTTTTCCATAAAACACCTTTCTCGTAGTTTATTGCCTAAATTTTGGGAATCTTTAACGTTTTAAGTGAATTAAATTAAATATCCCTTACAGGGAATATTTTACGCTTGTTTTTTTCTAATTAAAATTGCAAAAGTGACAATTTTAAATCAGTGATAATTTTTTCTCAATAAAATACCTCATATTCTCGCAGTTTACTGCCTAAATTCAAGGGGATCTTCAACGTTTCAATTGAACTAAATTAAATACCCCCTTAAAGGGAATATTCTACGCTTGTTTTTTTTTCAATTAAAATTGCAAGAGTGACAATTTCAAATCACTGATAATTGTTTTTTTCCATAAAACACCTTTCTCGTAGTTTATTGCCTGAGTTCTAAGGGGATCTTTAACGTTTTGATTGAATTGAGTTAAATACCCCCTTACAGATAATATTTTACGCTTGTTTCTTTCTAATTGAAATTGCAATAGTGACAATTTTAAATAACTAGTAATTTTTTTCAATAAAATGTCTCATGTTCTTGCAGTTTATTGCCTAAATTCTGAGGATCTTCAACGTTGTAATTGAATTAAATTAAATACCCCCTTACAGAGAATATTTTACACTTGTTTTTTTCCAATTAAAATTGCAAAAATTACAATTTTAAATAGCAGATAATTTTTTGCTTTTAAATAAAATACCTAGGGGATATTCAACGCCATTAAAAAGTGCCTTAGAAAATTTGTTGGTATTTCTGTAGTGTAATTAAATATTTTCGAGGGGTTCCGGTATTATTATTAATCGTATCGAGACACTTTATTTGGTATTACAATGTAATCATTGCAATGTGCCTCGTGTTGGAAGGACCTGCTGATCGTAGATCGCCCAAGGAACGCCTTCCCCGTAGTGAATGCTTCTTCCGTGCTCCTGAAGGCTTTTTTGGGCACAGGCGGTGCATTTTTATTACGTTTTATCACATGCGAAAATGTCTTTTTTTCTCGAAATTCAGTTGATTGCACCGGGCGGGACTCGAACTCACAACTTTGAGAGTCGAGTCAGAGATCTCGTCCGCCCAAGACCAGCTTTCTTGCCTATTGCACCACTGAGATCCCCAGGGGGGGGGGGTGTGTGTCCTGGAGAAAATTCTCAAAGCCAAAATTCTAAATTCTTAAAAGTGCCATAACTCTACTCCCTTGCCGGGGGCAAGGAGAAATTTTCTGTGTCTTGGGAAATTATTCTACACGTATTGTCCTTCAGGATTCAGGATTTTTCGAACATTCGGGATTTTGGCTTTCTGTTTATTGCTTGAGTCGAATTTTTGAGTACATTCAGAGGTCAGACAATGCAAAAATTCAATAAAAGTCAGTGTAAAAAATTCAACTGAGGCGTAATTAAATACCAATGGCACTGTAAATGACTTAAAAGTTTCAAATTCCTGCAGAATTTGGTGTAGAAAATTCTACTGAGGCGTAAATTAATAGTAATAATAGTAGCAATAGTAATAATGCTAGCAGAACATTCCATGAAGGAACTAGGCCTTCTCGCAAAGGGATTTCTAGACATGTATTATTATTTTTTCTTGTCCGGGATGGGGTTTTCAGTCTCATATTCCGTAGAATCAAGTGCAGTGAAGCTTTATGGATGCAATCCGAACAACCAAAAGGGATTCGAACTCGCGGACATGTCTTATTAGGCGGTCCTATGCAGAGTTCCGCAAACGTCCATGGAACGATAGGAAGAAATTTAGCGTCAAATTTCATCTCAGAAGTTTACGCGGATTTTTAGCGGTAAAATCAGCGGACATGGCAGAAAAGTCTGCTGGAAATCCAATAGAATCACTACGGCCGTTGGCTATAGGGAAAATGGGGGTGCGATTAACACTTTTTCCTGATAACTTTAACACTTTTTAGATGTAAAAATATATCAATATTTTTTCGTGTTAATTTTACACCTTTTTAAGGGTAAAATTAACATGAAAAGGGGTAAATTTAACCTCCAATACACCTAAATACAATACACCGAAATTTTGGATAAATACTGCAGGGTAAAATTAACATTTACCAAGACCCAACGGTCTTGCCTTTTAAATATCTGAGACACTGTTGGTATACATGGTGTAGAAAATTACTACCTAGTGCGTAAAAATTGACTTGAGATCTATGTGATTCGAATGAGATCTTTTTGCATTTGCCTAGATATCAGTGGTGACCGTTGCGAGATGCTAATGGACGGAAAAAGTCATAGTTGGTGAATATGTGACATTAATGACATTCACACATACACACACATTCCCCCTAAAATACCAAAAACAATTTAAAAAAAAAAGAAAATAAATCAAAAAAGCTCCCGAGGATTAGGGCTCTCAAATGATTCTCGATTGCGAAAATGTAAATTGGCCAGTTTTTGTTGGTAATTTTATTTTATTTTTTATTTTGTTTTTATATATTTTTATTGGTTTAGGTTTATACTAATTCGGTTCTATGTAGATCAAATTCAAATAATTTTCTTTGGGGTAATTTATTGTAATTTATGCGTAATTTATTAATTTCCTTTATTTATTTTTTTCTTTTACAAAAAGTGTGCGGTTTTTTATTTGTATCATTTCAAAAAAAAAAAACTCCAAAAACTTCCTGTTAAACAATTTAAAAAAAAAAAAATACAGATATTATATTTACAAAATATCCCGCTAACCAAAATTTAAGTTCTTTTGGGATTTTCTTTTTCAATATTTTCTATCTCTCGACTTATTTTGTGACCCCCAATTTAGCAGCAACTGACGCGATCCAATAGTGCAGCGACGATCAGTGAGCGAACATTAGAAGAATGCTGGTCAACCCTGCAACGAGTGAGTTGGCATCTCTTCCGTTGTGTATAGTAATCTTCCAGAAACCAAAAAAAAAAAAATGACAAAAGTCCAAAAACATACACAAAATTACTTTTTGTTAGATTCCTAACCTCAAAAAGTTCTACACAGTTTGAAAAAAACAATCGTTTGTTTGTCATTTTTCATTGAAAAAAATGTGTTTCTTTGTTTTTTTTACGCGTGGATCATGCGGAACCCGTGGGATACTTCCAAAAGACAATTTAAAACACACTTCTAGGCAGTTTGTCTGGAAACTGTGTAATTTATACACATTTCGATTAGAAATTGTGTCATTTGTACACATTTTGTCTGAAAACTGTGCCATTTCTGTGCATTTTGCCTGAAAACTGTGTAATTTGTACACATTTTAGTTAGAAATTGTGTCATTTGTACACATTTTGCCTGGAAACTGTGGATTTTCCACGGATTTTGCCAGAAAACTGTGCAATTTCTATACATTTTGTCTCAAAACTGTGTAAGTTGTGCACATTTTGTCTGAAAACTCTGTACTTTGGTCACATTTTGCCTGAAAACTGTGGAATTGGTACACATTTTGCCGGAAAACTGAGTCATTTGCACACATTTTGCCTGGAAACTGTGGATTTTCCACGGATTTTGCTAGAAAACTGTGCAATTTGTACACATTTTGTCTGAAAATTGTGGAATTGGTACACATTTTGCCGGAAAACTGAGTTATTAGTACACATTTTGTCTGTAAACTGTACAATTTGCACACATTTTGGCAGAAAATTGTGTAATTTGTGCACATTTTGCCTGAAAACAGAACAATTTGTACAGATTTTGTCTAAAACCAGAGCAATTTGTACACATTTTGCCTGAAAACTGTGGAATTTTCACACATTTTGTCTGAAAACTGTATTATTTGTACACATTTTGTCTGAAAACAGAGCAATTTCTACACA
Source organism: Phlebotomus papatasi (assembly GCF_024763615.1). Taxonomy (NCBI): domain Eukaryota; kingdom Metazoa; phylum Arthropoda; class Insecta; order Diptera; family Psychodidae; genus Phlebotomus; species Phlebotomus papatasi. The sequence continues at coordinate 3,090,971 of NC_077226.1, read as the reverse complement.
TTTTGCCTGAAAACTGTGTCATTTCTGCACATTTTGTCTGTAAACTCTGTAATTTGTACATATTTTGTCTGATAACTGAGCAATTTCCATAAATTTTACCAGAAAACTGTCCTTTGTACACATTTTGCCTGAAAACCGTGTCATTTGTACACATCTTTCCTAGAAATTGTGTTATTTGTACACATTTTGCCTGTAAATTGTGCAATTTGTGAATATTTTGCCTGAAAAATGTGTCACTTTTTGAGATTTTGCCTGAAAACAGAGCAATTTGTACGCATTTTGTCTGAAAACTGTGTAATTTCCACATATTTTGCCAGAAAACTGTGTCATTTGTAGACATTTTGACAGAAAACTGTGCAATTTGTACACATTTTGCCTAAAAATTGTGCAATTTCTGCACATTTTGTCTGAAAATTGTGTCATTTCCACATATTTTGCCAGAAAACTGTGTTATTTGTAGACATTTTGACAGAAAACTGTGCAATTTGTACACATTTTGCCTGAAAATTGTGCAATTTCTGCACATTTTGTCTGAAAATTGTGTCATTTGTACACATTTTGCCAGAAAACTGTGTCATTTGTAGACATTTTGACAGAAAACTGTGCAATTTGTACACATTTTGCCTGAAAATTGTGCAATTTCTGCACATTTAGTCTGAAAACTGTGTAATTTCCACATATTTTGCCAGAAAACTGTGTCATTTGTAGACATTTTGACAGAAAACTGTGCAATTTGTACACATGTTGCCTGAAAATTGTGCAATTTCTGCACATTTTGTCTGAAAATTGTGTCATTTGTACACATTTTGCCAGAAAACTGTGTCATTTGTAGACATTTTGACAGAAAACTGTGCAATTTGTACACATTTTGCCTGAAAAATGTGCAATTTCTGCACATTTTGTCTGAAAATTGTGTCATTTGTACACATTTTGCCAGAAAACTGTGTCATTTGTAGACATTTTACCAGAAAACTGTGCAATTTGTACACATTTTGCCTGAAAATTGTGCAATTTCTGCACATTTTGTCTGAAAATTGTGTCATTTGTACACATTTTGCCAGAAAACTGTGTCATTTGTAGACATTTTGACAGAAACCTGTGCAATTTGTACACATTTTGCCTGAAAATTGTGCAATTTCTGCACATTTAGTCTGAAAATTGTGTCATTTGTACACATTTTGCCAGAAAACTGTGTCTTTTGTTCACGTTTTGTCTGAAAACAGAGCAATTTGTACAAATTTTCCCTGAAAACTCAGTAATTTCCACACATTTTGCCTGAAGACTGTGTTATTTGTACATATTTTGTCTGAAAATTGTGTTCTTTGTACAGATTTTGTATGGAAACTGGGCAATTTCGACAGATTTTGTCTGAAAACAGAGCAATTAGTACACATTTCGCCTGAAAACTATGGATTTTCCACACATTTTACCAGAAAACTGTGTCATTTGTTCACATTTTGTCTGAAAACAGAGCAATTTCTACACATTTTGCCTGAAAACTGTGTCATTTCTGCACATTTTGTCTGTAAACTCTGTAATTTGTACATATTTTGTCTGAAAACTGAGCAATTTCCATAAATTTTACCAGAAAACTGTCCTTTGTACACATTTTGCCTGAAAACCGTGTCATTTATACACATCTTTCCTAGAAATTGTGTTATTTGTACACATTTTGCCTGTAAATTGTGCAATTTGTGAATATTTTGCCTGAAAAATGTGTCATTTTTTGAGATTTTGCCTGAAAACAGAGCAATTTGTACGCATTTTGTCTGAAAACTGTGTAATTTCCACATATTTTGCCAGAAAACTGTGTCATTTGTAGACATTTTGACAGAAAACTGTGCAATTTGTACACATTTTGCCTGAAAATTGTGCAATTTCTGCACATTTAGTCTGAAAACTGTGTAATTTCCACATATTTTGACAGAAAACTGTGCAATTTGTACACATTTTGCCTGAAAATTGTGCAATTTCTGCACATTTAGTCTGAAAATTGTGTCATTTGTACACATTTTGCCAGAAAACTGTGTCTTTTGTTCACGTTTTGTCTGAAAACAGAGCAATTTGTACAAATTTTCCCTGAAAACTCAGTAATTTCCACACATTTTGCCTGAAGACTGTGTTATTTGTACATATTTTGTCTGAAAATTGTGTTCTTTGTACAGATTTTGTATGGAAACTGGGCAATTTCGACAGATTTTGTCTGAAAACAGAGCAATTAGTACACATTTCGCCTGAAAACTATGGATTTTCCACACATTTTACCAGAAAACTGTGTCATTTGTTCACATTTTGTCTGAAAACAGAGCAATTTCTACACATTTTGCCTGAAAACTGTGTCATTTCTGCACATTTTGTCTGTAAACTCTGTAATTTGTACATATTTTGTCTGAAAACTGAGCAATTTCCATAAATTTTACCAGAAAACTGTCCTTTGTACACATTTTGCCTGAAAACCGTGTCATTTATACACATCTTTCCTAGAAATTGTGTTATTTGTACACATTTTGCCTGTAAATTGTGCAATTTGTGAATATTTTGCCTGAAAAATGTGTCATTTTTTGAGATTTTGCCTGAAAACAGAGCAATTTGTACGCATTTTGTCTGAAAACTGTGTAATTTCCACATATTTTGCCAGAAAACTGTGTCATTTGTAGACATTTTGACAGAAAACTGTGCAATTTGTACACATTTTGCCTGAAAATTGTGCAATTTCTGCACATTTAGTCTGAAAACTGTGTAATTTCCACATATTTTGACAGAAAACTGTGCAATTTGTACACATTTTGCCTGAAAATTGTGCAATTTCTGCACATTTAGTCTGAAAATTGTGTCATTTGTACACATTTTGCCAGAAAACTGTGTCTTTTGTTCACGTTTTGTCTGAAAACAGAGCAATTTGTACAAATTTTCCCTGAAAACTCAGTAATTTCCACACATTTTGCCTGAAGACTGTGTTATTTGTACATATTTTGTCTGAAAATTGTGTTCTTTGTACAGATTTTGTATGGAAACTGGGCAATTTCGACAGATTTTGTCTGAAAACAGAGCAATTAGTACACATTTCGCCTGAAAACTATGGATTTTCCACACATTTTACCAGAAAACTGTGTCATTTGTTCACATTTTGTCTGAAAACAGAGCAATTTCTACACATTTTGCCTGAAAACTGTGTCATTTCTGCACATTTTGTCTGTAAACTCTGTAATTTGTACATATTTTGTCTGAAAACTGAGCAATTTCCATAAATTTTACCAGAAAACTGTCCTTTGTACACATTTTGCCTGAAAACCGTGTCATTTATACACATCTTTCCTAGAAATTGTGTTATTTGTACACATTTTGCCTGTAAATTGTGCAATTTGTGAATATTTTGCCTGAAAAATGTGTCATTTTTTGAGATTTTGCCTGAAAACAGAGCAATTTGTACGCATTTTGTCTGAAAACTGTGTAATTTCCACATATTTTGCCAGAAAACTGTGTCATTTGTAGACATTTTGACAGAAAACTGTGCAATTTGTACACATTTTGCCTGAAAATTGTGCAATTTCTGCACATTTAGTCTGAAAACTGTGTAATTTCCACATATTTTGACAGAAAACTGTGCAATTTGTACACATTTTGCCTGAAAATTGTGCAATTTCTGCACATTTAGTCTGAAAATTGTGTCATTTGTACACATTTTGCCAGAAAACTGTGTCTTTTGTTCACGTTTTGTCTGAAAACAGAGCAATTTGTACAAATTTTCCCTGAAAACTCAGTAATTTCCACACATTTTGCCTGAAGACTGTGTTATTTGTACATATTTTGTCTGAAAATTGTGTTCTTTGTACAGATTTTGTATGGAAACTGGGCAATTTCGACAGATTTTGTCTGAAAACAGAGCAATTAGTACACATTTCGCCTGAAAACTATGGATTTTCCACACATTTTACCAGAAAACTGTGTCATTTGTTCACATTTTGTCTGAAAACAGAGCAATTTCTACACATTTTGCCTGAAAACTGTGTCATTTCTGCACATTTTGTCTGTAAACTCTGTAATTTGTACATATTTTGTCTGAAAACTGAGCAATTTCCATAAATTTTACCAGAAAACTGTCCTTTGTACACATTTTGCCTGAAAACCGTGTCATTTATACACATCTTTCCTAGAAATTGTGTTATTTGTACACATTTTGCCTGTAAATTGTGCAATTTGTGAATATTTTGCCTGAAAAATGTGTCATTTTTTGAGATTTTGCCTGAAAACAGAGCAATTTGTACGCATTTTGTCTGAAAACTGTGTAATTTCCACATATTTTGCCAGAAAACTGTGTCATTTGTAGACATTTTGACAGAAAACTGTGCAATTTGTACACATTTTGCCTGAAAATTGTGCAATTTCTGCACATTTAGTCTGAAAACTGTGTAATTTCCACATATTTTGACAGAAAACTGTGCAATTTGTACACATTTTGCCTGAAAATTGTGCAATTTCTGCACATTTAGTCTGAAAATTGTGTCATTTGTACACATTTTGCCAGAAAACTGTGTCTTTTGTTCACGTTTTGTCTGAAAACAGAGCAATTTGTACAAATTTTCCCTGAAAACTCAGTAATTTCCACACATTTTGCCTGAAGACTGTGTTATTTGTACATATTTTGTCTGAAAATTGTGTTCTTTGTACAGATTTTGTATGGAAACTGGGCAATTTCGACAGATTTTGTCTGAAAACAGAGCAATTAGTACACATTTCGCCTGAAAACTATGGATTTTCCACACATTTTACCAGAAAACTGTGTCATTTGTTCACATTTTGTCTGAAAACAGAGCAATTTCTACACATTTTGCCTGAAAACTGTGTCATTTCTGCACATTTTGTCTGTAAACTCTGTAATTTGTACATATTTTGTCTGAAAACTGAGCAATTTCCATAAATTTTACCAGAAAACTGTCCTTTGTACACATTTTGCCTGAAAACCGTGTCATTTATACACATCTTTCCTAGAAATTGTGTTATTTGTACACATTTTGCCTGTAAATTGTGCAATTTGTGAATATTTTGCCTGAAAAATGTGTCATTTTTTGAGATTTTGCCTGAAAACAGAGCAATTTGTACGCATTTTGTCTGAAAACTGTGTAATTTCCACATATTTTGCCAGAAAACTGTGTCATTTGTAGACATTTTGACAGAAAACTGTGCAATTTGTACACATTTTGCCTGAAAATTGTGCAATTTCTGCACATTTAGTCTGAAAACTGTGTAATTTCCACATATTTTGACAGAAAACTGTGCAATTTGTACACATTTTGCCTGAAAATTGTGCAATTTCTGCACATTTTGTCTGAAAATTGTGTCATTTGTACACATTTTGCCAGAAAACTGTGTCATTTGTAGACATTTTGACAGAAAACTGTGCAATTTGTACACATTTTGCCTGAAAATTGTGCAATTTCTGCACATTTAGTCTGAAAACTGTGTAATTTCCACATATTTTGCCAGAAAACTGTGTCATTTGTAGACATTTTGACAGAAAACTGTGCAATTTGTACACATTTTGCCTGAAAATTGTGCAATTTCTGCACATTTTGTCTGAAAATTGTGTCATTTGTACACATTTTGCCAGAAAACTGTGTCATTTGTAGACATTTTGACAGAAAACTGTGCAATTTGTACACATTTTGCCTGAAAATTGTGCAATTTCTGCACATTTAGTCTGAAAATTGTGTCATTTGTACACATTTTGCCAGAAAACTGTGTCTTTTGTTCACGTTTTGTCTGAAAACAGAGCAATTTGTACAAATTTTCCCTGAAAACTCAGTAATTTCCACACATTTTGCCTGAAGACTGTGTTATTTGTACATATTTTGTCTGAAAATTGTGTTCTTTGTACAGATTTTGTATGGAAACTGGGCAATTTCGACAGATTTTGTCTGAAAACAGAGCAATTAGTACACATTTTGCCTGAAGACAGAGTAATGTATAAACATTTTGCCAGAAAACTGTGTAATTTGTGAACATTTTGCCTGAAAACTGAGTCATTTGTACACATTTTGCCTGGAAAATGTGTCATATGTACACATTTTGCCAGAAAACTGTGGAATTTCTACACATTTTATCTCAAAACTGTGCAATTTGTACACATTTTGCCAGAAAACTGTGTCATTTGTACACATTTTGTCTGAAAACAGAGCAATTTGTACACATTTTCCCAGAAAACTGTGAAATTTTACCCGAAATATGTAAAAAAAAAATGTACACAACGCAGTTGATTACACAGTTTATCATTACACAAAATTTAAATTACAAATTTTTAAGTTACTCAAGACATATTTGAGTGACTTTTCAAGAATAATCGTGGTAAAAAAGCAATCCCACGATTATACTTCTAATCCTTTTTTTCCACTGTGTACATTAATTTTACACTTAACTTGGCCTTTTGTGTAAAATAACCCCTGTTTCCATGCAAAATACTTAAAATTTTTGCTCAATTGTGAAATATTCCTTCATTGAGGATATTTTACAATTTTTTACATATACTCCCAAAATAAAAAGAAACAAATTCAAATTTAAACACATTTTTTTCAATGAAAAATTGCACCATCGAGAACATTTCTTTTCTGTGTAGAAAAATATGAATTATTTTTTTACGGCATTTTTGTTGTTTCCTAATTTTGCGTTTGCCAAAGTAAAAAAAAAAACAAAACAAAATATTCCCGTCGGAAAATATTCCCATCAACCGTTTAATTTATTACACATCCTCTCCCCTACCTCATTGTATTTTATTACACGCTCACATTGTTTTCTTTATTTATTTATTTTCTTTTTATTTCAACCTAACCTGATTGTATTTTTTTCCATGTTCATCGTCTATGTTGCTGTATAATATCACACTTTTTTTTTAATTGTTTTTATTTTTTGAATTTGTATTTTTTTTCTAATTTTTTTTACTACTTTAAACATAACACACTATCGAATTTTTTAAAAAAAAAAGAAAGAAAAAACCAAAAACCAAAAAAAAATGGTAAGTGGAGGCTTTAGTAAGCATTTAAGGATTGTTTTTCTCTTCCAAAAAAAAAGAAACAAATATTTTTAATTGTAATTTAATCCCCTTTTGATTGAGCTCAAAAACGGATATGAAGTTATTTGATGGTCCGTAAGGCATCAATCAATCCCTCTAAAGTCCCTTCCAAAAGGCCTTTTTGGGACCTACTTTAAGCCTCTAAAACCAATTGGGATCATCGAAAAAATGCCAAAAAAAAAAGGAATTTAGAAAGCAATGAAAATTACAATACTCCTTTGGATATATTTTACCCCTCCAAATCACTCAAAATCATCAAAATCGGTTTGAAAAATAAATTTACTGGGAATTAATAACAAAATCTTTACACATTTATATTAAGCTTAATTCAGGGTTTTAGAAAATCTGCTAGAGAATTTTCCCTACATCCTTCCAAATGATCTAAAATCATCAAAATCGGTTAAAAAACAAACTTACTGAGAATTCAGTTAAAAAACAAAACCGTTGCATAAATATTTTCAGTTAAACTTTAAAGTCTTCTGAAGAGCATTTTCATCAAGAAAAGCCTAATTCAGGATTTTAGAAAATCTGAAAAGTTCCCCAACACGTTTCCAAAACCATCCAAAAATCATCAAAATCGGTTAACAATTTCCCAAGAATTTTTTCTTGAGGATTTAAAACTGTTTTTTTTTTTCGTGAAACAATTTCTGGTTAAGAAAAACCCAATTCATGATAGGATTTTCCTTTTTGGGGTATTTTTGGGAATTTTTCTTCGCCCTTTTGAAGCACATACAATCATCAAAATCGGTCTAGAAATGGCTCAACCGTGTGATCATCATAAAGAAAGATATTTGAAGCCTTTGGTAAGCTTCCCAGACTTTTCCAGGGGAATTTTCCTCAAGACATCTTCTGAGACATTTTTCCCACCTTTTCCAAAAAGTCAAAATCATCAAAATCGGTTAGAAAAACCAAATTTACTGAGAATTCATTAAAAAGAAACTCTTACACGTCTATTTTCAGTTAAACTTCCAAGTCTTCTGAAAGGCATTTTCAGCCAGAAAAGCCTAATTCCTTCCAAACCACCAAAAATCATCAAAATCGGTCCAAAAATCTCGAAACGTCTGAAACGTCTTTCATTTTCGTAAATTTCAGAGGTTTTTCCGGAACATTTACGCAAAGGAAATTCTGTTGGTGTCTTTCTTTTCAATTGCAGAATTTTCCTGTTTTTCCAAAGTGGCCAGGATCATCAAAAACGATTAAGAAATGGATTTTGAATTTTATTTACCATTTTAACTAAAGTTTTGCTAAAAGGAATTTCTCTTGCAAACTTCAAAGGTTTCTACTTGCATCTTCAAAGGTGTTTCCGACATCCTCTGAGACATTTTTCCCACTTTTCCCAGAAACACTCAAAAGCATCAAAATCGGTCAAGAAATGGATTAATTGTGATTTATTTGAACAAAACATTGCACTTCTTTTTTTCTGGGGGTAACTTGGAAGGGTTTTCTTGTAGGTTTTTCCTAAGCATTTCCACACAGGGAAGATTGAAAGACAGAGTTATCAAAATCGGTTTGAAATTGGCTCTCTGATATGGAACTTTTTGCGAAAGCCCTACACTCTTTGTCCTGCAAACTTTAAAGATTTTTCTAAGGCATTTCCCAGGCATTTCCACCAAGGAAGGCCTACCCAATGTCCCTAGGATCTCCAAGAGTATTTTCCCACTATTTCAGTGCAATTCAGATCATCAAAATCGGTTTAAAAATGGCTCCGCTACAGCTATTTTTGTAGAAACTCTACACTCTTTCCCTGGAAAATTCAAAGGTTTTTCTGAGGCCTCTCCGAGGCATTTTTGAGGTATTTCCACCAAGGAAAGCCTACTAAATGTCCCTAGGATCTCCAAGAGTATTTTTCCACTATTTCAGTGCAATTCAGATCATCAAAATCGGTTTAAAAATGGCTCCGCTACAGCTATTTTTGTAGAAACTCTACACTCTTTCCCTGGAAAATTCAAAGGTTTTTCTGAGGCCTCTCCGCGAGGCATTTTTGAGGTATTTCCACCAAGGAAAGCCTACTAAATGTCCCTAGGATCTCCAAGAGTATTTTCCCACTATTTCAGTGCAATTCAGATCATCAAAATCGGTTTAAAAATGGCTCCGCTACAGCTATTTTTGTAGAAACTCTACACTCTTTCCCTGGAAAATTCAAAGGTTTTTCTGAGGCCTCTCCGAGGCATTTTTAAAGATATTTCCACCAAGGAAAGCCTACTAAATGTCCCTAGGATCTCCAAGAGTATTTTCCCACTATTTCAGTGCAATTGAGATCATTAAAATCGGTCTAAAACTGACTCTGTGCTATGGAAATCCTTGCGAAACCCTTACACTCTTTTCCCTGGTTTTCCCATTCATTTCCCGAAAGGAAAGCTCTCCTTGTGTCCTCAAATATGTATAATTTTATTGAAAAAAATACCCTAGTCTCTCTGAGGGTAGCCAGAATCCTTAAAAACGGTTAGGAAATGGCTTTACTTTGGCAGCATTTTTGGATTCTTTGTTTTTTTCTAAATTTCAAAGCCTTTCCCACGGCACTAAAAACGCGCAAAACCTACCTCTTGTCTCTAGCTACTCCTAGAGAATTTTCTCATTTTTCCAATCAACCAAAAATCATCAAAATTGGTCTTCAAATAACTCTGCTACAGCAATTTTACCAAAAACCCTGACACTCTTTTCTTCATTTTGCTGATTTTTCTGCATTTTCTCCACGAAAACCCACTTTGACCTATTCAGAGGATTTGTGGGAAATTTTCCCAATTTTCCAAAACACCAATGTCCAGGAAAATTCAATGAAAATTGAATTAATGGGAATTTTTTTTTAAAGAAAAAAAGTGAAACCCTTCCACTGAAAGGCTTCTTGAAGGGGTCAAATTGAGTGAGTTCTTAGGGCAATTTCCACCAAGAAAACACCATTTTCCACCTTTGGAAAACTTTTGGGAAATCTCATGAGCTTTCTTATTTTCTGGTAATCATCAAAATCGGATTGGAATTGGATTTTTGGTGAATTTTTAAACTAGAAATCTTGCAAACGAAGTTTTTTTTTTAGAGGAAAAGTGATATTTCCCTGAACTTTGACACTGAGAAAACCCCTTAGTGTGAACGGAGGCGTGTGAGGAAAAGTTTAGGGAGTTTTTTGAAAGTTTTTTTTTTAATTGGAAAAAATCATTGGGATTGGATTAAGATTGGATTTTAAGGGAGAATGCTGCAGAGAGGTGCTATGGAGCTTTTTTAGGGTAGTTTGGTGGCTTTTCCGAGGGTTTTCCCAACAAAAAAAATCTTCCTTGAGTCTTACAGAGCCAAATCTTATTTGGAGCCTGATTTTTGCGACGGTTTCGAGCAGGGTTACGAGTCTTGTTCGAACTTCCAGAATAATTTACCGAAATTTTTGTATGCCCACGGCTTCAGGGGTACTTCCGAGACAATTTTCAAATACACATTGGCATCCATATCGATGATGCAGCCCAAAAACGCCAGTGGAAATCGATAATTGGCCATCGCGGAAGTCCAGGACTTCAAATACAGTGGTCTTTGACTTCCTGTGGCCAATCAAATGTCCACATTATCGTAAGATTCTCCCTTCAGTTAAACACAATCATTTTGTTTGCTGATCAATTGGTCAATTGGAAATTATTTCTCATAAAAAATTTCCATATTCTGCAACTGGCCTTAAACATGCAAGCCAAGGTACTTCTTCGCTCTATCAAGTATAACTTCTTTTTTAAGGATGTATAAAATCTTGTCGTTTTTGGGATTTTTAAGGCTCCACATGGAGGTCCTTTTCCACTGGAGAATACGTTTTAATTTTAAACGTTCCAGATTTTTTTTTTGCGTAAATGTCCTCGTCTGGGTCTTCCACTTTGTAGCTACAACTGTAAGGCACAAAAAACCAGGGATTGTACTGTTTTTTTGATAGAGTTCGAGTCGGTTCGAGTAGTAAAAGCAAGGTATCAGGTCTCAGGTAAATTTAAAGCTGCTCAAATTTACCTGTAACACGGAATATCGTTATTTTATGTAAAATGTTAAAGCTGCGACATTGTTGGAAAACGTCAGATTTTTGGGGTCCCTGCAAATGGGCATTGGGCCTCCACATTTCTAAATCCGGCCCTGCATGCAATACACTTTTTTTTTAAATTCTTCTTGCAAGTCACCCTTTGAGTGTTTAATAACGACTTTTGCATTTTTAACTTCTAAAATAATCATAAAATTAGCTTTAATAATCTCTTTTATAGAAAATTGAAATATTTAATTGATTTATTATTAAATTTTTAGCGAGGTGTCCCACATTCCACACTGCTTTGTCCCACTTTCCAAACTGTCTCACTTTAGACACATTACCCTAGGTCTTTTACCTTGCATCTTCTACAGGTGAAATAATTATTTCTCTTCAAATCAGACATATTCTACAATTATTGTTTTAGTTGAAAATGTGAAAATATGTCCATTTACTAATTTTCATTGGCTTATCATTGTTTATCGCGGAGTTTTAGAAAAAAAATCCATTTTAATTTGATTCAAGTGATTCTTGAAGGAATATCATTTCAGATTCTTTTAGGATCTTATGAGTAATTCCGTGGATTCTATGGATTCGAAAGGGAAAAATGTATCGGTATTCCAAACTTGAATAACCCTTTGATTTTTCTTTAATTTTTCACTTTTTTTTTGTATTAATTCTTGGTGGGAAAAATTGTGTCTCAGGAGAAGAAAAACTCACAAATTCATCAAACTATCTTCCCAAATTGCATATTCTAAGGAGAAGAAATGAGAGAGAACGTCTTAAAGTGGGATGTTTGGGGCAAGAAGAAGCTGCATTGAGAGATGTTTCTTTAAGAACAAAAATAATAATAACAAAAAAAAAAGAAAAAAAAAAGAAAAAAAAAGAGAGAAGAATCTCGCGCACATTTGCCACAAATACTTTCTTAGCTTCGCCTTTTTTGTTATTCCTATTTTTAATAAAATATTCTCTCTGTAGGCGAAGCATATCTTCGAGTGTATTGTTGATTCTTTGAGGCCTCTTTTTTCCTATATATATATATATTTATTTTTTTCATTTTCTTTCTTTCTTTTTTTTTCTTCTTCTTTTTTTTTTGGTTTTATTTTTATTTGTCGTGCATTTATTAATGCTTTATCTTCTTAGCGCACATTCAACTCTAACATGCTTGAGGCAGGTCAAGATACTTTTTCTATCTCTTCTTATTCGTTGCCTCTTGTGATCGTTCCTTATTCTTTTTTTTTTCTCTTTTAGTTCTTTTTTTTTGTTGTTGCTTTTTCTTTTAAATTCAGCATCTCTCAGCATTATTCGTTTTCTCTTCTTATTTATTTTTCGCCTTTTTCTCGCGCGCGCGCGCGCGAGCCTTCATACAGCAATTCTTTCTCTCATTAAAATTCTATACAAAATGATAGTTTTTGCAAAGTCAAAGAAAAAAATGCAATCATCAAAAATGTTCTGAAAGAAATCTTCTTCTCAAATTCACTGAAAAATTTCCCGAAAAAAATCAAAAAACAAAAAGAAAAAAGAAAGCACTTTTTAGACCTTTTAGAAGAGCATTTGGATTGCCCATAAGAGCATTCGCAGAACGTTCAGGAGTCATCAAAATCGGTTTTGAAATGAATCGGTCTAGAAATTGTTTTTAATCTGGAAATTTTGACGGTTATTTTTTCTGGAATGTGTCTCTGAACGAAATTTTATCATCATCCCAAAATCTAACAAAATCATCAAAATCGGTTCTGAAATGAATTCTAGGGCAATTTTTTTTAATCTGGAAATTTTTGATGGTTTCTTTTCGGGGTATTTTACCGGGGAAAGTGTCTCAAAGCGATTTCCTTTTGGGAAATTTTCTCATCTTTCAAAAACTGCCAAGATCATTAAAATAGGTTTTGAAATGAATTCTAGGACAATTTCTTTTCATCCTGAAATTTTGAAGGTTTTTTTTTTCAAGGTATTTTCACCAGGAAAAGTGTCTCGGAACGGAATTTTCTCATCGTTCCAAAACTGCCATTGCCACGATCATCAAAATCGGTTTTGAAATTAATTCTAAGACAATTTTTTTTAAATCTGGAAATTTTGAAGCTTTTCCTTCGGGGTATTGTTACCAGGAAGTGTCTCAGAACGATTTCCTTTTGGGAAATTTTCTCATCTTTCAAAAACTGCCAAAATCATCAAAATCGGTATTGAAATGAAGTCTAGAAATGTTTTTTAATCTGGAAATTTTGAAGGCTTTTTTTTTGGGATATTTTCACCAGGAAAAGTGTCTCAGAACGGAATTTTCTCATCGTTCTAAAACTTCCATTTCCAAAATCATCAAAATCGGTTTTGAAATGAATTCTACAACATTATTTTTTAATCCGGAAATTTTTTGAAGGATTCTTTTCGAGGTATTTTCACCAGGAAAAGCGTTTCAGACTGATTTCCTTCTGGGAAATTTTCTCATCTTTCCAAAAATTGCCAAAATCATCAAAATCGGTTTTGAAATTAATTCTAGAGCAATTTTTTCAGGTGTGATTCCTTCTAATTACACCTATTGTAATCCTCGGATTTTCTCAAAGTTCTCAGATCGAGCTGAAATTAACAGGGTAGATGTTTTAAACATCCCTGATGCCGAAAATCATAATCCGGCAATTTCGGATCTGACCATTACGACCATAGTACGCAATATTTCTGATTTGGAAAGAGATATCTTCATAATAATAATAATAATAATAATATTTTTATTACACTTAAGCATACACAATTGATACAAAATTCATAAAGCAATAAGGCATTAATCTTCTTGCGTCCGCTGCCGTCTGAGCGTTGATGTGAAGCCTCCAAAGCCAAACGGCCAAATTTATTTTTTTTTTTAAATATATCTACTCGTGCGTACGATGATAATAATACAGTAGACTCTCACTCAATCGGCTCTTTTTCAATCGGGCGAAAAATTCTGTTAACAATTTTCACGTTTAATAATGAAACTAATTCGTTTAAATACGCTGTAGTTCTTCCTATTTTATCGTGATTCTTTACAATTGAGCGCTTTTTGTTGAATTTAAAAAGGCTTTGACGTCCAAATCTATGGATAAACCGGATGACATTTTGCCCCATATTCCCGATTGAGAGAGAGTCTACTGTAATATGACTGAATAGGCTTCCATAAACCCTGTGCCCATGCCGAGTTTCAGCTTTCTACCTTTTCTCCGAGGGGAGTTATAGTGGAAAAGGTCCTCATTTTGTATGGGGGCTACTGGAAGGAGGGATGGGGGAAGGGAGTAGTATCCATGGATAAATAGTTTAAGTCGTACTTTGACTCCATACCAAATTTCATGAAGATCCCTTGGGCCAATCTTGAGTAATTCAATGTCAAAATAGTATTTTTTTTTTTCGAAAGGATAAAGGCGTTTTTACGAGGACACCCGGCGAATATCATCCTAGGTCTCGGTGGTTTTTCATGCTATATCATGTGGTCGCTACAGAGACCAATTCCCATACATTTTTGCCCAGTGTCCTTTCTCTGGGGAGTGTTTCCTTTGACATTTATTGAGATTTACCTAGAAGATTTCAATGGGTATTTTCCTCAAAAAAGAAAACCTTCTAGAATTTTTTTTTCACATTTCCCAAGAATCCAAAATCATCAAAATCAATTTTCCACGTGTTTGCCAATTTTCCATTTGTTCAAAGACAGGAAAAATAGAGGGAAAACTTGCAGAAAATTGACCAAAAAAAATTTGTTGTCCAATACCGGGAAAAATGTTGGGAAAAATGCCAGGCGCAAATGTTAGTTTCTGCTCCAATCAAAAGTGCACCTTTTCCTCCCTCCCCATCGCACATTGCAAGCAACAAAAAAAAAAAGAAAAACCTCCAAGGAAAATAGTAGAAAAAAAGAGCCATCCAATAGACTTTTCCTCGAAAACGCTTCTCTGGCTGACACTAAAAAAAGGGGGGCTACCTTGTTTTTCCTCATTTTTTTCTCTCTCTCTAACTTCTCCAGCCTTGGCACTCGTCGGAAAAATCGCCATTGGTTAGGAAAAAGTGCGAGGAAAATTTGCTGGGGAGTTTTTTTTCTTCTTCTTCTTCGTATTTTCTCTTGAGTTTTTCTTTTGCCAGGCGTTGGGGCACTTCGATGGGGATTGGTGGAAAAATGTTGGATAGGAAAATATGTGTGCTATAGAGAAAAAGAAATTTTCCTTGCCAGGGAGTTGAGGGGGAGGGGTAGCGGATTGATTTATCACACTCTCAGGACAATTTATCAGTGTAAAAGGACTTTCTTGAGCCAGAAGAGAGGAAAATGATTTGAAAAATAGGAAAAGTTCATATAAATAATCTCAAGGATCATTGAATATTTTCCCAAGTGATGAAAATTTAGAGAAGATTGCCATGGGAAATTGATGGGAAATTAACCCGATATTGATGAGTTTTTTTTTGGATTCTTTGGTAAGATGAGAAAATTTTTCAAAAAAAAAAAACAAATGCTGAACATATGTGGGAAAAAGGACACTATGCAACAAATTGATAACTTTTTTTCTGTTTCAGAGGCCTCACTCGGTACGTTTGATAGAGTTGAGTCCCTTGACTAAGAATATGGTCTTAATTTTGCTCGATCACGTCAAAAAAATTGTTTTTATTAAATAGGGGAAACTGGGGCACCACCAAACACGGGGTACCACCAAACACTGCGATTTTTTAATCGGATATTGGATATCAGAGGATAAGACCGATAGGAATTTATAGGAACTATAGGGATGCTTGTCCACTGAAGGAATGGTCGAGATAGTCCAAGTAGTTTAGTTATAAAAATTAGTGTTTGGTGGTACCCCGTGTTTGGTGGTGCCCCAGTTTCCCCTAGTTTTATATTTTTTTCTGATTTCCTTTACATTAACCTTTATATCTCAGGTTCTAGTGAACAGAACTTAATAAGTGTACGTCCGTTGGAAAGGTCATTAGTTGTGCTTCAATTTTGATAATTACAAAAAACTTTGTAAAATCACTCCTTCAGGGTGTAAAATTGGAGTTTATCTAAAAATTTCCAAAAAAAATAAATAATTATCTTTCAATAATGTTGTAAAAAATTGTACAAAATAAACCAAACAAAATATTAAAAATCCATTGACACCAGGCGATAGGCAACATATAGGACAACAATTTTGTTCATCTAAGATATTGCGCTCCGATCAGTCTAAATGTCTCATGTTGATATAAAATAGGTATTTCATATTTTTGGAAAATGACAAAATCCAACAAATGAGACATTTAGAGTGATCGGAGCGCAATGTCTCACATAAACAAAATTGTAGCCCTAAGTAGTACCTATCATCTGGTGTCAATGAATTTTTAATATTTTCTTTAGTATATTTTATACAATTTTTTACAACCTCATTGAAAGATAATTTTTTTTTTGGGAAATTTTTAGATAAACTCCAATTTTACACCCTGAAGGAGTGATTTTACAAAGTTTTTTGTAATTATCAAAATTGAAGCACAACTAATGACCTTTCCAACGGACGTATACTTATTAAGTTCTGTTCACTAGAACCTGAGATATAACGGATAATGTAAGGTAAAGCAGAAAAAAATATAAAAGTATTAATAAAACCAGTGATAAGCCCAGATCGGCTTATAGATTTGCGATTCTTTCATTCCAAATTTGGACTTTGGCAAACTCGAACGATACCCAAGCAGCAATTTTTTCTTAAAATAGTCTTGTAGAATTCCCTAAGTAAGGCACTATAGAACCAAAAATTTATTAATTTACTTATAACGCTCTTGCTTCCATCACTGAGATTACTATAAGTAAAGTGGCGCACTCATAAGGATCTTAAGAGCTGCTATAGGAATTTCCACAGAAAATTTTCGCTTTAAGTCTTTTAAAAGTGTACTAAAAGACTTGTCTAATACTTGGTTCTATAAGGCAGCTGTTTTGCTTCTTGGGTATTTATACATAAATAATGTAAATTTCGTTTAATAATTCTTAAACTGTATGTAACTTATTAGCATCGAACAGACTGGGCTTTTGCTCTTTCAATCGATTTTCAAAGAAACAATGGAGAAGTGAATATGATACCTTCATTGCTTCCGATTAGATCACTCACTGAGAACAGTGCCATCTAGTGTAAGTAAAATGTCGAAGGCGGGAAATATTTTCAGTTGTTCAAGACAATGTAGTTCACATTATTCACATGTATTTTATACTAAACTTTAATTTAACTAATGCCTAGACTCATTTTAAATACTTTTCAAAAGTTTTCACAAGAGTTTTCTGAGTGAAAATTCCTTTGTTTTGATTTTTCCTGGCATCAAGAAAATGTTAACGGACTATGTGATATGGAACTGTCAAGAAAAGAGCAATCAACCTGGCAATTGCTTTTGGTTTTTTGTTCAAGGTATTTAAATTTGGCCAATTTTACTAAAATATCATTTTCGTTTTAAAGAATATTGTCTCAAAGAACGGAAAAACAACATCAAATTGATGCAAAAATTGATTTGGTGCCGCAATTTTTGAATGTTTTTTTTTCCATATGTAAAAAAAGCAATGAAGGCGTAGAAAAGCAATGACGATGTAGAAAAACCTAGTCTGTTCAAATGTGAATATCTTACAAGATAAAAGAGATAGCGGCTTAAAATATTTTCCACAGACAACCTCCATAGACCTTCTTCAATGTCGTAACCCAAGCAGCAATTTTTTCTTAAAATAGTCTTGTGGAATTCCCTAAGTAAGGCACTATAGAACCAAAATTCTATTAATTTACTTATAACGCTCTTGCTTCCATTACTGAGATTACTATAAGTAAAGTGGCGCACTCATAAGGATCTTAAGAGCTGCTATAGGAGTTTCCACAGAAAATTTTCACTTTAAGTCTTTTAAAAGTGTACTAAAAGACTTGTCTAATACTTGGTTCTATAAGGCAGCTATTTTGCTTCTTGGGAAGTTTCTTAGAATTCGAACAATTTATAAATTTTACAAGAAATTTATAAAACAAAAAAATACTGAAATTTTTAGTCCTATTTCTGAAATATTTTCCTTGCAGATGAGTACAATTATTATCTACTTATTTTCCGAAATTGATGCACTGATGAATATTTTCTAAATAATTTGAATAATTTCTAAATAATAATCACAAAAGTTCTTTTCTCCAGAAATCCTTTTATTAACAAAAGGTATAGAGCAAAACGTAACAAAAAAAAGCGAAGCAATTTCTGATGTCTCACGCGGCGAAAAGAAACCATGTTGGAAATCAATTACGAGATAATTATGTGTAAGTCTCTTCACTGAGGGAAATCCGAAAAAGTTAAAATAATATTCCGGAAATGCTTATTTTACCCTGTGCAGTTTTGATCTGAAATCGGTGTAAATATTATACTTTTTTGGTGTATTAAGGGTTAAAGTTACCCCTTTCCATGTTAATTTTACCCTTGAAAAGGTGTAAAATTAACATAAAAAAAATTTTGATATATTTTTACACCCGAAAAGTGTTAAAGTTATGACGAAAAAAAGTTAATTGTAGCCTCTTTTTTTTCTCAGTGTTGAGACATTCTTAAAAGAATCTGGCTGTTGATAAATAATCTAATATTAGTTACAGGAAGTTCTGATATCATTTAATTTTTTTTTAGAATCGACACAGTCGATAGTGTCGAAAATAAGTTATTATGTCACTCCAGATTGTAAGTGGATCTCTTTTTCTTTTTATTGATTTTTAACCCATTTATTACCATTGTATTATACATCATACGCAAATTGAGTGATTTTAGATGATTTATTCCAAGGCAATTGATATTCGAGTTTCTGTCGGGAATGAATTTTTAGTTACTTTAGTCCTTCAATTACTTGGAAAAAAAATAGTCCGACAGAGATAGGAATACATTTTGTTGTTTTTTTCTCGTTTCACGTGAAGTCATGCAAATTTTTTGCTCAAAATGGCGAACGGAAAATGCGACATCCCGTCGAATTTGTTAAAATTGACCTTCATCCTCTTTCCTGATTTGAATTCTGGTTGCCAATATGTTTTCTTGGATAGTTACGCTATCTAAATCAATAGACTTTGTAATGAATTAATGAACAGAATTTAAATTCAGTGACCGTTAAGATGCGTGTTTGAGGGCGGTTTCCTGCGTCCCCATAATGGATAAAAATTATTTCTTTTCAAAAAAAAAATCATTTATTAACCTGTAGGAAACTAATCCCAAAATGTGAACATTCTATTTCAAGTATTTGTGGTACATTGACTGAATGGGTTAATTAAGCTCAAGTTATAATAATTCGGCTTAGTTTTTTTCAAATTTTCGAGAAAATTCATGTTCTTTGCGTTCTACACTGAGAAAAAAAGAGGGTGCGATTAACATTTTTTCCTCATAACATTAACACTTTTTAGGTGTAAAATATATCAACATTTTTTAATGTTAATTTTACACCTTTTTAAGGGTAAAATGGGTAAAATTAACATGAAAAAAGGATAACTTTAACCCCTAATACACCTAAAAAGGGTATTATTTACACCGATTTCGGATCAATACTGCAGGGTAAAATTAACATTTCCGGAATGTTATTTTAACTTTCTCGGATTTCTCTCAGTGCAGTTCAGGTTGTCGAATTCTCCGCGACTCCCTATTTGTTGAGGGAATCGTTCTTTGAAATAATTTACCTCGCGAGCGGAAGAGGGAGTTTATCCTTAGATTTGTTGGTGCCGCGCGCTGAGCCTTTTTTTTCTTCTTCTTTTTTTTCTGAAATTTAAAACTTCTTAAATTTTATGAAGCTAAGCTAATTGTATAGAGGACAGATTGTCCTATTCTTTATCAATAAATTGAATTGAATAATAAAAATAACTTTAGAGAATTTTATCAAATGAATTTTGTTGTTAAACAGGTGGAATTTGTTGCGGGAGTTAATATAATACTGTTGCGGATTTGACCGGAGACCACGACGGCAGGGAGGAAAAACAAAGGCCAGAGAGTTTAACCTCACAAATACTTTACAGTAGAGTCTCGCTATAGTCCATATTTGGTTTCAAATTTGACACTTGGGTCGCACTATAGTCCATGTAATTTTTTAAAATTATCAACGACTTTTAGTATTGAAATTGCTCGACGGCTTCCACTTTCTTTGCGATTGTGGTACTTGTCCTTGCTCTCTTCATTGTGGATCACAATTATCACAACTACTTAATAAAGTTTGCCAAAAATATTAAAATAATTATGAATTTCGCATACTAAAAAACATAACCTAACTTAAAATCAGTGTTTTGAAATCAACAGTCGATAAATTGTGGACTATAGAGCGATGGCTTATAGCGAGACTCTACTGTATTTACTTCTCACTGACATAATGTAATTCGGAATCTCGTGCAGCCAAAAAGCGCACAGAGGAGGGATTCGCGCTCTAGAGTGATAGGGTGATCGCGGATGATAACCAAGCTCAAAACTCAACTCAAACTTAACTATAAAAGCACATATACTCGACTTACTTCGCTGCGAATATGAGTTGCTCACATGAATTATAGGGGTAATTGTAAAACTCAATAATGCACGGCACTCAACCCCTAAAGAGCGCCGTGCAGCATCCCCTAGACAGGGCATTCCTCAAAGCAGGTTCGCAACAATACGATAATAGCAAGAAGTGACGGAAACACTAGACCTTTCTTGACTTTCTAGTGTTTCCGTCACTTCTTGCTACACCCCATCGGACCGAAATTCTTCACAATACGATAATATTAAGGAAACGCCAGAGAAAAATAGTTCTAATTCAGAGTCCATGCAAAATTTCTTTTACATAACCTCATATTTTACATTTTGAATGCAACCGTCGCGTCGTTCAAATTTGAGGAGTTCAAATTTGAGGAACTCGACTGTACGATATTCAAAAACACCGAAAAATAATAATCCAATTGTTGTGACAAAATTAAAATTAGATTTTAGACGTTACTTTTAAATTCAAACGCTAGAAGTGATTGGAAGTGCTTAGAAGTGCAGGAAGTGCAGAAAATCACCTATGACACCTATGGATTTTTCGAGTAATACAGTAGAGTCTCGCTATAGGCCATCGCTCTATAGTCCACAATTTATCGACCGTTGATTTCAAAACACTGATTTTAAGCTAGGCTATGTTTTTTAGTATGCGAAATTCATAATTATTTTAATATTTTTGGCAAACTTTATTGAGTAGTTGTGATAATTGTGATCCACAATGAAGAGAGCAAAGACAAGTACCAAAATCGCAAAGAAAGTGGAAGCCGTCGAGCAATTTCAATACTAAAAATCGTTGATAATTTTAAAAAATTACATGGACTATAGTACGACCCAAGTGTCAAATTTGAAACCAAATATGGACTATAGCGAGACTCTACTGTATCTCCCCCTTGGTAAAAGTAATTTTTTCTATCATTTTTTCCACCTGATTTCCCGAAAATACTTGAGGCAACAAACTTTTGGCACCTACTGTAAGTCCGGTAAGTCCTTAGTTAAGGACTTACTAAGGACTTTTTTTTAATGGGGCTGAGAATGGCTGTAGCCGGACTATCTGACTGTGTGCCATTCATACGACAAATGCTGATTCAAATGACGTGAAATGGCGCGAGGAGTGAGTGAGAGGGAAAATTGAGAAGCGCGAGAGCTAAGAAGAAAAAAAGGGGCACCTCCAACTCTTGCGAAAATTTTTTTTTCTACGCCTCTTTCTCTCTCTCTCTCTCTTTCTCTCTCTCGCTCACCCCGAAAAGAGTCAAAAGAGCCTCGTGCGCGCAATTGTCGTGAATTCTCGCGGAGAATCTCTCAGTAAGATGTATTTTTTTCCTATCTTGCCTTCTTTTTTTTTCATCTTCTTCTTCTCCTTCATCGTCATTTCTTATATTCTTTCCATCGAGAGAGACTTTTTTTCTCTCTCTCTCTCTCTCTCTCTTTTTCCCTGTACCTCCCGGAATAATCCGCCTTCTTCTCGGGCGCGAATCTTTTTTGCGCGAAAATTTTTTCCCGCTCATCTCCCTTTAAGCAACGAAAAAAGGGTTATATACTTTTTTTCCTTATACTTTTCCTATTTTTTCTTTTTTTTCTTTTCTTATTTTTTTTTATATTTTTTTTGCCACAAAAATTTCCTAAATCCGGTAGCGGTATCTTGTGAATTTTTTTGTAAATGGTTTCTTTCTATTTATTTAAAATTTTTTGCAATTTATTTTATCTATCTTTTTTGAACTATCGCATCGTCCGACGTCTTCTGTAACGTCTTGGGCATTTCGCGAGAAATTGGCACACTCCTGGATCTCTCTCTCTGGTTTCTCCTTCTTCGAGAAATGGCATCCCAACTCAGCATCAATTGACTGTGGTCAGTGTCGAATTCTGCAGCTCATGGAGATGATCTGCCTCGTGTTTTTTGTGACCAAGTGACAGGCTTTTCTCTATTTTGTTTTTTTTTTTTCTTCGTATTTTCCCTAAAGAAATACCTTATCAACTGTCGGTTTTTTTTCTTTTGATAAATTCTGTTTAAACTAAAGAAAAATGGATTAAAAAATAATCAACAAGAAGGTAAAAGATTGAATTTTCTCAATGGACAAATAATTAAAAACGTTTTTGCGGTGTCTTCTTAGTGTTCCTTCGAACCAATTCAAGTTTAAGTCTTAGCGGCTTTATTTTTTCAAATGGCCAAATCATCAAAATCGGTTAAGATGTTTTTCTTTTCCTGTCCCTCTTTTTTTCTGTGTTTTTTTTTGTTTTTTTCGAATTCGGTTTCGAATCATTTCGAGCATCAAAATACAAGGGGTTTCTCAAATTTGGAATAGGGTAAAGTGATATAATTTGGAATTAGTGTTACAATTTGGACAATTCGCCGGTACAAAGTTGGATATGGCTTTTTTTTCTTGATAAGTACAGTACAAAATTTGTTTTTAAGCACAAGGAATCAAATTATAAAACTAAAGAATTAAAAATATACAATATAAAAATGAAGTACTGAATTTATCAAGACAAAAAAAGCCCTGTCCAAATTGTACCATTGTTCAACTTGTACCACTTTACCCTACTGACACATTATTCCGTTAGAATCCATAGAATACAAGGAATCACTCATAAGATTCTAATGGAATCTGAAATGATATTCCTTCAAGAATCACTGGAATCAAATGGTATCACAGAATCATTCTTTCCTAAAACTCCGCAACAAATAACGATAAGCCAAAGTAAATACATTACAGATTTCTATGATTTTTTCTTTAAAATTGGAATCAATTTTTCAAATTGGAGAATGATTCCCAACAGAAATCGTTTTTCAAACGCAAAGAACATGAATTTTCTCGAAAATTTGAAAAACTAAGCCCAATTATTATAACTTGAGCTTAATTAACCCATTCAGTCAATGTACCACAAATACTTGAAATAGAATGTTCACATTTTGGGATTAGTTTCCTACAGGTTAATAAATGATTTTTTTTTTGAAAAGAAATAATTTTTATCCATTATGGGGACGCAGGAAACCGCCCAAGAAGCAAAATAGCTGCCTTATAGAACCAAGTATTAAACAAGTCTCTTAGTGCACTTTTAAAGGACTTAAAGTGAGAATTTTCTTTTGAAATTCTAATAGAAGCTCTTAAGATCCTTAAGCGTGCGCCACTTTACTTATAGTAATCTCAGTGATGGAACTAAGAGCGTTATATGCAAATAAAAAGATTTTTGGTTCCATAGTGTCTTACTTAAGGAATCCTACAAGACTACATTAAGAAAAAATTGTTTTTTGGGCGCCCTCAAACACGCATCTTAACGGTCACTGAATTTAAATTCTGTTCATTAATTCATTACAAAGTCTATTGATTTAGATAGCGTAACTATCCAAGAAAACATATTGGCAACCAGAATTCAAATCAGGAAAGAGGATGAAGGTCAATTTTAACAAATTCGACGGGATGTCGCATTTTCCGTTCGCCATTTTGAGAAAAAAATTTGCATGACTTCACGTGAAACGAGAAAAGAACAACAAAATGTATTCCTATCTCTGTCGGGCTATTTTTTTTTCCAAGTAATTGAAGGACTAAAGTAACTAAAAATTCATTCCCGACAGAAACTCGAATATCAATTGCCTTGGAATAAATCA
This sequence comes from Phlebotomus papatasi, assembly GCF_024763615.1. Classification (NCBI taxonomy): domain Eukaryota; kingdom Metazoa; phylum Arthropoda; class Insecta; order Diptera; family Psychodidae; genus Phlebotomus; species Phlebotomus papatasi. Next base: position 3,066,890 of record NC_077226.1, on the reverse strand, counting down.
TCTAAAATCACTCAATTTGCGTATGATGTATAATACAATGGTAATAAATGGGTTAAAAATCAACAAAAGGGAAAAGGAATCCACTTACAATCTGGAGTGACATAATAACTTATTTTCGACACTATCGACTGTGTCGATTCTAAAAAAAAATTAAATGATTGCAGAACTTCCTGTAACGAATATTAGATATTTAGGGGAAGTGCTTATAATTTTGGACAGTCTGCTTATAAGCATCGAAGTTCCAAGTTTGAAGTGCGATATTTTCAATACTAATTGACATTTCTTGTTACTCTCTTTTCAGAAGGATTGTTTAGAAACTTGGCAAGCTATTTATCATCTCATTTTTACTAAAATTAGTTTTAATACGTTTAAAAATGAATTGATAAGTAGAGATGAATTTGACTCTTATTTTGGACAACTTGGTTATTAATTTGGCCAACTTGGCTGTAAATTTGGACAGCTAATCCGCCTCAATAGGATGCCCATTGTTCTTCATTTGATGAACCAATCTTACCAAGTCCTCTTCCTGTTCATGGAAAGGAAACGTAGAATGTCACAGAAGCCCAGAAACTTTCCATATCATTCATTAAAGTGAGTTGACTTCGATACTCCAAGTACGTGCAGATTCGCTCATTCCCTGACCTTTCCGGGAGCCTTTCAAAGATTTTCTCACTACATCTCTTTCGTAGAGATGATGCTCCTTTGTTTCTCCAGGCATTTGCCCAACCTAGTCATCACAAAAGCTAAAACTTCACGAAATTTCGTGAGAAAAACACCTGTCCAAAATAAGAATCATCACCACACTGGTGAATGTCTTAAAAAATTTCCCATTTTTCACACGAAAAATATAATTCACAAGGCAAATCTCACTTCAGATCAAATGTACAAATCACCACTAACGTGAATCAACACAATATTCAATGAATATTCAATAATATCACTCAAAAACAGCGAACAAACTTTGTTAGTACTTCACCAAAACTAAATAAGACTGAAGTAAGCCACGAAGTTCTGTCATATTTCTCTTCTGCAATTGCTCACACTGAATTTTCAACAAAGCAATTTCAACTCAAATCATATTCAAATTTTAACGTATTTAGTGTCAAAATCTTCCAAAAAGAACAAATATTTAGATAGAATTCATTATTCATCAAATATTGGAATAAAAATCCATCATTTTAATCAATTTATTTTTATTGTCTAATGTTATCCTCAAAGTGTCCAAAATAAGAAACTGTCCAAAATTATGAGCACTTACCCTATAAGAATAATTCTTATTGTAATCCGATTTTGATGATTTTGAGTGATTCAGATAGCACATAATGAAATTTAATTGATTTCCAAAAATGAATATTAATTATTTTGTTTGAATGAAAAGAAATTAAAAGCAACTTCTGTTTTATAAGCTTTCTTAAGGAAGATTTCGGCAAGTTTTCTGTTCAAAATTCACGTTGCTTTTTCAATAATATCGAATTATTTTCAAAAACGAAATCAATTAAAAAAAATAAAGTGGAAATTCTGATAAAGAAAAATTATTTTTTACGTGTTTAAAATCAAGAATTTAATTTAAATTCGATTCAAATTCAATGATTTTTGAGTTTTTTTTTTGGTAAACTTGGAAAATCTAATAACTAAACATTTCAAAACGGTAGAAGCGTCTTTGTGTGAAAATTACCTTTTGGTGAAATAAATCTTAGTGTTTTGAATTTACTTTAAGTTTTATAATTTCATGTTTTTATTTTATAATGTTTAATTTTAGAATTGAACAGAAATTCTAATTTTTGAACAGGCAATACTAAAGATAGCCGAGGGAATAATATTAAGCGTACAAATTCAAAATACTTAAAATAACGGTTCAGAGGAGGGGTACCTTTGGGGTAGGAGCCCCGTCAACATTTCCTCTTTGCTATCCTCCTATATCCGCCACTGGATTTTACCGCGATAAACTTCAAAAATTGGAGTTATTACTAATTGAAGCAAAGAATTGTGCAAGGGGATGACATTAACTCTGAAAAATGCGACCGGTTTTAGTGTAATTTTTTCCCTGTTTTCGTACACATTTCACGAGATATCTCCAAAACCACGTAAGTTGCCAATTTAGGGTTTTCGGTTGCCTCTTCGTTATTAAATTGGCTTTTATTTTGTATTAGTATTTTTTGATAATTCATTGTACAATTACAGAAAACAGCTAATAAACTCAAAAGTTTTTTCGGCTCGCTAGAAACATATGGGAAACATAGGAAATGTCATGCCCCTGGAATTGTGACAGAAAGAAAAATTTAATTTTCTCCAAAAACAAACGAAATTGATCGTATTAACCAATATCTGAAATTCGAAGATATCGGGAATAAACAGAATCACGGAATGGACTAATTTACAATCACGGAATACCGAATTGAATTATTTAGAGAATCGCACATTTGGTATCATTAGAATAACATTGGGATCACATGGAATAAATGGAATGTGAACATAAATTTTTGATCTTGATAAACCCCTTGGCAAAATAGTCTTAGCTACTTATTTTTTTTCAAATGGCCAAATCATCAAAATCGGTTAACAATTTCTTAAGAATTTTTTCTTGAGGATTTCCAACTGAAAAGCCCAATTCATGATAGGATTTTCCTGTTTTAGGGAATTTTTCCTCACCTTTTTGAAGCACATACAGTTATCAAAATCGGTCTGAAACTGACTCTCTGATATGGAAATTTTTGCGAACACTTTTCTTTGTAAAATTCAAAAGATTTTCCGAAGTTTTTTTTTAAGCATTTCCCAGGCATTTCCACCAAGGAAGGCCTACCCAATGTCCCTAGGATCCCCTTGATATTTTTCCCACTATTTCAGTGCAATTCAGATCATCAAAATCGGTTTAAAAATGGCTCCGCTACAGCTATTTTTGTAGAAACTCTACACTCTTTCCCTGGAAAATTCAAAGGTTTTTCTGAGGCCTCTCCGAGGCATTTTTGAGGTATTTCCACCAAGGAAAGCCTACTAAATGTCCCTAGGATCTCCAAGAGTATTTTCCCACTATTTCAGTGCAATTGAGATCATTAAAATCGGTCTAAAACTGACTCTCTGCTATGGAAATCCTTGCGAAACCCTTACACTCTTTTCCCTGGTTTTCCCATTCATTTCCCGAAAGGAAAGCTCTCCTTGTGTCCTCAAATATGTATAATTTTATTGAAAAAATACCCTAGTCTCTCTGAGGGTAGCCAGAATCCTTAAAAACGGTTAGGAAATGGCTTTACTTTGGCAGCATTTTTGGATTCTTTGTTTTTTCTAAATTTCAAAGCCTTTCCCACGGCACTAAAAATGCGCAAAACCTACCTCTTGTCTCTAGCTACTCCTAGAGAATTTTCTCATTTTTTCCAATCAACCAAAAATCATCAAAATTGGTCTTGAAATAACTCTGCTACAGCAATTTTACCAAAAACCCTGACACTCTTTTCCTCATTTTGCTGATTTTTCTGCATTTTCTCCACGAAAACCCACTTTGACCTTTTCAGAGGATTTGTGGTAAATTTTCCCAATTTTCCAAAAACACCAATGCCCAAGAAAATCCAATGAAAATTGAATTAATGGGAATTTTTTTTTTGTAAGAAAAAAAGTGAAACCCTTCCACTGAAAGGCTTCTTGAATGGGTCAAATTGAGTCAGTTCTTAGGGCAATTTCCACCAAGAAAACACCATTTTCCACCTTTGGGAAACTTTTGGGAAATCTCATGAGCTTTCTTATTTTCTGGTAATCATCAAAATCGGATTCAGATTGGATTTTTGGTGAATTTTTAAACTAGAAATCTTGCAAACGAAGTTTTTTTTTTAGAGGAAAAGTGATATTTACCTGAACTTTGACACTGAGAAAATCTCTTAGCGGGATGAAAGGGCTGTGAAGAAAATTTTTATGGATTTTCTTGAAGATTTTTTAATTGGGAAAAGTCATTGGGATTGTATTAAAATTGGATTTTGAGAGAGAATGCTGCAGAGAGGTGCCATGGAGCATGTTGAGAGAAGTTTGGTGGCTTTTCCGAGGGCTTTCCCGCAAGAAAATGCCCATTGTGTCTTAAGGGGGATTTTAGGGAATTTTCTTGGCTTTTCAAAACTGGCTGAAAACTGAAAATCGACTTAGTTTTGGATTAGAAATGAAGGTTTAAGTGCAACGTTTGTAGGGAATTTTGAAGGAAGTTTAATGGGGTTTCCCGAGTCGTTTCAAAGCTTTTCCGACCAGTTGAGAACATTTTTGTATTAGAGTATATTTTGAGGAATTTTGCCAGCTTTCCAAATCTGGAAAATGCAGGAAAATTAGTTGACTTTTGGCTGAGAAATGAAGGCAAAAAATTGAAAAATTAACTTAGTCTTGACCGATAAATAGTGGTTTAAATGAAATCTTTGCAGATATCATTTCGAAAGTAATTCAAGTGAATTTTCCCGACATTTCCTCGGCTTTTTCGCTAAGGTAAATTTGTTCTTGTCTTAGAGAGGATTTAGAGGAATTTTCCCAGCTTTCCAAATCTGGAAAATGCAGGAAAATTGGTTGAGAAATGGAGGTTTATGTAGAAGCTTTGCAGAATTGCAGTCTTGACCACTTTGAGGGAAGTTTGGTGGCTTTTCCGAGGGTTTTCCCAACAAAAAAAATTTTCCTTGACTCTTACGGAGAACTTGGGAAATTTTTTCAATTTTCCAAGTATGTTATTAGCTGGAAAATCAATTGAGTTTTCCTGTTGAAATGAAGTTAAAATGTAGTATCGTATAGTTCGCGATGCAGATGAATTTTGAAGGTTTTTCCGAGGGTTTTCCCACAAGAAAATGCCCATTGTGTCTTAAAGGAGATTTTAGGGATTTTTCTGGACTTTCCAAAACTGGCTAAGAATTAAGGAATCGATTGAACCTTGGCTCAGAAATTAAGGTTTAAGTGCAACGTTTGCATAGAATTTTGTGAAAAATTTGATGGGTTTTTCAGGGCTTTTCAAGGGCTATTCCAACCAGCGGGGAATGGTTTTCCTCTATAAGTATCCTTTGAGGAATTTTCCCAGCTTTCCAAATCTGCAATGTTCGGGGAAATTGGTAAACTTTTGACTGAGAAATGGAGGTTTATGTAGAACCTTTGCAGATTTGCTATATGGATCATTTTGAGGGCAGTTTGATGGCTTTTTCTATGGGTTTTCCAACAATATGGAAACTTTGTAAATTTTCCGACTTTTCCGAATCTGGGGAAATCTGAAAAATTAGTTAAATTTTGTTGATTGATCAAGACGAAGGCTTAAGTGAACCCTTTTTGCTTAGGGTATTTCAAGGGAACTTTGATGGGTTTTCCAGGGCTTTTTCAGGGCTTTTCCGACAAGTTCAGAACATTTTTTTCTCAAAGTAGCCTTTGAGGAATTTTCCCAGCTTTCCAGATATGCAATGTTTAGGAAAATTAGTAAACTTTTGGCTGAGAAATGGAGGTTTAAATAGAATCTTTGCATATTTTCAATCTTGACCATTTTTGAGGAAAGTTTGGTGGCTTTTCCGAGGGTTTTCTTAACAAAAAATAATTTTCCTTGACTCTTACGGAGAACTTGGGAAATTTTTTCAATTTTCCAAGTATGTTATTAGCTGGAAAATCAATTGAGTTTTCCCTTAAAAATAAAATTAAAATGCAGTATCGTATTGTTGGCTATGTAGATGAATTTTGATGGCTTTTCCGAGGGTTTTCCCACAAGAAAATGCCCATTGTGTTTTAAAGGAGATTTTAGGGATTTTCTGGACTTTCCAAAACTGGCTAAGAATTAAGGAATCGATTGAACCTTGGCTCAGAAATTAAGGTTTAAGTGCAACGTTTGCATAGAATTTTGTGAAAAATTTGATGGGTTTTTCAGGGCTTTTCAAGGGCTATTCCAACCAGCGGGGAATGGTTTTCCTCTATAAGTATCCTTTGAGGAATTTTCCTAGCTTTCCAAATCTGCAATGTTCGGGGAAATTGGTAAACTTTTGACTGAGAAATGGAGGTTTATGTAGAACCTTTGCAGATTTGCTATATGGATCATTTTGAGGGCAGTTTGATGGCTTTTTCGAGGGTTTTCCAACAATATGGAAACTTTGTAAATTTTCCGACTTTTCCGAATCTGGGGAAATCTGAAAAAATTAGTTAAATTTTGTTGATTGATCAAGACGAAGGCTTAAGTGAACCCTTTTTTTTTAAGGGTATTTCAAGGGAACTTTGATGGGTTTTCCAGGGCTTTTTCAGGGCTTTTCCGACAAGTTCAGAACTTTTTTTTTCTCAAAGTAGCCTTTGAGGAATTTTCCCAGCTTTCCAGATATGCAATGTTTAGGAAAATTAGTAAACTTTTGGCTTAGAAATTGATGTTTATGTAGAATCTTTGCATATTTTCAATCTTGACCATTTTTCAGGAAAGTTTGGTGGCTTTTCCGAGGGTTTTCCCGTAAGAAAATGCCCATTGTGTCTTATGGGTGATTTTAAGGAATTTTCTGAGCTTTCCAAAACTGGCTAAAAATTGGATATTTGACTGAGTTTTGGGTTAGAAATGAAGGTTTAAGTGCAACGTTTGTAGGGCATTTTTAGAGAAGTTTGATGGGTTTTCCAGGACTTTTCCGACCATCCAAGAACATTTTTGTCTCAGAATATCCTTTGAGGAATTTTCCCAGCTTTTCAAACCGAAATTTGTCTGTCAAATTGGAAAATCTTTTCACTGTTCTGGATTATTTATATCAATAAATTTCCCAAAATTTCCAATTGTTCTTTCCGGAACAGGTAATTCCTGGGTAATTTTTCATTTTCTTACCAAATGCCAAGGTGGTAAATTTTCAATTGAAGTAAAGGAAAAAAAAACGAAAAAACGGTCAAGGGCGGAGCGTCATGGATGGCTAAAAAAAAGTTCCCCTCCTGCAGAGAACATTTGTTTCGGTTCGATGACTTTGACTCACTTTTTTTTCTGTCTTACCTTTTCTCACCTGAGTTGATGATGATAAGAAATGTTTCCCAATTGGCGATTCAGACGTTCTTTTTTTTCCCACCAAAAAAAAAATGAATTTGCACTATTGCGAAGTCCCCTTTTATACCAGGAAAAAAAAATGCAAATGAAACTATTTTTATTTTAGAGGGTTAAGACTTGAGAGTACTTGGTTTATGTTGGTAGGGTTCATTGAATAGAAGACCCTCCCTATTCAATTTTTAGTTCACTTTTTTTCCAATGCTTCATGCTCTCCCCTTGCTTTAAGGAAGTTTTTTTTTTAGTTTTTTTTTAATTTAAAAAAAAAAGGGATCAACTGTACTGGACATATTTGATGTCGTCTGTCAAATATTTAATAGAAGAGTCCTGCCTTAAGCAGGTTTCAGGATTTTCTCGCTTTTCCCCTCAAAAAGCTTCACTATAAATTTTTTGAGGGAGGAAACACCAATGATTTTCCTAGTAAATAGGATACTTAGAGCCCTACCGAAATCATTTAAAAATTGACTTCAAGGAGAAGTACCTAGGATTCGTACGATCCCTAGCTTCATAATGACTAAATTTTACAACTTCATAAGGTAACCCAGTAACAGGACGTTAACTGCACGTATTTAACCATTTTGAGCAACTTTCTTTCAAATTTGTCAACAAACTTTTGGCCGATTGAAAATGATCATTCTTTTTTTTTCTAGAAAAGAATGACTTAGATTGAGCCTAAACAGTAGTAGATTTTGATCCTCTAATAGTGTCTCGGAAAAGGTAAATGGAAGGGAAGTTTGGTGGCTTTTCCAAGGGTTTTCCCATAAGAAAATGCCCATTGTGTCTTAAAGTGGATTTTGGAAAATTTTCTGGACTTACCAAAACTGCCTAAAATCTGAAAAATCGACTTAGTTTTGACCGATAAAAAGTAGTTTAAATGTAATCTTTGCAGATATCACTTAGAGAGTAATTCAAGTGAATTTTCCCTGAATTTCCTTGCCTTTTTCGCTAAGGAAACATGTTCTTGTCTTAAGGGGGATTTAGAGGAATTTTCCCTGCTTTCCAAATCTGCAAAATGCAGGAAAATTAGTAAAATTGTGGCTGAGAAATGAAGGTGTAATTATAACCCTTGCAGATTTGCTAACTGGATCATTTTTTGAGGGAAGTTTGGTGGCTTTTCCGAGGGTTTTCCCAACAAAAAAATTTCCCTTGACTCTTACGAAGAATTTGGAATTTTTTTTTTTAATTTTCCAAGTATGTTACCATCTGGAAAATCAATTGAGTTTTCCTGTAGAAATTAAATTAAAATTCAGTGTCGTATAGTTGGCGATTTAGATGAATTTTGATGGTTTTTCCGAGGGTTTTTCCACAGAAAAATATTGCCTGTGGAAATAAGTGAAATTTCTTTGGAAATTTTTCAGCATTTCAGAAAGATTCTGGAAAATTCATTAGATTTCGACTGAGGAATTCGGGGCTTAAGGGCAATATTTATTCCATTATTTAGATTTAGAGTATTTTGAGGGAAGCTTGATGGCTTTTCCGGGCAGATTTTTCACCTGGATAATTTTCGGATATTTTCTCAGATTTCCAGAAAATTAAGAACTGGAAAAATCAACTTAATTTAGATCTCAGGAATGAAAATATAAGTGCAATTTTCGCATTGCACTTTAAGGGAGGTTTGAAGGGCTTTCTATGGCTTTTCCAGGGCTTTTCCGACCAGCCAGGAATGTATTTTGTCTGAAATCATCTTTGGGGAATTTTCTCAGCTTTCCAAATCTTCAAAATTCAGGAAAATTGGTATACTTTTGGCTGAGAAATGGAGGTTTAAATAGAACATTTGCAGATTTGCTAACTGGACCATTTTTGAGGGAAGTTTTGTGGCTTTTCCGAAGGTTTTCCCACAAGAAAATGCCCATTATGTCTTAAGGGGGTTCTTAGGGAATTTTCTCCAGTTTTCAAAACTGTCTTAAAACTGAAAATCGACTAAGTCTTGACAGATAAAAAGTGGTTTAAATGTAATCATTGCAGATATCATTTGGAGAGTGATTTATGTGAATTTTTCCGGAATTTCCTCTCTTTTTCCGGTAAGGTAAACATATTCGTGGCTTAAAGGGTTTCTAGTGGAATTTTCCCAGCTTTCCAAATCCGCAAAATGCAGGAAAATTGGTAAACTTTTGGCTGAGAAATGAAGGTTTAATTATAACCCTTGCAGATTTGCTAACTGGATCATTTTTTGAGGGAAGTTTGGTGACTTTTCCGTGGCGGTTTTTCCCGTGGGGATATTTGGGATATTTTCTCAGATTTCCACAAAAGTCAATACCTGGAAAAATCAACTTAATTTAAAGCTTAGAAATGAAAGTTAGAGTGCAATTTCTGCATCGTATTTCAGGGGAAGTTTGATGTGTTTTCTATGGGTTTTCCAGGGCCTTTCTAGGGCTTTTCCGACCAGCTGAGAATGTTTTTATCTTGAAGTATTCTTTGGGAAATTTTCCCAGCTTTCCAAATCTGCAAAATGCAGGAAAATTAGTAAACTTTTGGATTAGAAATGCAGGTTTATCTAGAACCTTTGCAGGTTTCCTATGTGGACCATTTTGAGGGATGTTCGAGGGAAGTTTGATGGATTTTCCGAGGGTTTTCCCACAAGAAAATGCCCATTGTGTCTTAAGTAGGATATTGCGGAGTTTTCCGGAATTTCCGAAACTAGCTAAAAATTGAAAATTCAACTTTTAGTCTTGACCGATAAAAAGTTGTTTAAATGAAATCTTTGCAGATATCACTTAGAGAGTAATTCAAGTAAATTTTCCTGGAATTTCCTCGCCTTTTCCGCTAAGGTAAACATTTTCTTGTCTTAGAGAGGATTAAGAGGAATTTTCCCAGCTTTCCAAATCTGGAAAATGCAGGAAAATTAGTTGACTTTTGGCTGAGTAATGCAGATTTATCTAGAAACTTTGCAGATGTGCTAACTGGATCATTTTTAAGGGAAGTTTGATGGCTATTTCGAGGGTTTTTCCACAAGGAAATTCTAATTGTATCTTAAGGGGGATTTTAGGGAATTTTCTGGACTTTCCAAAACTAGCTAAGAACTGAAAAACCGACTTAGTGTTGACCGACTAAAAGTGGTTTAAATGTAATCTTTGCAGATATCATTTAGAGAATACTTCGATTAAATTTTCCTGACATTTTCTTGGCTTTTCCGCTCTTGTCTTAATGTGGAACTATTGGGATTTTCTCAGTTTTCTCGAAAACCATTCGGAAATGGAAAATTTTCACTTTTTTTTTTGTGATTTTTTCCATGACTTTCCCAACAACTTTTGAAGTACTTTTTGAGGGGAATTTTTCCAATTTTCCCAATTGTATTTGTAATGATCTACCTCAAATTGGCCGAATTCCTTCGTCTTCCCAGAAAAGAGACCAGAAGAAAAGTCCAAAGTTGTTGGGTTGGGATATCTCAAAAGAGTGTTTCTTGTGCGGCTCTAAAAGAAAACTAAAAATGAAGAAAAGAAAAAAAAAAGAAAAAAATTGAAAGGAGATGCAAAGTGAGACAAAGAGAGAGATGGAGAGAGATGGAAAAAGAATGCAATGTGGAGAATGGGAGTATAAAAAGAAATGCTGTATATATGCAAGCGATCAACGAACTTAGTTGCTGGGATTTAGTGGTTTGGCGCGCGCGATAAAAAAAGGCGCGCACAGCAAGAAGACTAAATAAAATAAACGAAATACAAAAAAAAAAGAAAAATTAAAGAAAAAATGTAAAAAAAAGAGGAAAGGAAAGAAGATAGAGTTGGAATGTTTTTTTTTTTCAAGATCTTTTCCCGTCTTATTTTTATCTTCTTTTGCGTTTTTTTTTTTGTTGTATTTATTTGCAAAAGATATACCTCTGCAGCAAAAATAAGATACAGCAGAAAAAAAAGAGAGAGATAAGTGAGACTCATCGCATTTTATTCGGCAAGAAAGAAATGCCATTGAACTCTTTATTGGCGTAGGTTAGTGATACTTTTTTTATTTAACGAACAAATGGGGCTACAGATTATCTCTTTTTTTTTTTTTTGTTTAAATATTTATTCTCGGATCATTTGTACACCAATTGAGAAATAAATTAGGTCAAATGGACGAAAAAAATAACCTATATCAATCCCATTATGCACTGGGATTCAATCCCACTTAATACTGCTAGAATTCTGCAAGAATTTCTAGCATACCTTATGCCCTATAAATTGTCTTTATCTATTTCTTTCTTTTTTTTTTTGGAAGAGAAAAACAAGGATGGAGGGAAAGGCATATGGAATGTAATTTAAAGAGCAGGATCATCTTTTTCTGAGGGAGATTCAAAAAAAAAAAAAAAAAAAGAAATGAATTTTAAGAAGGAAACAAATTAACCTATTGCTCCCCTCTGGTGCATTGTAGATCTTCATGCACAAGAGCGCCATGCAGATGCAGCATGCCCGGGATCTCCAGCGAGGTGTGGGCGTCAGTGGGCTCAGTGGATCTGGCATGGGAACAGAAGTGAAGCCACATCAGTGTCAGCAGTGTCTAAAGAGTTTCTCAAGCAATCATCAGCTCGTCCAGCACATTCGTGTTCACACTGGCGAGAAACCCTACAAGTGCTCATACTGCGATCGCAGATTCAAGCAACTATCCCATGTTCAGCAACACACCAGACTCCATACAGGTTAGTCTTACCTTTTCCTATTACTTCTAAATTCTAGCAGTTTTTTTTTGTTTTTTGGGTGTGATTCCTCCCAATCACACCCAATTGTAAGGATCTTGACAGATCTGAGACCACTTAGAATAGTAGTCCCCTGCGCCCACCTGGCACATGATCTATAGAATTGAAGCCAAAGTTCACTTTTGAATACAAATACTTATGGAAATTTCTCTACATTTGTGACCGTTACGCTAAATAATTTAAAAATGGGAACTGTTCCCCTTTTGGATGTTATTGATCCCTGTGGAGGGATAAATATACTAGATTTCTGTCTAAATAACTTTTCCCGATTGGCTCTGTGAACTGAGTAAAGGATCTGGCTTCAAATAGATCCATATGAAAAAGCAAAACTTTCCACCCCAAATTCGACCTTGAATATTTCGAAAACTAGACTATGCATTTCCTTCAAATTTTAGTATGTTATAGCTGAGGTCAAGACCTTTCCAACGGTGTGTCACACTCCTCCCTTGATGTACCCTGACCCGAGCTATAGCCCAAAAATGTTTTTCCCGGAATGCATTTTTGGTGTTTACCAAGCGAATTCGATGAAAGGACAATGGGCAAAAGTGGTCTATGGTGCGACCACCAATGAGACCTATATCATTGAATAGGCCACACTGGTGACATTAACTTTGATAAATGAGACCGATTTTAGTGTAAATTTTTCCCTGTTTTCGTACACATTTCGCGAGATATCTCCAAAACTACGTAGGTTGCCAATTTAGAGTTTTCGGTTGCCACTTCGGTATTAAATTGGCTTTCATTTTGTATTAGTATTATTTGCTAATTTATTCTACAATGACAGAAAGCAGCTAATGAACTCAAAAGTTTTTGTCGGCTCGCTAGAAACATATGGGAAACAAAGGAAATGTCATGCCCCTACTTATATCATTGAATAGGTCAGGGGGGTGACATTTCGTACACATTTCACGAGATACAGTGCTGTCTCTCTATATGCACACTCTCTATATGCACAGCTTTTGTGTCGGTTGCATTCAAAATCAATTTGTTTACATTTTGACATAGTAATAAAGAAAATTATTTTCTTCGTAACTAATTTTTCTTGTTTTTAATTTTCTTAATTTTATTTTTTCTGTCTCATATTATATTTAAAATAACACGGGAAATTCTAGAACAATAAAAAATTGATAATTTATTAAAAGAAAGAAAAAACCGTTGCGAATTTCAAAAAAAGTTGTGCATATTCAGAGAGAGAACTGTCAAAAAAAGTACCCAAACTGTGCATATAGCGAGACAGCACTGTATCTCCAAAACTAAGTAGGTTACACTGAGAAAAAAAAAGTGGTGTGAATAACTTGTTTTTTCCTCATAACTTTAACACTTTTTAGGTGTAAAAATATATTAAAATTTTTTAATGTTAATTTTACACATTTTTAAGGTTAAGATTAACATGAAAAGGGGTAACTTTAACCCCTAATACAACTAAAAAGGGTAATATTTACACCAATTTCGGATCAATAATGCACAGGGTAAAATTAACATTTCCGGAATGTCATTTTAACTTTTTCGGATTTCTCTCTCACAGTGTACCAATTTAGGGTTTTCGGTTGCCTCTTCGGTATTAAATTGGCTTTTATTTCGTATTAGTATTTTTTTTGCTAATTCATTCTACAATGACAGAAAACATCTAATAAACTGAAAAGTTTTTGTCGGCTCGCTAGAAACATATGGGAAACATAGGAAATGTCATGCCCCTGGAATAGGCCATGGTTATTATTATTATTGTTAATCTATTGAGATATTGTATTGCAAAGTAATCATTTTTACAATATCCATATCCCGTGTTAGAAGAATCTGCTAAGTCCATTGTAGACTGTCCAGGAGCGCCTTCCCCACATTGTGTATGCTTCTTCTATGCTCCCACACTGAGAAAAAAAGAGGGTGCGATTAACATTTTTTCCTGATAACTTTAACACTTTTTAGGTGTAAAAATATATCAACATTTTTTAATGTTAATTTTACACCTTTTTAAGGGTAAAATTAACATGGAAAGGGGTAACTTTAACCCTTAATACACCTAAAAAGAGTAATATTTACACCGATTTCGGATCAATACTGCAGGGTAAAATTAACATTTTCGGAATGTTATTTTAACTTTTTCGGATTTCTCTCAGTGTAGAAACTATCGTCCCTTGTTATTAAACTGTAACTAACGTATTAAACAAAAAAATCATCCAAAAATTACGATATTGTATCGATTTTAAAATAAAATCTGCACAAAATCTGAGTAAAACGATCAAAATTGCGAAACGTTTCGTTCGGAAACTGTGCGGATTTTACATTCAATTTTAACCGTCTTATGCTGAAGCTGTGCGCTTTTTATTTGTAATCTATTCTTTTCGTGTTGAAGCTATGAGTGCACTACATACAAGAGAAATTATTTTAAACGTAAGTTGCGCGCAATTTGAACACAATATTAACCAATTTATGCTGAAGCAATGCCGGTTATTGTTATATCAAAATCTCATAAAAAATACTCTATATAATTACTATAAAAAATAATAAAGTTTTTTTTTTATTTTAAAAATTGATTGATCAAGTCATGTCATTGCTTTACATGTTTAGTTTACAAATAATATAAAATTATATTCTATTTTTCGTTAACGGTCAAAAAGCTTAGTGGACAGTGGGGCCGTGGCGGCCAAAAACTATTTTTTCAACTTTTTTTAACTGCACCAAAATTATTTTTATTTCATTTGGCATTAATTGAAGATCATTTTCCCAAATTTTCATGAAGATTGGTTGAAAATTGTAGCCTACAGAAATTTTTAAAGTCACCTTTTCTATGAATTTTTTCGTCATTTTGGGCTTCTCAGAGACATATTCAAGCACCTAAATGGTACGGCCAAGTGTATATTTCTGGAGAAATTATAAAATATTTATACAGAAGACGAAACACTGAATTGAATATGATCATTTTAAGTTATCCTTGTAAGGATTTTCAAGGATGTCTATTACGATAAAGCACAGAAATTATCAATTCTTAAGAATTATCAAAGGTTCTACTTATGATGCCGCTACTTGCCGCACTCCTAAATAGCATAATTTTTCTCTATTTTTAATCTACTTTAAAGAGATACTAAGCTCATTTTGCGCATTTTTGTGCAAAGGACCTTCCCAAGCAATTTTCTGAGACCATGCGCACCAAAAGTGACGTTTTTCCTACTCAAACTCCACCGACAGAGCAATTTACAAATATAATACTATAATTTTGAATTAAATGTATGTATATAATATATATTTTAACTTTGCAACCTCCGAGGAATATATTTTAGTGAAAAATCGGAAATTTTAGTGTATTTAAGTTTTTTTGTTCATTTTTTAATGTGATCCTTTTGGTCTTCTACAGCTCTAGAGCCAAACGGTTAGAGATAGCGACTTGGGATTTTGGGGAGACCCCCCATGAATCGACTCAAGGATGAGTAAAATTTCCCTCTCTTTCCTCCCACCCCTCTCCTTGCCCTCCAAAACGCGTCACGCGATTTTTTGGATATGTTTTAGAGATTACCTAGGCGTATGTTCATCCATATACGAAAATAGGGGGAGGTGGGGCTACTTATAACAAAACACGTACAAGTAATCATAAAAGTGTTAAGATCGAGCTGAAAACACGATCAGCTGAACCAGAAAACGCTGCAGATTTTAAGAAAAATCCTCGCCATTTATGATTGAGCTGTGCGTTTGAACGCAATTTTAAACATTTAGTCTTTTAATCGGGATTACTTTGACTGTTAAACTGTTTAATAATCCCCATTTTTATACTTTTTTATCGTTTAATACGTGTAAACTATGAACATCCAAAAATTTCATGAAGCTTGGTCGTTTTTGTGTCTTCCAAAACCATCGCGAAAAGCTATTGACTTTTAGCCCCCAAAATTAGGGTACTACCTTAAGCATAAAAAAGGTGCAACACTTAGACTACATTTCCGAAATTTTCATTACTAATAAAGATCCCGGCGTTGAGGCCTAGTTTTCGAAGTTTTTTTTTTTTTTTGAAAAGTAACACTCACTTTATGGTCGAATATATTCATCTGAAGTACAAAAAAAAACAAATATTTCCTGTTAGCAGTTGAATTGAACTTTTACATGAAAGAAGTTCTTTTTGTTCCCCTGATCACAACTTATTTCACAAGACAAAAGTTGATATTATGCGCCGAAAAGCGTAATTTTTGTACACTACCAGAATTTTGAATTTTGGTTTTTGAAAAACCTTTCGTTAAAACACAATTTTAATTCATTACCTAATAGAAAATATTTGATTTTTTGATGTCATCTGAATTATGAGAAATTTTGCCCAACACACGCTTAGTTTTTTTTTCAAAGAAAAACTTTACGTGTATAATGAAAATTTCAAAAAATATAGTTTAAATTTTGTACTTTTACATAAAAAAACTTGAACTAAATTAAGTTTTATTATCCTGCATAGTAATATTAGAGAATATGAGCTTTCTTAGTTTTTTTGACCCACGTAATGGCATAAGAAATTTTAAGAAATAGTTTCTTTAATCAAGTAATGTAACTTTTAAAACTAAAAGTAAAAAAAGTAAAATTCTTAGAGCGGACTTGGCTTTATTTTTTAGAATGAATTTTATTGATTATTGTCTGATTTATCTCGGTATAAAGGTTCCCAAAATGGCTTAAAAATTTAAACAATGAATTTTCGGATAAAAACTAGTTATCGGTTATAAATCGTTTTTTTTTACCGGTTCATAACCGATTGGAATCGGTTCAGTTTTGTTGGAAATTCCAAGACCTTTTCAACAAGCCCAAACATGACACTATTCGGTTGATAAATGCGCTCTTTAGAGCATTTTTAACATTTGACCTTGAAAAAAATGTATTAGGAATAATTCAACGGTATTTTCGTGCATGGGAGAATGTCCGGCCAGGTAATATCTAGAACATATACAAAAATGAACAAAATCGCTCAAAGTGTTTTCGAGTAATCTCAAAAATATGTTTTTGAAGGGGAAGGGGAGCGGTGGGGGGGAAAATTATGGGCATGTTAACGATCCTTGGGTCGACTTATGGGGGGTCCTTCTTAGGTTCCAAGTCGCTATCTCTAACTGTTTGTCCTATTAAATATGATTTATTGGTGTTCAAGCGCCCTATGTACGTGTTACCCCCCTTTCCCCTATAATTTTTTTTAATTTTCATGCCCAAAAATGAATTTAGAGACCCCAAATTACCTATATATGACCTTCTTGCCTCAGAGTTAGGGTTTTGGCCACATTTTGTATGGAGCGGCCGCACTGTGCATTGTAGACTGTCCAGGAGCACCTTCCCCACATTGTGTATGCTTCTTCTATGCTCCCAGAGTTATTGAGCGTAGACGGTGCACTATATTACGTTATTAACTTATAAAAATTGTCTAAATCAGACATTCAGATTTTGTGCACCGGGCGCGACTCGAACTCGCAACAGTAAGTCGAGCCGGGGAATCGATGCGCCCATGAGCCAAAGGTCTTGCCTATTGCGCCACTGATTCCCCTAGGTCTTGGCCATGGTATAACTTTACTTAGGTAGGTACTTAGGTTCCTGGACCAAAGTTCTAAACTAAGCAGGGAAAAGTTCTAGAGCCAAAAAAAAAAAAAACTATTTTCGTAGAAGAAAGTGGCTTTGCGAGCTGCTCGAACTTTAGAGAAAGAGCTCTGCCTTATATACCTTTTCGCAAGTTTTCTGATGTAATGAAAAATTATTGTCAAATTAAAGTTGTCTATAAGTCGCGGCTACTTCTAACGGAACATCGGCGGCATCTCTGCAACGCACAAATGAATTATCCGAGTTTGTAATAGCCCATATTAACGCGAGAAGCTTGTGGTGCCACATTGACGAGGTGCGGCTCCTTCTGTGCAACTTCAGGTTCTCGGCGCTGTGTGTCTCGGAGACCTGATTGAATGATTCTATTCTGCTCGCTTCTGTGATGGCTCCCGGTTATAGACTGTATCGGTCTGATAGGGGTTCTGGGAGAGGTGGTGGAGTCGCCATATATCTCTCGGACAGTTTTGTGGCCTCAGTTCATTCCTCTGGTCAATTGGGATCTCTGGAGTACCTATCCCTAACTGTTTCTCGTCCGAACTCTTCTTTCGCATTCATTCTCTGCGTTTGTTATTATCCACCCCCCCTGTTCGATCTATTGAGCCACTTGAAGAATTGTTCGATCTCTTAGCAACTTTTGGCTGCTACTTTATTCTGGGCGACTTCAATATTAATCTTCTTGAACCTAGCCGTCTCAGCATAGATTTTCTCTCTACTTGCCATGTTTTCTCTCTCAGCCATATACCCTTCTCTGCAACTCGTGGTCAGTCCTTGCTCGATTTGGCGTTGTTTCCTAATGATTGCCAACAGATGCTCCGTTCTTATGGTCAACAGGCTTTGCCTGGAATTTCTGACCATGACATGATTCAGCTCTCCTTCAGTATCCCGAGGGTGGATAGGTCAAATCGTTACCGCTTGGTGAGAGATCTCAGGCGTGTTGATTCGGATTCCCTTCTCCGGGCGGCTGTTAATATTGATTGGCAGTCGGTAAACTTATTACCGTCGGTCAGTGATCGGGCTGAGTTGCTGGGTGGCCTCTTGAACTCTCTTTTTGAGTCGCACGTCCCCTTGAGAAGGGTTCTCTTGCACAATCCCAGGACTCCGTGGATGCGCCCATATATTTTGAGGGCAATCCATGACCGCGATAATGCTTACAGAAGGTGGAGGAGCTCTGGTCAACTTTCTGATTGGTCCACCTTTAAAGTGCTTCGCAATAAAGTGAAGACTTTGATACGGGATGCGAAGACCGCTTACTACCATTGTCAGCTGGATCCATCGCTGGAGCCTGCTGTTTTATGGCGCAATCTAGGTCGACTGGGGCTTAAGAAGACCTCGTTTTCAGCGGACGCTGATCCGAATGAGCTCAACTTATTTTTCTGTTCCGCAGGTCCACGTCTTGATTGCCCTTGTCCTCCTTTTTCTGGTACTATGGTGCCCGAATTCAATTTCCGGTGTGTTCATTCACACGTAGTTTTTTCGGCAATAATGCGAGTTAAGTCCTCCGCGGCTGGAGTCGACGGAATCTCTCTTGACTTCATCCGTTTACTTTTACCAGTCCTGCTTCCGTGTCTCACAGACCTCTTCAACTTTGCTATCACATCTTCTTCCTTCCCACTTGCCTGGAAGAGAGCTGTGGTGGTTTCTATCCCTAAGGTGCCTGCCCCCGCTTCTGCCTCTGACTTTAGACCCATTAGTATTCTGCCTGCGCTGTCGAAGCCTCTCGAGATTATTCTTCTGGACCAGATGACTGCACACCTGGAACGTAATAACCTCTTGTGTGATTTTCAGTCTGGGTTTCGTAAGAATCACAGTACTGTCTCGGCTCTCCTTAGGGTCAATCATGACATTGCATTAGCTTTGGATAGAGCCATGTTTAGCATTCTGGTCCTTTTGGACTTCTCTAAAGCTTTTGACAGCATTTCGCATTTCGCACTCTTTGCTTTGCAACAAACTTCAGAGTCTTTTTGGATTTTCTACGGTGTCTATCCGCCTTATAAAGTCCTACCTTGTTTCCAGATCTCAGATTGTAAGAGCTGGCGAATCGGTCTCATCTCCTTTGGACCTTACTCATGGTGTTCCTCAGGGCACTATTTTAGGACCCATCCTCTTCTCGCTTTTCATAAATGATCTCCCGCAAGTACTTAGATATTGCGCTTATCATTTGTACGCAGATGATATGCAAATTTATTGTTCCGGGGATCCGTCGAATTCGTCCCACGTGTTCGAAGCGGTGAATGATGATCTGGAGAGGATCTCTCTTTGGGCTCACAATAATGGTCTTCTGCTGAATGCTAAGAAGTCTCAGGCACTGTTAGTGCATTCGAGGGGTAGAAACCCTACCCCTTTTCCACTTTTCCTCTCGGACGAAGTAATTCCTCTCTCCTCCAGGAGTGAAAAACCTCGGTGTTATCTTTAACGATACACTTACTTGGTCCGATCACGTAGCTGAGATTTGTCGCAAGGTTTTTCTTACGCTGCGTACATTGCGACGATATCAATCTCTTACTCCAAGGGAAACCAGATTGCTTTTAGTTAGAGCGCTAATTGTTCCATTTTTCACCTATGGGTGTGAACTGTTCTTCAGAGCACATTGTGAGGTTCAGGATCGTCTGAGACTGGCTTTCAATTCATGTTTGCGTTATGTCTTCGGACTTCGCAAATATGATCACATCTCCGTATATGTTGACTCCGTACTCGGTCTTCCACTGCCCGGTTATCACGATACCCGTGTGGTGGATTTCATCTCCAGGATTCTTTCAACTGGTAGGCCGCGGTATCTCACGGAGCTTGTGGTTGCTGGATCATCTTCCAGGTTTTCGTGTCTCCGTGTGCCTGGTTCAGGGAGTCGTAATTTTCGCAACTCCATTTTTGTGGAGGGTGTTATTCTTTGGAATGCTCTGCCCAGGGAGCGAAAGAGGGGGCTTATCCTGAGTCATGTGGCCTCCATTAACGCCTCGTCCTAACTTTATGTCTACGGCCATTTTATGTACAGAGGACGGTTTGTCCTAATGGTTTTTAAATAAATTGAATTGAATTGAATAAATCACCAAAAAAAAAAAAAACATTTTGAAGTTGAAAATTGTTTAAGAAGAGGATGTCAAAAAATCATAAACCTTTTATTTAATTGACCAAATCGAGTGAAAATTAAGCTTTGACCTTCAATGATTGAACATGGGGATTTTTCCGGTGATAGGTGTCTAAGGACGAAATGTTCAGCTTGACTAACTACAAAACATACTCGAAAATCATTGAAATCGCTAGTGCCAATTTTTTGCAAAGTCAAAAACAAAAAAAACTCATTTTTTACCTATTTTTGGCTGATAGGGAACACATGAAAGAGGAGGGGGAAAACTGAAGAGGTTAGGTTCGAGATAATGTCATTTGAGGAGGGGTCATCGAAGACCGGAAGTTGATATCTCTTACCGTTTGATTTTTATATGCTAGTCCCCGGCGAGTGGCCTTCAAAGTTGAAGCCACCCAAGAAGCAAAATAGCTGCCTTATAGAACCAAGTATTAAACAAGTCTTTTAGTGCACTTTTAAAAGACTTAAAGTGAGAATTTTCTGTTGAAATTCTTATAGAAGCTCTTAAGATCCTTAAGGGTGCGCCACTTTACTTATAGTAATCTCAGTGATGGAACCAAGAGTGTTATAAGCAAATAAAAAGGTTTTTGGTTCTATAGTGCCTTACTCAAGGAATTCTATAAGACTATATTAAGTAAAAAGTGCTTCTTGGGCAATTTCTTACTTTCACATACAAATGCATATGGGATTTTTTCTGCACTCGTGATCGTTATGCTAAATATTTAAAAAGTAAGAAGTTTTCCCGTATTATAAGATCCCTTACTGCGTAGAGGGATAAATATACTAAATTTTTGTTTAAATAAATTTTGTTCCTCGGAGCACTGTGAGCTGAGTCCGAAATCAATTTAGGAAATTGGCTTCAAATATAGCTCCATATAAAAAGGTCAGGCGCTTGCTTCGCGGATTTTCGCGGGTCGCGAATTTTGACGCGAATTTTCGCATGGTGCGTATTTTTTCGAGGATTTTCGCTGGCCGGGAGTTTTTTCTTTACGCATATCTTCCTGGGGCTGGAATTTTTTCGCGGATTCTCGCAGGTAGCAATTTTTCATGCGAATTTTCGCGAAGCGCGATTTGTTTGCGTGGATTCTTGCAGAGCGCGAATTTCTTCGAGAATTTTCGCAGTTTGCGAATTATTTCACGGAAGTTTGCAGGGAGCGGATTTTCACGAGACGTGCATTTCCACGTGAATTTTCGCTTGGTGCATATTTTTTTTGCAGAGTTTGCAGTGATTTTTGCAGATTGCGATTTTTTTCGCGGATTTTCGCTTTGGCGTAAATTTTCACGCGGAGTTTCGGGAGGAGCACAAATTTTGTACACGTATCTCCACGTGGACGTGGGAATTTTCACGCGTATCTTTTCGTACGCGAATTTTTACACAGAGCGCGAATTTTTTCGGGAATTTTCCCATTGCGCGAATTTTGTCCTGGTAGTTTGCAGAGAACGATTTTCGCGAGGTAGGAATTTTTTTACTCGTATCATGTCGGGACCGGAATTTTTTCGCGGATTTTTGGCGGGTTGCGAGTTTTTTCGCTGAAGTTTGCAGGGAACGTTTTTTAGCGAGGCGCGAATTTTTACGCGTATCTTTTTGTGCGCGGATTCTTACATATCGTGAATTTTTTCGAGACCTTTCGCAGGGCATGAATTTTTTCGCGGTAGTTTGCAGAGCACGAATTTTCGCAGACCGAGATATTTCACGCGGATTATCGCTTAGCGTGAATTTTTATACGCGTATCTCCGCGGAGCGGGAATTTTCACGCGTATCTTTTCGGGGCCGGAATTTTCTCGTGAATTTTTGGCGGATCACAGGTTTTTTTTCGCAGAAGTTTGCAGAGCGTGATTTTTTTCGCGTATTTTCGCAAGCCACGAATTTTCAAGTGGATTTTTGCTTGAAGCGTATTTTTTCGAGGATTTTCGCGGGCCGTAAATTATTCTCGTGGAAGCTTACAGAGCGCGAATTTTAACGCGGATTGTCACGAGGCGGGAATTTACTACGCGCGTATCTTCTCGGGGCCGGAATTTTTTCGCAGAAGTTTACAGGGCGCGATTTTTCACGCGAATTTTTTTTTGCAGAGCGTGAATTTTCGGGATTTTTGGCGTGAATTTCTGCGCGGATTTTCGGGAGGGGCAGGAATTTTTACACTTATCTCACGCGTATCTTTTCGGAGCCGGAATTTCTTCGCGGATTTTCGCAAGCCGCGAATTTTGACGTGGATTTTCGCTTGAATCGTATTTTTTCGTGGATTTTCGCTGGGCCAGAATTTTTTCGCGGAAGTTTACAAGGCGAGAATTTTCACGTTGGATTTTCGGGGGACACGAATTTTTACTCAGAACTTTTGCATGGCGCGATTTTTTTACGTGGATTTTCACAGGGCGCCAATTTTCACGCGGATTTTTGTAGAGTGGGAATTTTTTTAGCGGACTCACGCATTTTTTTTTCCACAGATTCTCATGGACCACGGATTTTTTTCACGGATTTTTGCAGCTTTCTGTGGACTGAGGAATCTTTTTTCGCGGATTTTAGTGGAATTTTTCGAGATAATTAACTTTAAACTTCATGAGATACTTTCGGTTTCAGACATTTTTGGCTTTTCCGTGGCTTTTCATCCAAGAAAAGCTTCCTTAGGTCTTACAGAATTTTCCCGGGTGGATTTTCCCACCACTATCACTGTAAAATCATCAAAATTGGTTAAGAAATAGCTGTTTTTTCTTCTGGTGACTTCTTGTGACCGGTCTGAGAAGGGCAAAAGTTCCAAAAAGGTCAGTGTCCGATTCGGTGAAATCGATTAGATTTGGTCTCTCTGGAGGAGAGGTTTAAACCAAAAAGGAAGAAGTGACTATTGCTCTGAACAGAAGAAAAAAACAATCCTCGCATTGTCTAACCCTTCTTGTTGGAGTGGGCTATTTGGTTTGGGTTTTCCCTGGCAAGAAATGAGAAATTTCACGCATTTCTCCCGCGGAAACTGGTTCACAATGAGGGTTTCGGTTTTTTCTTTCTTTCTTTCATTTTTTTTTTATTTTATTAATTCATTTTTATATTAAAAAATGAATAGAGTTCTTCCTCAATTTTTTTTTTTGTTTCTGTAGAACAAGAAGATGAAACAAGTTTGGTGGAATTTCATCTAAACCCTCTTGTCTATCTTGGCTATTTCATCCCCCTTATTGTATCCCTTCTGTTCCACTTTTCACAGATCAAGGCACGAACAAGGAAATAGAAGAAAATTGATATTGTCTTTTTTTTTTTGGTGTTTATTGAGGTTTTTTTCTGTATTAAAAGTACTTTAAGCCATTATTCTTAAACCAAAACTGGTTGGTTTCCTTCTTTGTTTCTTTTTAAATTTTTTTTTTGCAGTATTTCCTGCATAAAAACCTCCTTTTTCCCGCGCTCAGCGAAAAACTTCCGCATTAATCATGCGGCTTCGTAACGTCTCGAAAATGTTCTTAAATTTTTTTTCGTCGTTGTTGTTCTTCAGCATTTATAGTTGCAAAAGCCAAAAGTAGCAACAATTTATTGCAGTGTCGGTGGAAACATTGGAAAATTGTTGTTGAGAAAAGGCAAGAAGAAAAATGTATATATCGAAAGAAGGTGGAGAAAAAAGAGGTAACGCGAAAAATGTGGAAATTCAACCCCTTTTTTCTTGTCCATTTACTTCCGGACACACATCAGGTCAATACAGTACAAATTTACCCTCTCAACTCAACAACCACCCATCTCCCAACCCCCATTTCCCTAAATTTCCACGAACCCCATTTCAGCACCAAACAACAACAAAAAAAAAAGATAAACACCTCATTTCCACAATTTTCCCATTACTCTACCAAAAAGAATTTATTCACAGAAACCATTTCTTAACCAATTTTGATGATTTTTCAATGCTTTTTTTGGAAAGGTAAATTAAGAAAAATTCAAGATATTAAGGAGATTTTCCTTGCCAGGAAAAATCAAGAAAAAAATTCAGCAGAAAAGTCACAAATTTTCCACAAAAAGGCTTTAATTAAGCCTCGTCTTTGATTAATCACCAATATTCAACTAATTTTCCAGATTTTCCCTAAATTGAAAAACACAGAAAATTTACAAAGTTTCCATATTGTTGGAAAACACTCGGAAAAGCCACCAAACTTCCCTCAAAAAAATGATCCAGTTAGCAAATCTGCAAGGGTTATAATTAAACCTTCATTTCTCAGCCTAAAGTTTACCAATTTTCCTGCATTTTGCGGATTTGGAAAGCTGGGAAAATTCCACTAGAAACCCTTTAAGCCACGAATATGTTTACCTTACCGGAAAAAGAGAGAAAATTCCGGAAAAATTCACATAAATCACTCTCCAAATGATATCTGCAAAGATTACATTTAAACCACTTTTTATCTGTCAAGACTAAGTCGATTTTCAGTTTTAAGACAGTTTTGAAAACTGGAGAAAATTCCCTAAGAACCCCTTTAAGACATAATGGGCATTTTCTTGTGGGAAAACCTTCGGAAAAGCCACAAAACTTCCCTCAAAAATGGTCCAGTTAGCAAATCTGCAAATGTTCTATTTAAACCTCCATTTCTCAGCCAAAAGTTTACCAATTTTCCTGCATTTTGCGGATTTGGAAAGCTGGGAAAATTCCACTAGAAACCCTTTAAGTCACGAATATGTTTACCTTACCGGAAAAAGAGAGGAAATTCCGGAAAAATTCACATAAATCACTCTCCAAATGATATCTGCAATGATTACATTTAAACCACTTTTTATCTGTCAAGACTTAGTCGATTTTCAGTTTTAAGACAGTTTTGAAAACTGGAGAAAATTCCCTAAGAACCCCCTTAAGACATAATGGGCATTTTCTTGTGGGAAAACCTTCGGAAAAGCCACAAAACTTCCCTCAAAAATGGTCCAGTTAGCAAATCTGCAAGGGTTATAATTAAACCTTCATTTCTCAGCCAAAAATTTACCAATTTTCCTGCATTTTGCGGATTTGGAAAGCTGAGAAAATTCCCCAAAGATGATTTCAGACAAAAAACATTCCTGGCTGGTCGGAAAAGCCCTGGAAAAGCCATAGAAAGCCCTTCAAACCTCCCTTAAAGTGCAATGCGAAAATTGCACTTATATTTTCATTCCTGAGACCTAAATTAAGTTGATTTTTCCAGTTCTTAATTTTCTGGAAATCTGAGAAAATATTCGAAAATTATCCAGGTGAAAAATCTGCCCGGAAAAGCCATCAAGCTTCCCTCAAAATACTCTAAATCTAAATAATGGAATAAAGATTGCCCTTAAACTCTGATTCCTCAGTCGAAATCTAATGAATTTTCCAGAATCTTTCTGAAAAGCCGAAAAATTTCCAAAGAAATTCCACTTATTTCCACAGGCAATATTTTTCTGTGGGAAATTCCTCGGAAAAGCCTTCAAAATTCATCTAAATCGCCAACTATACGATACTGCATTTTAACTTAATTTCTACAGGAAAACTCAATAGATTTTCCAGCTGGTAATATATTTGGAAAATTGGAGAAAAAAAATCTCAAATTCTGCGTAAGAGTCAAAGAAGATTTTCTTGTTTGCAAAACGTTCGGAAAAGCCATCAAACTTCCCTCAAAGTTGTCAAGGTTGGGAATCTGCAAAGGTTTTACTTAAACCTTCATTTCTCAGCCAAAAGTCAACTAATTTTCCTGCATTTTACGGATTTGGAAAGCTGGGAAAATTCCTCAAAATATACTCTAATACAAAAATGTTCTCAACTGGTCGGAAAAGCCTTGAAACGACTCGGGAAAACCCATTAAACTTCCTTCAATATTCCCTACAAACGTTGCACATAAACCTTCATTTCTAATCCAAAACTAAGTCGATTTTCAGTTTTCAGCCCAGTTTTGAAAAGCCAAGAAAATTCCCTAAAATCCCCCTTAAGACACAGTCGGCATTTTCTTGTGGGAAAACCCTCGGAAAAGCCACGAAACTTCCCTCAAAAAAGCGCCATAGCACTTTTTTTGCAGCATTCTTCCTCAAAATCCAATTTTAATCCAATCCCAATGACTTTTTCCAATTAAAAAAAAACTTTCAAAAAATTCCCTAACAATTTTCCTCATACCCCTTCGCCCTCCAAAGGGGTTTTACTGGTGTCAAAGTTCAGGGAAATATCACTTATCCTCGAAGAAAATTCTTTTGCAAGGTTTCTAGTTAAAAATTCACCAAAAATCCAATTCCAAACCAATTTTGATGATTACCGCAAAATAAGAAAGCTGATCATAAAAACTTTTTGATCATAAAAAATTATTGAATTGATAGTTATCTTCCCTGAACAATATAATTTACAAAGAAAAAAATTAGTTATCCTAATCTATTTTACGAAAAGCTTGGAAATCTGCACCAAAGGCTCTATTTACATAATTTTTCAGTTCTCATAACTTCATTTTACGAAAATTTGTGGTATTAATGCCTAGAAATGATCAACAATAGAGAAATATATTGAATTTTTGAAATATAAGTATATTTTAGGTTGTATTGTTAGAGAAAATGAAAGTGTGCTATTTAAATTGGCCGCACGAATTGTACTTAAACTCATAAAATGACAAAAATAGATAGTTCTAACAGGTACAAATACTAAATAATTATCATTTTTATTAATAATAGGCATTATATTTTCTAAAAAATAAAGCATGATCAGGGATAAAGATTGATATTGTATCATAAAACATCAAAATAGAAAAATCGCTAAAGATGTGCTATTTATCTTGTCGCCACTGTAAATGTGTAAGGATTTTGTTATGAATTCTCAGTAAATTTGTTTTTCTAACCGATTTTGTTGATTTTAACTTTTTGGGAAATGTGGCAAAAATGTCTCCGAAGATTTCTTGAGGAAAATTCCCCGGGAAAAGTCTGCCAAGTTTACCAAAAGGCTTCAAGTGCCTTTTTTGATGATCACACGGCTGAGCCATTTTTAAACCGATTTTGATGATCTCATTTGTACTGAAACAGTGGGAAAATTTTCTAGAAGATCCTAGGGACATTGAGTAGGCCTTCCTTTGAGGAAAATACCCTCGGAAATATCCCGAAAAAAGCCTAGGAAAAGTCTTTGTAGTTTCCAGGAAAAAGAGTCTAGGACTGTCGCAAAAATGGCTGTAGCGGAGCCAGTTTTAAACCGATTTTGATGATCTCATTTGTACTGAAACAGTGGGAAAATTTTCTAGAAGATCCTAGGGACATTGAGTAGGCCTTCCTTTGAGGAAAATACCCTCGGAAATACCCCGAAAAAAGCCTCGGAAAAGCCTTTGTAGTTTCCAGGAAAAAGAATCTAGGACTGTTGCAAAAATGGCTGTAGCGGAGCCAGTTTTAAACCGATTTTGATGATCTTAATTGCACTGAAATGATCGAAAAATTCTCAAGGAGATCCTATGGACATTGAGTAGGCCTTCCTTTGAGGAAAATACCCTCGGAAATACCCCGAAAAAAGCCTCGGAAAAGCCTTTGTAGTTTCCAGGAAAAAGAGTCTAGGACTGTCGAAAAAATGGCTGTAGCGGAGCCAGTTTTAAACCGATTTTGATGATCTCATTTGTACTGAAACAGTGGGAAAATTTTCTAGAAGATCCTAGGGACATTGAGTAGGCCTTCCTTTGAGGAAAATACCCTCGGAAATATCCCGAAAAAAGCCTCGGAAAAGCCTTTGTAGTTTCCAGGAAAAAGAATCTAGGACTGTTGCAAAAATGGCTGTAGCGGAGCCAGTTTTAAACCGATTTTGATGATCTCATTTGTACTGAAACAGTGGGAAAATTTTCTAGAAGATCCTAGGGGCATTGAGTAGGTCTTCCTTTGAGGAAAATACCCTCGGAAATATCCCGAAAAAAGCCTCGGAAAAGCCTTGTAGTTTCCAGGAAAAAGAATCTAGGACTGTCGCAAAAATGGCTGTAGCGGAGCCAGTTTTAAACCGATTTTGATGATCTCATTTGTACTGAAACAGTGGGAAAATTTTCTAGAAGATCCTAGGGACATTGAGTAGGCCTTCCTTTGAGGAAAATACCCTCGGAAATATCCCGAAAAAAGCCTCGGAAAAGCCTTTGTAGTTTCCAGGAAAAAGAATCTAGGACTGTCGCAAAAATGGCTGTAGCGGAGCCAGTTTTAAACCGATTTTGATGATCTTAATTGCACTGAAATGATCGAAAAATTCTCAAGGAGATCCTATGGACATTGAATAGACCTTCTTTTAAGGATATGTCTCGGAAATGCCTCGAAAAAAGTCTAGGAAAAACCTTTGAAGTTTCCAGGGAAAAGAGTGTAGGGTTCTTGCAAAAATTTCTGTATCAGAGAGTCAGTTTTTCAAAAAAGGTGAAGAAAAATTCCCTAAAATAGGAAAATCCTATCATGAATTGGGAATTTTTCCGTTGGAAATCCTCAAGAAAAAAATTCTTAGGAAATTGTTAACCGATTTGTGCATTTGAAAAAAAAGGTAGACTAAGAGTATTTTGATGCTTTAAATTATTAAAAAAAAAAAAAACGAAAAGACACCAGAAAAACAAACAGGAACACCAAAAGAGAAATATCTTAACCGATTTTGATGATTAGGCCATTTGAAAAAAAAAAGTATTTAGGATTTCTGTTGATTTTAAAATTGTCCCATTGACTGCATAAAAGACACCAAAAAAAAAGAAGGACACAAATAGAAAAAAAAAAGTTCTTCTTAAGAAATTTTTAACCGATTTTGATGATTTTTCCATTTGAAAAAAAGTAGTTAAGACCATTTTGATGCTTTAAATGATTCGAAAGAACAAAAAGACACCGAAAAAAAAACAGGGACACGGATAGAAAAACATCTTAACCGATTTTGATGATTTGGTTATTTGAAAAAACAAAGTAGCTAGACTTATGTTAATTTTAAAATTGTCCCATAGACTGCATGAAATAATTCAAAAGAACAAAAAAAAGACACCAGGAAAAGAGGGACACGATTAGAAAAAAATTGTCTTGAGAAATTGTTAACCAATTTTGATGATTAAGAGTATTTTGTTACGCGAAAAGAAAAATATCTTCACCGATTTTGATGATTAGGCCATTTGAAAAAAAAAGTATTTAGGATTTCTGTTGATTTTAAAATTGTCCCATTGACTGCATAAATGACACCAAGGAAAAAAAAGAGTAACACAAAAATGTCCTTTTCAATATCCGGTTTTTCCCTTTTTGGATATTTCCACGACATTTTCGAATACTTTCCCAGTGCAAAAACAAAAAAAACTCACCCGAATGCATTTGATGGACAAGAATGGGTATTTGAAAGAGGGTTAGAAAGGTTTACCCGGAACGAGTAAAAAAAAAAAATCCGCGGAAATGTATTAAAAACCGGTTTCGCGGGTTTTTTTTCTTGGCTATTGAGCTGAATAACTTGACTAAAAAGGGCTGCTTTCCTGTCTTTCAATTCAGTCAAATTTGGGAACAAGAGACCCTTGAGAGAGGGTGCACACTCAGGACAGAAAGAGAGAATTATGTCACACAAAGGTTAAAAAGGGTTTAAAATATTTTAAATATTTGAGGTTATGGTCATCTTTGGAATCTTCCAACCTCGTGAAAGTGCAAAGGTTTAGCGGGAGTGGCGCGTGTGCAAAAAAGAACAAAAAAAAAAAGAACGGCATAGCCCCAACCACCATTTGACATTCTGCAGTGTGCCAATTTAAAAGAAAGGGGAGAGAAACGTTGTGTGTTTGTTGCCCCTAACCCCAAAAAAAAAAAAAGGAAAAAAAAAGAGAGGACGCAAAAAAGCAGAGCTCAAAACCCCCTCACCCGAGGCCAGCACCCCACTCAAGCACCCTCGAGGCACTTTTTTTTGCGCCCTTTCTTCGCCTTCGGCGCGTGGTAGACGCCCCCAACTCCTCGTCTCGGCCACTTTCGCCACTTTCGAGCGGCAGCACGCCTAAGGGGCTTATCAGCCAACAAAATTTGATACATTCCACAAAAAACTTTCTTTTTTCTAAGTGGTTCTTCTAGAAGGTACAGTGTCTGCTTTGTAATTCGGATGATTGGGAGACAATCAAGGGGTTACTCTAAGTCGAAAATTTGTGTCCATATTCCATTATTCCACGTGATTCCAATGAGATTCCATTGTGATTCCAATGATTCTAAGTGTGTGATTCTCTTAAACACAGAAAAATTTGTACACAAAATTGTTACACCGAGGGCTGCCCAGATTTGAAAAAGTGTTTGGCAAAATTTTAAGCAAGTGTTTGGTACACAATTTGTTAACTTTTGGTACACAACTTTTTACCATTGGGTACACAATTTTTTAACATTTGGTGGAGAAATTTTTAACATTTGTTAACATTTTGCGTATTTTTTGTTTTATTTTTTTTAACCACGGTTAATGTTTTGAGCAAGTTTTAGAAAAAAATATTTTGTAAAATTGTTCATAAATGTTTGTGAATTCCTATTGAGGATTTACGAAATGCTCGTAAATCATATAACTCACTAAAATGTTTCTAAAGTATTATATTTTTTCGCAAATACTGTCCGTAACATGATCAACCAATGAGCATTTTTTGTTCTTTTACAAACAAAAATGTACGAACAAATGTTTGTAAAAGAACAAAAAATGCTCATTGGTTGATCATGTTACGGACAGTATTTGCGAAAAAATATAATACTTTAGAAACATTTTAGTGAGTTATATGATTTACGAGCATTTCGTAAATCCCCAATAGGAATTCACAAACATTTACGAACAATTTTACAAAATATTCTTTCTGTATGTAGACTAATAGCATTTTTCAACGATAACTCAGATTTTTAAATTATAGCTTCCATTGTGTGACTTATCGCTAAAAGAAAGATTATTCAGTCATTACTAAAAATATTTTATTTAAATATAGCTAAAATATAACAATTTCTCTATACACATTATATTTTTTTTTGGAAACTATATAATAATAAGAGTTAATTATGCAAAGTGAGAAATATTTCTTGTGTTTAATTTTGTCAACATACATATTTTACGTACATATTTCTTTCTTTGTTTTTACCTTAAAATGTTACGAGGATCAAGAAGACTTAAAAATGAAATATTTTCTCTAATTTTTTTCAGAATAATAAAAAAAAATGTAATTGAAGCTCTCAAGCATATAAAAAGTACAATATTTGAATTATATTTTCTAAAATTTTTATTTAAAGAATTTAAAAATTTAGCCATGGTAATACCTGATTTTTAGAGATTTTTTTGGAAAAAATATACTTTTCAGTGAAAAAAAATTTCTCATAATTGGTTGATCTGAAATCTAAAAATCATATATTCCCTGCTAATCGATGAGTTAAACCAGTCCTTGAACGAAGAATTTTATGTTTGTTTGATCAGAACTTATTCTAAATTTTGCCTAAAATCAAAATTT